>NC_140001.1:22218281-22818281 GCF_964263955.1 Coregonus lavaretus | reverse complement strand
AGGTGTATGGATTATCTTGACAAAGGATAAAATGCTCACTAACAGGGATGTACACAAATTTGTGCACAAAATTTGAAAGAAATATGCTTTTGGTGGTAAATTCAATTGATTGGACATGATTTGGAAAGGCACACACCTGTCTATATAAGGTCCCACAATTGACAGTGCATGTCAGAGCAAAAACCAAGCCATGAGGTCGAAGGAATTGTCCGTAGAGCTCCGAGACAGGATTGTGTCGAGACACAGATCTGGGGAAGGGTACCAAAAAATGTCTGCAGCATTGAAGGTCCCCAAGAACACAGAGGCCTCCATCATTCTTAAATGGAAGAAGTTTGGAACCACCAAGACTCTTCCTAGAGCTGCCCGCCCGGCCAAACTGAGCAATCGGGGTACAAGGGCCTTGGTCAGGGAGGTGACCAAGAACCCGATGGTAACTCTGACAGAGCACCAGAGTTCATCTGTGGAGATGGGTCAACCTTCCAGAAGTACAACCGTCTCTGCAGCACTCCACCAATCAGGCCTTTATGGCAGAGTGGCCAGACGGAAACCTCTCCTTAGTAAAAGGCACATGACAGCTCGCTTGGAGTTGCCAAAAGGCACCTAAAGGACTCTCAGACCATGAGAAACAAGATTCTCTGCTCTGATGAAACCAAGATTGAACTCTTTGGCCTGAATGCCAAACGTCACGTCTGGAGGAAACCTGGCACCATCCGGACAGAGAAGCATGGTGATGGCAGCATCATGCTGTGGGGATGTTTTTCAGCGGCAGGGACTGAGAGACTAGTCAGGATCGAGGGAAAGATGAATGGAGCAAAGTACAGAGAGATCCTTGATGAAAACCTGCTCCATAGTGCTCAGGACCTCAGACTGGGGTGAAGGTTCACCTTCCAACAGGAAAGCGACCCTAAGCACACAGCCAAGACAACGCAGGAGTGGCATCGGGACAAGTCTCGAATGTCCTTGAGTGGCCCATTCAGAGCCCGGACTTGAACCTGATTGAACATCTCTGGAGAGACCTGAAAATAGCTGTGCAGTGACGCTCCGAATCCAATCTGACAGAGCTTGAGAGGATCTGCAGAGAAGAATGGCAGACACTCCCCAAATATAGGTGTGCCAAGCTTGTAGCGTCATAATCAAGAAGACTCAAGGCTGTAATCGCTGCCAAGGTTCTTCAACAAATTACTGAGTAAAGGGTCTGAATACTTATGTAAATGAAATATTTCAGTTTTTTATTTTGAATAAATATGCAAAAAAATCTAAAAATCTGGTTTTGCTTTTTCATTATGGGGTATTGTGTGTAGATGAGGGAAAATAACTATTTAATCCATTTTAGAATAAGGCTGTAACGTAACAAAATGTGTAAAAAGTCAAGGGGTCTGAATACTTTCCGAATGCACACATATAGCTCACACTATGACACAGTTGACGAACTTAACACATGCATTAATTGTTAAGAATCATAACAGACTGAAAGAGATGTGTGGGATTAATTTGGTGATTGTGTACACATTCTTACTGTCCCAAATCCTAGAAGCCTATGGTTATTCCTAGACTGACGACTAACATATAATTATTCTGCTGCTCTGTCGTTAGCTACATTCTTTAGTCTGAGACTGCCATCATTGAAGTCAGTTTGTGGTGACGAGGGACACGAGGGTCGTTGTACAAAACAAAGTCATCAGCGATTGGATTGTCTCTAACCAATCAGAGTATCAAAGCCAATGACACATTTTCAAAGCCCCACTTTACTCACGTATGTTCTGGCTCTGGCCCAACCCATCGGTTTCTGGACTAATCAGACGGCCCCGAATGTGTTCACATTCGGTGAAGGGTCGAGATGGTACTCAGATCCAATCTCATTGCGGAGAAGAAACTAACGTCCATGGGTGTGGCGTAGCGTTTTGCCGGAGCAAGGAGTCTGGGTAGCCAGGCAAGGTTATTCCTTGACAGGGATACAGTTAATACTGGGACAGTCACAGCAGCTGAAGGAGGAGACTGCATGGTTTGTGTGCAAGTACTTATGATGCCGATTGTAGACTATCCATGCTTGATCCCCTATTGGATCTTTGTAAGCTGATGGATGAGAGGTAGGGATGGAAGATGGGGTATTTCTCCTAGCCAGAAGTCCCGTTGGGACACCGTTCAGTATTTTCAATTAAAAGAGGGGTGAGGTTGAGAGAACATATTACAGTTTGAACTTTGGGGAGCTATGAGAAAATTAATTTCAATTAGTAAAATAAAAGAATGGGTATGTTTAACCCTTATAAATTATTGTTTTATGAGGTAGCAATTTGCCTATTCTGAATGTACTATCTTACAGTAGGATTCAATATATTGAGTCAGTGCTTTTCCCCTCCTTTTCTGTGCGTGCTCTGTAATTCATATGTATAACCTCCACCAACAAATGTGCACACACACACACACACATTCTCTCTCTCTCTCTCTCTCTCTCTCTCTCTCTCTCTCTCTCTCTCTCTCTCTCTCTCGAAGTAGATAGTAAACAAAAGTGAAATAAACAATAAACATTAACAGTAAACATTACACTCAGAAGTTCCAAAATACATTTCAAATGTCATATTATGTATATATACAGTGTTGTAGCAATGTGCAAATAGTTAAAGTACAAATGGGAAAATAAATAAACATAAATATGGTTTGTATTTACAATGGTGTTTGTTCTTCACTGGTTGCCCTTTTCTTGTGGCAAAAGGTCACAAATCAAGCTGCTGTGATGGCACACTGTGGTTTTTCACCCAGTAGATAAGGGAGTTTATCAAAATTGGGTTTGTTTTCGAATTCTTTGTGGATCTCTTTAATCTGAGGGAAATACAGTGGGGGGAAAAAGTATTTAGTCAGCCACCAATTGTGCAAGTTCTCCCACTTAAAAAAGATGAGAGAGGCCTGTAATTTTCATCATAGGTACACGTCAACTATGACAGACAAAATGAGAATTTCTTTTCCAGAAAATCACATTGTAGGATTTTTAATGAATTTATTTGCAAATTATGGTGGAAAATAAGTATTTGGTCAATAACAAAAGTTTCTCAATACTTTGTTATATACCCTTTGTTGGCAATGACACAGGTCAAACGTTTTCTGTAAGTCTTCACAAGGTTTTCACACACTGTTGCTGGTATTTTGGCCCATTCCTCCATGCAAATCTCCTCTAGAGCAGTGATGTTTTGGGGCTGTCGCTTGGCAACACAGACTTTCAACTCCCTCCAAAGATTTTCTATGGGGTTGAGATCTGGAGACTGGCTAGGCCACTCCAGGACCTTGAAATGCTTCTTACGAAGCCACTCCTTCGTTGCCCGGGCGGTGTGTTTGGGATCATTTTCATGCTGAAAGACCCAGCCACGTTTCATCTTCAATGCCCTTGCTGATGGAAGGAGGTTTTCACTCAAAATCTCACGATACATGGCCCCATTCATTCTTTCCTTTACACGGATCAGTCGTCCTGGTCTCTTTGCAGAAAAACAGCCCCAAAGCATGATGTTTCCACCCCCATGCTTCGCAGTAGGTAGGGTGTTCTTTGGATGCAACTCAGCATTCTTTGTCCTCCAAACACGACGAGTTGAGTTTTTACCAAAAAGTTCTATTTTGGTTTAATCTGACCATATGACATTCTCCCAATCCTCTTCTGGATCATCCAAATGCACTCTAGCAAACTTCAGACGGGCCTGGACATGTACTGGCTTAAGCAGGGGGACACGTCTGGCACTGCAGGATTTGAGTCCCTGGCGGCGTAGTGTGTTACTGATGGTAGGCTTTGTTACTTTGGTCCCAGCTCTCTGCAGGTTATTCACTAGGTCCCCCCGTGTGGTTCTGGGATTTTTGCTCACCGTTCTTGTGATCATTTTGACCCCACGGGGTGAGATCTTGCGTGGAGCCCCAGATCAAGGGAGATTATCAGTGGTCTTGTATGTCTTCCATTTCCTAATAATTGCTCCCACAGTTGATTTCTTCAAACCAAGCTGCTTACCTATTGCAGATTCAGTCTTCCCAGCCTGGTGCAGGTCTACAATTTTGTTTCTGGTGTCCTTTGACAACTCTTTGGTCTTGGCCATAGTGGAGTTTGGAGTGTGACTGTTTGAGGTTGTGGACAGGTGTCTTTTATACTGATAACAAGTTCAAACAGGTGCCATTAATACAGGTAACGAGTGGAGGACAGAGGAGCCTCTTAAAGAAGAAGTTACAGGTCTGTGAGAGCCAGAAATCTTGCTTGTTTGTAGGTGACCAAATACTTATTTTCCACCATAATTTGCAAATAAATTCATTAAAAATCCTACAATGTGATTTTCTGGAGAAAAAAAATCTCAATTTGTCTGTCATAGTTGACGTGTATCTATGTTGAAAATTACAGGCCTCTCTCATCTTTTTAAGTGGGAGAACTTGCACAATTAGTGGCTGACTAAATACTTTTTTCCCCCACTGTATGTGTCTCTAATATGGTCATACTTTTGGCAGGAGGTTAGGAAGTGCAGCTCAGTTTCCACCTCATTTTGTGGGCAGTGTGCACATAGCCTGTCTTCTCTTGAGAGCCAGGTCTGCCTACGGTGGCCTTTCTCAAATGCAAGGCTATGCTCACTGAGTCTGTACATAGTCAAAGCTTTCATTAAGTTTGGGTTAATTCTTTCCAATGTGTCAAGTAATTCTCTTTTTGTTTTCTCATGATTTGTTTGGATCTAATTGTGTTGTTGTTGTTCTGGGGCTCTGTGGGGTCTGTTTGTGTTTGTGAACAGAGCCCCAGGACCAGCTTACTTAGGGGACTCTTCTCCAAGTTCATCTCTCTGTAGGTGATGGCTTTGTTATGGAAGGTTTGGGAATCGCTTCATTTTAAGTGGTTATAGAATTTAACGGCTCTTTTCTGGATTTTGATAATTAGCAGGTATCGGCTTAATTCAGCTCTGCATGCATTATTAGGTGTTTTTCGTTGTACACTGAGGATATTTTTGCAGAATTCTGCATGCAGTCTCAATTTGGTGTTTGTCCTTTTTTGTGATTTCTTGGTTGGTGAGCAGAACCAGAATGTCAGAATGTCAGAATCTGTGAAGAAGATCTAGGTGCTGCTGTAGGCCATCCTTGGTTGGTGACAGAAGCACCAGATGATCAGCAAACAGTAGACATTTGACTTCAGATTCTAGTAGGGTGAGGCCGGGTGCTGCAGACTGTTCTAGTGCCCTCGCCAATTTGTTGATATATATGTTGAAGAGGGTGGGACTTAAACTGCATTCCTGTCTCACCCCACGGCCCTTTGGAAATAAATGTGTGTGTTTTTTGCCAATTTTAACCACACACTTGTTTGTTTGTGTACATGGATTTTATAATGTCGTATGTTTTTCCCCCAACCCCACTTTCCATTAATTTGTATAGCAGACCCTCATGCCAAATTGAGTCAAAAGCTTTTTTTGAAATCAACAAAGCATGAGAAGACTTTGCCATTGTTTTGTTCATTTGTTTGTCAATTATGGTGTGCAGGGTGAATATGTGGTCTGTCGTAAGGTAATTTGGTAAAAAGCCAATTTGACATTTGCTCAGTACATTGTTTTCACTGAGGAAATGAACTAGTCTGCTGTTAGACCCTCACGGATGGGGCGGCATGTAACGCGAACGTCTAGCAACCCAAAGGTTGCGATTTCGAATCTCATAATGGATAACTTAAGCATTTTAGCTAATTAGCAACTTTTCAGCTACTTAATACTTTTTAGATACTTTGCAACTACTTATCATGTTAGTTAACCCTAACCCTAACCTTAACCCTTTTACCTAACTCCTAAACTTAACCCTAACCTTAACCCTAACCTCTAGCCTAGCTAATGTTAGCCAGCTAGCTAACATTAGCCACCTAGCTAGAATTCGTAACATATCATACATTTAGAAAATTCTTAACATATAGTATGTTTTGCAAATTCGAAACATATTGTACATTTTGCAAATTCGAACCATTTAATACGAATTGTAATTCGTAACATATCATATGAAATAGGTGATGGACATGTTATGGCTATGGTTCAACCCAGCACTCAGAGAAGCAAACACGACAAAGGGAGTGGAAGAAACAAAAATATTTAATAAAAGTTAAAATTGTCATAGTCCAAAAACAACTGAAGTAAAGGAACAGAGTGGGCTAGTCGAATCCAGAGGAAGGAGTGGCTGAGGCAGGCAGGCAGGCAGGCAGGCAGGAAGGCAGGCAGGTTGGGAGGTATGTCCGAACTGAAGACAAAACAAACAACTGGTTAAGGAGAGGGGAGAGCCAGGCTGAAGACTAAGACAAAATAACATTACTGGTGAGCCAAGTTACCGCTCTGGTAAGAACAACGATCTGGCGCCGGTGGAGAGCCATGCCCAGGAATAAGTAGTGTAGGTTGATGAGAGAATAGGATGCAGCTGCGTAGGCAGGAATCACTGGAAACAACCCGCAGCTGCACAGGAGAGGCAGATCCTGAGCCCGCCCCCTGCTCCACTCCAGACACACCCACATAAAGGGGACAAACACACATACAACAGAAAAAGAGGGGACAAAACAAGGAGGAAGGGAAACAGAACAGGGAGAGACAAGCTGCCCACATAACAGTACCCCCCCCCTCAATGGTCGCCACCTGGCGACCCACCAGGCCTGTCAGGGTTGTCGTGATGGAAGTCCGTGATCAGCTGAGGATCCAACACAAAACGCTTAGGGACCCAAGACCTCTCCTCTGGTCCATAACCTTCCCAATCGACTAAGTATTGGAGACCCCTACCCCGCCTCCGAGAGTCCAGGAGCCTACTGACGGTGTAGGCCGGATGGTCGTCAATGAGGCGAACAGGTGGAGGTGGATCAGCCGGCGGACACAAAAGGCTGGAGGACACAGGTTTCAGTTGGGAGACGTGGAAGGTAGGGTGTATCTTCATGGCTGAAGGCAACTTCAAACGAACCGCAGCAGGGTTAATGATGGACTCCACCACAAACGGACCCAGGTACCGAGGAGACAGCTTGCGTGATTTGGTACGAAGAGGTACGTTCTTAGATGACAACCAAACCTCTTGACCAGGATGAAACACAGGTGCGGGAGTCCTGCTCCTATCCGCTGTTGTCTTGTTCCTGTCGGTGGTCCGAAGCAATGCTTCCCGAGCGTCGCGCCACACTCTCTGGCAGCGGCGGAGGTTCTCCTGAACCGAAGGAACAGCCAATTCCTTCTCCTGAGCAGGAAACAGAGGGGGTTGATAACCCATGGTAACCTCGAAGGGTGAAAGACCGGTGGCAGAGGCGGTGAGGGAGTTGTGGGCGTACTCTATCCAGGGCAGATGTTTGGCCCAGGATGAGGGATGTTGAGCAGCCACACAACGAAGGGTTGCTTCGAGGTTCTGATTGGCTCTTTCTGTTTGACCGTTGGTCTGGGGATGAAACCCTGAGGACAGACTAACGGAAGCACCCAGAGCAGAACAGAAAACCTTCCAAACACGGGAAGTAAACTGTGGGCCTCTATCAGATACGATGTCCACAGGTATTCCATGGGGACGGAATACATGTTGGACTAGGAGGTCCGCTGTCTCACTGGCAGACGGTAATTTTGGTAATGCTATATAGTGGACAGATTTAGAGAATCTGTCCACAATGGTAAGTATAGTATCATTACCTTCAGACTTGGGTAGGCCGGTGACAAAATCCATGGCAATGTGGGACCAGGGACGGCTGGGAACTGGGAGGGGTAGCAGCAGCCCCGAAGGGGACTGATGGGAGGCTTTGCCCCGAGCACAGGTTGAACAGGCTGCCACAAAAGCCTGAACGTCAGTTTCCATTGAAGGCCACCAAAAATGTCTCTTAAGCAGCGTCAACGTGCGTCTCATCCCAGGGTGACCAGCAAAACGGGAGGTGTGAATCCACTGCAACACCTGAGACCGGACCGTCTCGGGAACAAAGAGTAGGTTGGGAGGTCCATCACCCGGTCCCGGGTCCGTGGCAAGTGCAGTCTTCACAAGAGATTCGATCTCCCACTGAACAGCCGCCACGACGCATGAGGAAGGCAGGACTGCCTCAGGCTCGCTGGTCTCCGAAGGGTCAGCAAACTGGCGGGACAAAGCATCTGGTTTAACATTTCTTGACCCCGGTCTGTATGTAAGAATAAAGTTAAACCTACTAAAAAACAGGGCCCATCTGGCTTGGCGTGAGTTGAGTCTCTTAGTGGCTTGGATGTAAGCCAAGTTCTTGTGGTCAGTCCAGACCACAAACGGCAGTTCAGCTCCATCCAGCCAGTGCCGCCATTCCTCCAGTGCAAGCTTGACCGCCAGCAGTTCCCGGTTTCCAACGTCGTAATTCCGTTCTGTGGGTGACAATTTCTTGGAGAAAAAAGCACAGGGGTGAAGCTTTTGGTCAGTGGGGGAGCGCTGGGAGAGGACTGCTCCCACACCTGAGTCCGACGCGTCCACCTCCACAACAAACTGCAGAGAGGTATTGGGGTGTATCAACACGGGGGAGGTGGAAAACAGTTCCTTCAAAACCCCTACCGCCTGCTCCGCCTCAGGGGACCACCGAAAAGGGACTTTAGGAGATGTGAGTCTTGTAAGGGGTGCCACCACTTTACTAAAACCCTTAATGAATCTACGGTAGAAGTTAGCAAAGCCCAAAAATCGTTGAAGTTGCTTACGGGTGGTGGGTGTGGGCCATTCCGTCACTGCCCGGATCTTCTCGGGGTCCGCCTTCACCTGCCCGCTCTCAATTATAAATCCAAGGAACGATGTAGACTGTTTGTGGAACTCACACTTCTCTGCTTTGACGTACAGCTTGTTCTCCAAGAGCCGTTGAAGGACTTGACGGACGTGTGACTCATGCTCCTCAGGTGACTTGGAAAAAACAAGAATATCATCCAGGTATACAAAGACAAAACGGTTCAAAAAATCCCTAAGAACATCGTTCACCATGGCTTGGAAAACCGCAGGGGCATTTGAAAGCCCAAAGGGCATGACCAAATACTCAAAATGTCCCAGTGGAGTGTTGAAAGCGGTTTTCCACTCATCTCCCTTTCGGATACGGACAAGGTGATAAGCATTCCTGAGGTCGAGCTTGGAAAACACTGTGGCGCCATGCAGAGGTTCAAAAGCTGAGTTGATGAGTGGAAGGGGATACTTGTTTTTAACAGTTATGTTGTTTAAACCCCTGAAATCGATACAGGGGCGTAACGACTTGTCCTTCTTTTCCACGAAAAAGAAACCTGCACCCAAAGGAGACGACGAGGGACGGACTATGCCCGAGGCCAGAGAATCACCAATGTACTGCTCCATTGCCTCTCTTTCCGGTCGGGACAGATTGTATAACCGACTAGAGGGCAAGGGAGCACCAGGAAGCAGTTCAATAGGGCAATCATAAGGCCTATGTGGTGGTAGAGACAGAGCCTTGTCCTTACTGAAAACCTCCGCTAAGTCATGGTATTCTTTGGGGACAGATGACAGATCAAGAGGAGCTGAGGGAGGAGTTGGGTTACACTTAGTGGGGGGAACCGCTGACCTAAGGCACTCTGAATGGCAGTTAGTGCTCCAACTGAGAATGGTGTGACGTGTCCAATCAATTTGTGGGTTGTGAAGAGCCAACCAGGGGAAGCCAAGGATTAGGGAGGTAGCTGAGTCAGACATAACTCTTAGCTGAATGCTTTCACAATGATTGCCAGAAATCACTAGGGAAACGGGGGTGGTTTGATGAGTTATCTCCGCGAGGAGGCGCCCATCAAGGGCTGTGACCCGAATGGGGGTAGGTAGTGGCTCCATGGGGATACGAGCTTGTGTAACGAACTGGTGGCTAATAAAGTTGTCTTCTGCACCTGAGTCAATGAGAGCTGAGAGTGGCAAGGAATGACTCTGGAAACGTAAGGTTACAGGTACTTGTAATCGGGGAATGATGGGTTCAGGATCTAACTCTGGACTCGCAAGTAGACCCACCGTTACGAGCGAGCCTTGTCTTTTGGCCGCTTTAGGGCATGTAGCCAGAATGTGTGTGGCGTCTCCACAGTACAGGCACTCACCCGCCTGGAGGCGCCGTTGCCGCTCTGCTGGAGGTAGTCGAGCTCGACCCACTTGCATAGGTTCCTCCTCTGTGCTCGGAATGGAATCAGGAACAAGAAGCTGCCGACTCCGGAGAGGCGAGACTCGAGTGGTTGAAGGCTGGGGAACTCGTCCTCCTAGATGTGGCCGATCGCCTCTCTCCCGACGTCTCTCCCGCAACCGATTGTCCAGCTTGATGGACAGGGAAACGAGAGAATGTAAATCATGTGGCTCATCACGAGCAGCTAGTTCATCCTTAATGGCTTCATTCAAACCGTTTAGAAATGCTCCCTGAAGTGCCGCATTGTTCCACTTGGAGTCCGCTGCCAACGTCCAGAACTCAATAGAGTACTCTGCCACACTGTTAGAACCCTGCCTCAAATTAAAAAGTATCTTGGAGGAATTACCCACATGGTCAGGATGGTCAAAAACAGTCTTCAATTTAGCAGAAAAATCAGCGAAAGTCAATCCAGTCAAATTTTGATTAGAGCACACAGCCTCAGCCCAAACCAGAGCTCTCCCTCTTAACAGCCCCAGAACATAATGTACCTTAGAGGAATCAGTAGAAAATGACAGTGGTCTCTGCCGAAAAATCAAGTCACACTGAAGCAAAAATCCCCGGCACTTGTCCAATTCACCATTGAACGGTTCAGGCGACGTGACAGGGGGTTCCCGATGGAACGAAGCCTGCATCATGTCCGAGGAACCAACTTGGGGTGCATCAAACTGGGGGTCAGAGAGAGATGGAGAACTGATAACAGACAATTTAGAGACTTGTGTAGTTAACTGAGTCACCTGGTTCAGCAGTTGAAGATTATCTTCCAGAAGAGTCCCAATCAATTGGTCATGCTGTCCTAGCAACGTTCCTTGAGCCTGGATAGCTTGTTGGAAGCTGTCTTCGTTTGCCCCGTGCTGTTTCTCTGTTGGGTCCATGGCCAGATCGTTCTGTTATGGCTATGGTTCAACCCAGCACTCAGAGAAGCAAACACGACAAAGGGAGTGGAAGAAACAAAAATATTTAATAAAAGTTAAAATTGTCATAGTCCAAAAACAACTGAAGTAAAGGAACAGAGTGGGCTAGTCGAATCCAGAGGAAGGAGTGGCTGAGGCAGGCAGGCAGGCAGGCAGGCAGGCAGACCGACAGGCAGGAAGGCAGGCAGGTTGGGAGGTATGTCCGAACTGAAGACAAAACAAACAACTGGTTAAGGAGAGGGGAGAGCCAGGCTGAAGACTAAGACAAAATAACATTACTGGTGAGCCAAGTTACCGCTCTGGTAAGAACAACGATCTGGCGCCGGTGGAGAGCCATGCCCAGGAATAAGTAGTGTAGGTTGATGAGAGAATAGGATGCAGCTGCGTAGGCAGGAATCACTGGAAACAACCCGCAGCTGCACAGGAGAGGCAGATCCTGAGCCCGCCCCCTGCTCCACTCCAGACACACCCACATAAAGGGGACAAACACACATACAACAGAAAAAGAGGGGACAAAACAAGGAGGAAGGGAAACAGAACAGGGAGAGACAAGCTGCCCACATAACAGGACATCCACAAATTAATACATACCATACGAAACTTAACATTTCATACTAAATGGAGTGAATTGGATTTAGTACAGAATAATACGAAAAGCTCTTAGACCAGGTTGGATGGACATACAGTGCATTCGGAAAAAGTATTCAGACCCCTTGACTTTTTCCAAATTTTGTTAGGTTACAGCCTTATACTAAAATTGATTTTTTTAAACATTCTCAGCAATCTACAAACAATACCCCATAATGACAAAGTGAAAACAGTTTTTTTTATACTTTTGCAAATTTATTACAAATAAAAAACAGAAAAACCAGACCCTTTGCTTTGAGACTCGAAATTGAGCTCAGGTGCATCCTGTTTCTATTGATTATCCTTGAGATGTTTCTAAAACTTGTTTGGAGTCCACCTGTGGTAAATTCAATTGATTGGAAATTATTTGGAAAGGCACACACCTGTCTATATAAGGTCCCACTGTTGACAGTGCATGTCAGAGCAAAAACCAAGCCATGAGGTCGAAGGAATTGTCCGTAGAGCTCCGAGACAGGATTGTGTCTAGGCACAGATCTGGGGAAGGGTACCAAAAATATTCTGCAGCATTGTACCTACATGTACAAATGACCTCAACTAACCTGTACCCCCGCACATTGACTCGGTACCGGTACCCACTACCCATAGCATCGTTATTGTTATTTTGTTGTGTTACTTTTTATTTTTTACTTTAGTTTATTTAGTAAATATTTTCTTAACTCTATTTCTTGAACTGCGTTGTTGGTTAAGGGCTTGTAAGTAAGCATTTCACGGTAAGGTCTACACCTGTTGTATTCTGCGCATGTGACAAATACAATTTGATTTGATCTGCAAGAACACAGTGGCCTCCATCATTCTTAAATGGAAGAAGTTTGGAACCACCAAGACTCTTCCTAGAGCTGGCCCTGGTCAGGGAGGTGACCAAGAACCCAATGGTCACTCTGACAAAGCTCCAGAGTTCCTCTGTGGAGATGGGTGAACCTTTCAGAAGGACATCTCTGCAGCACTCCACCAATCAGGCCTTTATGGTAGAGTGGCCAGACGGAAGCCACTCCTCAGTAAAAGGCATACGACAGCCCGCTTAGGGCTTGCCAAAAGGCACGTAAAGGACTCTCAGACCATGAGAAACAAGATTCTCTGCTCTGATGAAACCAAGATTGAACTCTTTGGCCTGAATGCCAAGCGTCACGTATAGAGGAAACCTGGCACCATCCCTACGGTGAATCATGGTGGTGGTGGGGATGTTTTTCAGTGGCAGGGACTGAGAGACTAGTCAGGATCAAGAGAAAGATGAACGGAGGAAAGTACGGAGAGATCCTTGATGAAAACCTGCTCGAGAGTGCTCAGGACCTCAGACTGGGGCGAAGGTTCACCTTCCAACAGGACAACAACCCTAAGCACACAGCCAAGACAACGCAGGAGTGGCTTCGGGACAAGTTTCTGAATGTCCTTGAGTGTCCCAGCCAGAGCCCGGACTTGAACCCGATCGATCATCTCTGGAGAGACCTGAAAATAGCTGTGCAGTGACGCTCCCCATCCAACCTGAGAGAGCTTGAGAGGATCTGCAGAGAAGAATGGGAGAAACTCCCCAAATACAGGTGTGCCAAGCTTGTAGCGTCATGCCCAATAAGACTCAAGGCTGTAAACGCTGCCAAAGGTGCTTCAACAAAGTACTGAGTGAAGGGTCTGAATACCTATGTAAATGTGATGTTTCATTTTGTTATTTTCAATAAATGTGAAAAAATGTAGAACAACCTGTTTTTGCTTTGTCATTATGGTGTATTGTGTAGATTGATGAGGAAAACCCCCAATTTAATACATTTTAGAATAAGGTTGTAACGTAACAAAATGTGGAATAAGTCAAGGGGTCTGAATGCTTTCCGAATGCACTGTATAGATTGCATTTTGATCCAGCTACAGTGCTATGTGGGTTGTTAATTGGATTAGTCGTTCTTGATTTCTTGCCTTTTGCTTTCTTTTCATTTTTTTCATTTTAATTGTTTGACATTTGACTGCATTGTTAGGATTTAGTAACATAAGCATTTCGCTGCACCACTATAACACCTGCTAAACTGTGTATGCAACCAATAAACGTATATTTGATTTGTATTTTCAGATGTTGATGGCACCAAAAAATCCCTTAAAGCGGCAATTAACAGTAGAAACAATAGCGTTTTCCCACCACTGTATCGGTAAAAAGCTAAGGGATGGGCCTGGAGAAATGTAACCACTTTCAAATTCATAGACATAGCTATGGATGCAAGGACTGACCATACATGATATCAAAATGTAACCATGTTTTGAGGCCAAATACTGTTTGTTAACTTGGTTGACAAATTTTGGAGTAAAACAAGTTTATTTTTGGGGTTATGATGGGCTACAACAGTTGAACTAAGTTCATGAGGTATTATAAGTTATATTCTTCAAGAATCAATGGGTACATATCATTAATTGATTAGTCCAGAAATATATGTAGCAACTGCGATTTGTCCCTTTACAACTACGAGGGAACATCCTGGTATTGCAGTGAGTGGCAATGTCCTATTTTAAACTACTATCTCTGGCTTTTCATGGTAGAGAAATTATTTGCGGTGAAGTTTTTGTGACTCAAAGGGGCTATAGGTCCTCATTATGAACAATAATACTGGAGTATCTCACATCATTGATGATAGTATTCACAGCTTTTTTACTTCTTGTTTTTAACTTTAGCTTTACCATGAAAAGCTCCATGGTTGTGGAATGGGAGAGTAAAATAACTGCCTTGTCCCGGTAGCATTCCTCAAGACTAGACTGCTTGACTGTCCATCTTGGAAGTCAGACAAGCGTTGCCCTTCGCGCAAATATTTATTTTTACCTAAGAGACATTGTCGGAAGCAAGACAGCACATCGCTTTTCCTTGTGATGTAGTCTGAAATAGAATACTCCCTCTCCCCTTGTTGTGTGCTTAATGGCTTTCTTCTCCTGGAAAACAATAGAGCTACTTAGTTCCCAGTCTGACAGCTTTTGGGTTTAACCACAGATTTAGAGCCAGTCCATCTGGAGCCGCAACTAAGGTTATTTAAAAAAGGAAAGGGCCACAGTGAGGTGAATGCACACTTCCTCTTTAGATAGAGAATTCTACCGCATTTTCAATAATGGGTTAGGAAAATAAATAATTTAAGGCCATTCATGACCTACTGTATCTGTGGATTTTTCCTTCAAAGGATTGCAATATTTCCATAGATACACAATTAAGCTAGTAAGGTTCTGTTTTCAGTAAATGCCAAATTAGCAGAAACAATTTATGAAAAGACAGATTAAGCCAGGACAAAGGTCTAGTTGAAAAAGCGATGCATGGTTTTGTAGTCTGGTTCCCTTCGTAGAAATTCAGTGTTGTCACGTTGTAGACGTATAATGTATTGTCCAGTAATATGGGTGACCCTGGGAAAGGTTTACCAATATATTTAGGGAGGGTAGGAGTGCCTGTGTGAGTTTAAAATAATACTGAGCTACCGTGCTGCACAGGCTTTTTATGCACCAGCTCACTATTTAAAAGCTTGCTGTTAAAAAAGGGATTGAGGAAAACCTCTCAGCACTAGCTGAAGAACCTGAATTAATGAGGTTTACTGTTATTTTACAGGTATTATACCTGTGTTCCTTCACCAGCTACAGTACAGAAACATTACCAGTTTAGTAAGAAACTCAAGTCATATGAAACAAATTATGAAAGGAATATCTGGTCAGCTTTGTAGTTCTGCACAGATGTTTGACTGTAGTTGTACTTTGGTGTGAGGTACTAGGCTTCTCTTCCCTGTCAGCCTAGGATGATCAGATCTCAGTGAGGTGTCTGAACTGTGGTGGTATGCTAAAGAACATCCTGAGGCTGAATCCAACTGCCACATCCTACATCCTCTAATGTGAGCTGCCCTCCATTTCTCATAGCCTTTAAAGAAGCCTGTAGCTCAGTCAGTCACTGGCTTCAAACCTGCACACTTCCTTCCACCACCATGCATAACAAATGGTTGCTATTGCTACACTGAGGGGTTGTTATAGTCACATGTAGAGACCTGTACTGTAGAAATATCCTGTTGAATATTTCACATTTATTATATCTATTTGACAGATTTTAGAATTTTGAGGGGAAATGTCTAACGAGAGGGTTTCAAAAGGTGTGTGGCAGTGTGCAGATGACTTTCTTGCATGACATCACACAGCCACCTATTTGATATGCCATTTTTAGACTCTGGGTATGTGTCTTCTATAATACAAAGAGGAGATGGTTACATGCCAAGCTAGAGGCTTAGCCTCTGACTGGAGAAGTAGCTATTGTCCTCACGTCTCTCAGGCGAGGCGGATGAGGTAGTCATTGTTCCACGGATCCTCTTATACCTCTGTATGCACAATTATCATTAAGAGTAGTTTTGATTACTTGTCATCGATTACATTGTGTGCAATCAGTGGTAATGTTTTTTCAATATTCTGTACATTTCCTGATTTGTGATAAGAGGACAGAAGGTCAACTGGTACTATAGCTGTTATACTGTCCAATTAAGAGAGATTGAAGGGGTTTGTTAGGGCCACTTGTAGCTGGTAAGGACCAGAGCAATAGATTCTCTCCATATGACTCTGGTCAGGACTATCCTTGACTATCCCCCCCCCACCCATTTCTGTCATGGTAGGACGCAGAGGTAATATTGAAAAGGCAGCCACGTTTACTCCACAGCGCTACCAATCTGTCTTCCATCACCTCGGTCTACACGGTGCGTGTTGTTGTTGCTTTGCTCTTCGCCATCATGCTGAGTGCTCACTGGCTATTGGCATTAGTCCTTACCCAATCGCGTCGTAGCACTGCTCATACTACAAGATGCACAACCAACATTTCTGACATGGCAGAAAATTATCGGGACATCTGTCATGGGTCTGGAGAACGGAACAGCCATCATCGGTGCGTCCTTGACCCGCTCAAACTATGCGAGTTCCGATGTAACTGATCCTAGCCCAAGTTCATACGATTTTACCCTGATCATGACAATTAGTCTGGGACGGCAAAAATTTGGCGAATTCGTGGCAAAATCGTTTAGTGTATGCCCAGCATAATGTAACGGCCCGATGACGATAGTCACTACAATTCCTATATTACAACAATTATCTTTTTTTTTCTTCATATTTTGCACTGTAAATCTTCTGCAATTAATATTGCTGAGCAGCAAGTTGTGGTCTGAGAGCAATCCTTTGGGGTGATATGAAAGTGTATTCAGCATTTTATTGACCTGTGCTTAGTCAGATGTGGTGAGAATGGAGAGTTCAGTATATGCTGTTTCCTGTAGTGGTTACATACCTGCACCGGGCAGTATGTTGTCTGAGCAGCAGCGTATAGATCGTATTCCCCTGGTCGTGACGGAGCTCTGCTCTCATTGTTAAATGTCCCTCAGTGCACACAAAGAGGCCGACTCACTCTGCCCTTCGAGAGGCCCTGTGTTTGCCCTGATTTACGATATTGCTTTGCAATAAAGGGCAGTGTGAGGGCAAGAGATTCATTAGGCAGCCAGTTTATGTTTTAGAAAAGTCCAGAGCGGCCCTGGGAATACTGATTGGCACACAAATCTGTGCTTGTCTCATCCTCCCTGTCCAGGCCTGGCCTTGCTTCCTCCCCTACAGCCGTGTGCGCTGCGCTGCCTGCTCTGGCACAATGGAGTCCTTCTTCTCTGCACCCAGGAGACCAGTAATGTCTACAGCCCAGCCCAGGTCACTCACTGACTGATACCCTTCAAGCCACATCACAGAACCTGAAGGTTCCTTTTTAGCAACTAATGGTGTCCCCACTGTCTCTCACAGCCAGGCAGGGGACGAGAATGTGGTGGCCGCGGTTCTTTCTCTTCTCCGCCCCACAGCTTTATCAAACACAAGGAGTACTGCTACTGCTGCTGCTGTTGTTTACTCTTCCCTGGCCAAAACTCTTTAATCCCCAAGATGATGCGTTCTCTCATGAACTCAAAAATAGCTATTCTCTTAGTGAAGCCACAGGCCCATTACTCTTTATTATCTCTTACCGTCTAAAATGTGGCCATCTATTAGAGGTCAGGTAGCGAACAGCTACAGCAGGTCCCCCACTGTAGTCGAAGAGGAAACTATTCTACACACAGCTATTTGCACGAGTAGTTATTATAGATGGAATTTTGCTCGTCTCAGGGATAGAGGGGTAATAGCACCTCTAAAATGTAAGTTTAAAGTGATCGTCGTAGTGCTCTTATTGACACTGTTTGAATTATCCTGTTTCTATAGGAAAAGTACAAATCTTTATATTTTTTGCCCGATTCTATTAAAATATTTCCCAAAAGGTTTCTATTTTTCACAGTTTTTTCAGGTTTTCAGTCTCAAAATCACCTTTTTCTAATAGAAAACAACATAATTGGATGTTCTAAGTCCACAATAATGCTTAAACCAGACCTTTGAGGTCTGTAAAAACCTACGAAATTTTGATTTTTGGGTGGGTTGCACTTTAATTCAAGTGTGCACCAGCCAGAGTTTCTGTAGCGCGCATGTGATTGCAGAGTTTGCAAAACAATGGCCAATGGATTGATGCAAATAATCAGGATATCATTCTGCCAGGTAGGCATAGGCTACTTTGTAGTTAACATTTAATTGAGAAGGTTTTTGGGAAAGCCTTTCCATCTCTATGGTTATCATTAGCATCATCGCTAATGGCTACATTACATTTACATTACATTACATTTACGTCATTTAGCAGACGCTCTTATCCAGAGCGACTTACAGTTAGTGAATACCCCGTGGAAATCAAACCCACAACCCTGGCGTTGCAAACGCCATGCTCTATCAACTGAGCTACATCCCTGCCGGCCATTCCCTCCCCTACCCTGGATGACGCTGGGCCAATTGTGCGCCGCCCATGAGTCTCCTGGTCGCGGCCGGCTGCGACAGAGCCTGGATTCGAACCAGGATCTCTAGTGGCACAGCTAGCACTGCGATGCAGTGCCTTAGACCACTGCGCCACTCAGGAGACCTCAGACACACACAGACAGGGGCATTCCTGTGCCGTTTCAGAAAGTTACAGGAAAATACAAATTATTTATTATTAATTATTATTATTTATTTTATTTTTTATTATTATTATTTATGCCATTTAGCAGACGCTTTTATCCAAAGCGACTTACAGTCATGTGTGCATACATTTTTTTTAACGTATGGGTGGTCCCGGGGATCGAACCCACTACCTTGGCGTTACAAGCGCCGTGCTCTACCAGCTGAGCTACAGAGGACCAAATCACTGATGCATTTTGTTCATGTCTTATGATTAACTTGGGCAAATTAAATAATTTTCTAATAAGTTCAATATATTTAGTGGATTTACTACTAAATTCAAAAAAAAAATGAATATTGTTGAATTTCGTTTTAATTTCTGGATTCTGTGATTCCGTCCGCACTTTCCGCAGTGCAGATTTTATAGGGCCCTAGAAAAATAAACAAGCAGAAATTAATATCATATTGTATCGTGTATTGATTCATCCCCTAGTGCCTTTGCCACTTTCTTACATTTCTTGGTGACTCAACAGCATAGATCATTCTCAAATTATGCTTGAAAGAAAAAAAATATGTATTATTGTTGACACTTGGGCACATATTCAATAGCCCTTATTAATTACATATGATGATAAATACGCTGTGGGTAATACATAGGGACGAGAGAGCTTTAAGTCATTCTTCATATTTAAGGAATGTCACATTCGGATTAAAGTCAGAGCTGTGGACTGTGGGAGTCAGAGGGGTAAGAGAGAGGTACACACCCAGGGAGGGGAAAAGAAGAGAGGAGGGGGAACTGTCAAAGTCAACCATTATAGCCTTATCCCAGGAAACATGACCCCATTGGCCCCATGTAGGTATTCGGTGGGCAAGGTGGGCACGGGCTAGCCCACACCAAGCCCACACCAAACCCACACCAGCACAGCACGGGCTAGCCCACAGGAATCCCACACCAGCCCAACATGGGCTAACCTACACCAGCCCAACACGGTCTAGCCCACACATAGCCGCAGGAAGTAGGGGTGCTGAAGGTGCTGCAGCCCCCCCCCCCAAAAAAAAAAGTCCTGTATTTGTGGACCGATTTAACCGTCTGCAGCGCGGGCATAAAAAAACAAACATATGATAGTAACAACTTGGTTGTCTTTCTGATACAATGTATCAAGTTCCCTAAATACATTTAAGGCTTGATAATTATACAATTTATGCATGTAATTAAATTCTAATGAATAAATGATAAATACATAAATTCCTATTAAATAGAAAAAGTGCATCGGCCCAATGTGGGCAGCCTACATGGAGCCAATATTCTTGCCCACATTGGGCACACATTGTGCCAATGTGGGCATGTTTGCTGGAAAAAGATAGGCTTATTTCAGGCTGTCTTCACTAGATATGGGCTGCCCACACTAGTCCACACTGGGCAAATGCTTTGTGGGCCAACTTGGAGCCGATGAGCAAAGAAGCATTGGCTCAATGTTGGCAGCCTACATGGGGCCAGTATTTTAGCCTGCATTGGGCCACCATCATGCCAATGTGGACATGTTTGCTGGGTATTCTTATTCCTTACATATAGCTCCTCCCCTCTATTTGTTTCCGTCAGATCCTTATGCTCCTTTTACTGACTTTTCTCTGTATGTTTATATCTTGTGGAGTTTTCCTTCTGTGCTGTTAAACTTTTGTATCCCACTCTCTCACACCCCGGTCCTATTTTAGGCCTTTATTTGGTGTACTAATCATACTAGTCTTTCCCTGTCTCTTGTTGACCTGTGCAAGGAGCAGAAAGGCAGGCAGCCAGCCAGCCCCTCCCTTTTACTGGAGGAGGCTGGGTAAATTACTGGCTACTGGAGTGGTCCTCCAGTGACCACCCATATCATTAGACAAGGCAATGGGCAGCAGGAACATTGTCTCCATCCAGGGTGTCCTCTCCAGTAGCCAGTAATTTACCCAGCCTCCTCCATGTGTGAAGGCTGCTGCCCTGCCTGCTCTGTCAGTCCTGCTTCAGCTCTACAAACACCGTCTGGTCTGGTCTGGAGCCTGTGTGATAGCATGGCTGAGCATGTGTGTATGAGGTGTATAAGGAGTGCTGCTTGGTTAGTCAGGAGCTCTGACTGCTTGGTTCGGCCTGGGATCTACATGCACACTCTTGTTGGGAGCCTGTCTGCTTGCCTGTCTGTCTGTCCTGACGGCTCAAACATTGTGTAGCTCTCCCCAGGCTAGCTCATCTCGATGTGGCTAGCTCATCTCGAAAGAGAAGAAATGCCTCAAACGGGTTTGGAGTGGTCTCGCTCAAATAAAAACATGCAAACTCACCATCATTTGCATGCTTTTGCTTTTTATGTTCGCTCCCTTAGAACGCTGTACTATGATAATGCTTATTTGATGATTAGTCCATCTCTTGCTAATAGAGAGCAATAGTAATGCCATATTTTTGTAGGCACTAATGGAGGCTAACTCTGCAATGGCTTGTTGTTCAAAGCCTATGGGGAAATTAATGTTTTTAGTTTTTTTGGATAAACGCCGAAAATAAGGTCTATGGTAAACACAGGTTTAGGAGAACTTATACGTTTTGCTAGGTAACATAACTTTTTGTGAATTCTGAAGCATTTATATATTCAAATCAAGTAAAAAGCTCAAACTACACCTCCGATCGCATGCCTTTGACATCTAGCTAACAGGCTTAGCTTTGAGATGGACCCAAAGTCTCCGCTGGACAACATAGTTCGGGAACCGATAAAATGAGCACCTTTCCACTGAAGAGATACGGTTGCAGCCTGGAGCAAAGCAATATACCATCCTTGCATTTTCGTTCAAGCTGGTAAGCAGAAAGCGAACTAGCTTTTTGGTGGACTGTAGCGTAGACTAGTTTGCGTGTGTCACGCCCTGGCTCTGGGGACTCTCGTATGTTGAGCCAGGGTGTTAGGTTCTAGTTTTGTGTTTCTATGTTGGCCAGGGTGGCTCCCAATCAGAGACGGCTGTTGCTCGTTGTCTCTGATTGGGAGCCATACTTAGGTAGCTGTAAGGCATTCGTTTGGTGTGGTTTCTTGTTCCTTTTGATTTGTGTTTGTATCGAAGGACTTCACGTTTCGTTTGTTGTTTTGTTCGCTGTGGTGTACAAGAAAATAAATATGTACGCATCTCACGCTGCGCCTTGGCCCGCTCCTTTTCAAGACGATCGTGACAATGTGCTCCAATGGGAAACAGACGACACCCACTGGAAATTGCATTTTCACAGAAATCAATAGCTGACTACATCAAAACAATGTTCCAAAAACCATGGCTATATCTTCAGACAGAAGAAACCACCACGACTGGGTCAAGCAGCGTGATGAGGAGAAAGGTTGGAATTGGGAGCAGTGGAGAGAGAATTGGACGAGAACCATGGAGGCCTGGTCCACGGGGGAGAGACAAGCCCAGAAATTTTTTAGGGGGGGGCTCACGCCGTGGACGACGGGGCAGCAGGAGTACGGGATAGAGTGGTTCAGAGGGTTGGCAGAGGAGGCCGCCAGGTTACGGGAGTTACTGGACACCAGGGGGAAGGAGTATGTAGAGGCACGGCGAGAGGTACTGGGGTGTGTTGCCAGTCCGGTCCGGCCCGTTCCTGATCCCCGCGTAGGGCCAGTGGCGTTTGTTCCCAGTACGGTTCGGCCTGTTCCTGCCTCTCGCACCGAGCCTGTGGTGCGCGTCGCCAGCCCGGTCCGGCCTGTTCCTGTCCCTCGCGCCAAGCCTGTGGTGCGCGTCGCCAGCCCAGTTCGGCCTGTTCCTGCTCCCCGCACCAAGCCTATGGTGCGCTTCGTCAGCCCGGTTCGGCCTGTTCCTGCTCCCCGCACCAAGCCTATGGTGCGCGTCGCCAGCCCAGTCCGGCCTGTTCCTGCTCCCCGCACCAAGCCAGTGGTGCGCTTCGTCAGCCCGGTTCGGCCCGTCCCTGCTCCCCGCACCAAGCCAATGGTGCGCGTCGTCAGCCCGGTCCGGCCTGTTCCTGCGCCCCGCACCAAGCAAGTGGTGCGCTTCATCAGCCCGGTTCGGCCCGTCCCTGCTCCCCGCACCAAGTCAATGGTGCGCGTCGTCAGCCCGGTCCGGCCTGTTCCTGCTCCCCGCACCAAGCAAGTGGTGCGCTTCATCAGCCCGTTTCGGCCCGTCCCTGCTCCCCGCACCAAGCCAATGGTGCGCGTCGTCAGCCCGGTCCGGCCCGTCCCTGCTCCCCGCACCAAGCCTGTGGTGCGCGTCGTCAGTCCGGCACAGCCTGTGCCTGTTCCACCGGTGCCTGGTCCGGCACCGGTCAGCTGCTCCACTCCGGAGCTAGAGCATTCCGCTCCACCAGTGTTCAGTCCAGCTCCGGCCAGCAGGGCCAGACCGGATCAGGGGCGCTTTGGGGGGTTAGAGAGGGAGTGGGAGTCATGCCCGGAGCCGGATCCACCGCCGAGGCGGAGTGCCCACCCGGTCCCTCCCCTGTTGTGTTTGGTTGGCGCGGCCGGAGTCCGCGCCTTTGGGGGGGGGGGGTACTGTCACGCCCTGGCTCTGGGGACTCTCGTATGTTGAGCCAGGGTGTTAGGTTCTAGTTTTGTGTTTCTATGTTGGCCAGGGTGGCTCCCAATCAGAGACGGCTGTTGCTCGTTGTCTCTGATTGGGAGCCATACTTAGGTAGCTGTAAGGCATTCGTTTGGTGTGGTTTCTTGTTCCTTTTGATTTGTGTTTGTATCGAAGGACTTCACGTTTCGTTTGTTGTTTTGTTCGCTGTGGTGTACAAGAAAATAAATATGTACGCATCTCACGCTGCGCCTTGGCCCGCTCCTTTTCAAGACGATCGTGACAGCGTGGTCAGCGTAGTGACGTGAAATGTTCCTAATTCATTTCCCCCATAGGAATGCCCAACAAACCAGAGGTAGAAAATGCTAACTAATTTCCATTGTTTAGGACTACAAGCTGGCAAACTCTATAACACTGACATGAAAATATGTTTGTCAAAATACACATGAAACTGCCACACATTCACTGATAAGTGCCTGAATGTGTTGCCTACAATTAAGAAAATGAACCTATTTAACTATGAATCAGCATAATGCTGTCTTAGTTCAGAATAAAAGTAAGACAATGATCTTGTTTAATTATATATTATATTAAAAGTAAGACAATGCTCCTATTTAATTATATATGATAGGAATCACAGAGAGTATGATGAAATAGTCATATTCTAACTTGGAAATATTCTGTTGAATTATCATTTCTGTTTTTTAAGTCTCAGCATTATACACAATGTGAGTCAGCCTACTTTGTGAGTCTGAGGCTGTGTGGAGGTAATGCATACAGGACAGTCAAGGCTGATTTGCTACTGCAGGCAGGTTGGTGACTCAGAGGAGAGACACTGCAGTGACACTGACTGCATGCATGCTGGCTGGCCTCCCTGGCACCTGTCTGTCTGGACATTATGAACACTTAGTTCCATCTTCACTGCAGGTGAAGTGGGCCAAAAGCATTTCCCCAAAATCATCAAACCATTTTATGCCCTATTGCACAACATTGAATTACTGAAAGGGTTGAATTCAGGACAATTTTTTTTATTGCTTTGCCACATTTTCTGCAGTATTACTTTAGTGCCTTGTTGCAAACAGGATGCATATTTTGGAATATTTGTATTCTGTACAAGCTTCTTCTTTTCACTCTGTCAATTAGGTTAGTATTGTGGAGTAACTACAATGTTGTTGATCCATCCTCAGTTTTCTCCTATCACAGCCATTGGCCTCATAGTGAAAACCCTGAGCGGTTGAGTTAGGAAGGGTACCTGTATCGACTGATGGACCTTACAGATAATTGAATGTGTGGGGTACAGAGATGAGGGAGTCATTCAAAAAGCATGATAAATACTATTATTGCACACAGAGTGAATCCATGCAACTTATTATTTGACTTGGTAAGCACAGTTTTACTCCTGAACTTATTTAGGCTTGCCATAAAAAAGAGTTTGAATATTTATTGACTCAAGACATTTCAGCTTTTCATTTGTAATTAATTTGTGAACATTTCTGAAAACATAAGTCCACTTTGAAATTATGGGGTATTGTGTGTAGGACAGTGACATAACAATCTAAATGTAATCAATTTTACATTCTGGCTGTAACACAACAACATGTGGGAAAAGTCAATGGGTGAGAATACTTTCTATGGCACTGTATGTATATGTTTATACATACACTACATGACCAAAAGTATGTGGACACCTGCTTGTTGAACATCTCATTCCAAAATCATGGGCATTAATATGGAGTTGGTCCCACCTTTGGTGCTATAAAAGCCTACACTCTTCTGGGAAGGCTTTCCACTAGATGTTGGAACATTGCTGCGGGGACTTGCTTCCACTCAGCCACAAGAGCATTAGTGAGGTCAGGCACTGATGTTGGGCAATTAGGCCTGGCTCGCAGTCGGCGTTCCAATTCATCCCAAAGGTGTTCGATGGGGTTGAGGTCAGGGCATTGTGCAGGCCAGTCAAGTTCTTCCACACCGATGTTGACAAACCATTTCTGTATGGACCTCGCTTTGTGCACGGGGGCATTCTCATGCTGAAACAGGAAAGGGCCTTCCCCAAACTGTTGCCACAAAGTTGGAAGCACAGAATCGTCTAGAATGTCATTGTATGCTGTAGAGTTAAGATTTCCCTTCACTGGAACTAAGGGGCCTAGCCCGAAACATGAAAAACAGCCCCAGACCATTATTCCTCCTTTCCCAAACTGTACAGTTGGCACTATACATTGGGGCAGGTAGCGTTCTCCAGATGGTGAAGCATTTCCAATGCTTCAGAATCCAATGGCGGCGAGCTTTACACCACTCCAGCCGACGCTAGGCATTGCACATGGTGATCTTAGGCTTGTATGCGGCTGCTCGGCCATGGAAACCCATTTCATGAAGCTCCCGACGAACAGTTATTGTGCTGACGTTGCTTCCAGAGGCAGTTTGGAACTCGGTAGTGAGTGTTGCAACTGAGGACAGACGATGTTTACGCTCTACACGCTTCAGCACTCAGCTGTCCTGTTCTGTGAACTTGTGTTGCCTACCACCGTTGTTGCTCCTAGACGTTTCCACTTCACAATAACAGAGCTTACAGTTGGACGGGGCAGCTCTAGCAGGACATAAATTTGATGAACTGACTTGTTGGAAAGGTGGCATCCTATGACGGTGCCTCGTTGAAAGTCACTGAACTCTTCAGTAAGGCCATTCTACTGCCAATGTTTGTCTATGGAGATTGCATGGCTGTGTGCTCGATTTTATACACCTGTCAGCAACGGGTGTGGCTGAAGTAGTCAAATCTACTAATTTGGGCCTCCTGAGTGGCGCAGTGGTCTAAGGCACTGCATCGCAGTGCTAGCTGTGCCACTAGAGATCCTGGTTCGAGTCCAGGCTCTGTCGCAGCCGGCCGCGACCGGTAGACCCATGGGGAGGGTTTGGCCGGCAGGGATGTTCTTGTCCCATCGCGCACTAGCAACTCCTGTGGCGGGCCGGGCCCAGTGCGCGCTGACTCGGTCACCAGGTGTACAGTGTTTCCTTCGGCACATTGGTGCGGCTGGCTTCCGGGTTAAGCGGGCACTGCGTCAAGAAGCAGTGCGGCTCGGTTGGGTCGTGTTTCGGAGGACACACGACTCTCGACCTTCGCCTCTCCCGTGTCCGTACGGGAGTTGCAGCGATGGGACAAGACTGTAACTACCAATTGGATACCATGAAAAAGGGGGTAAAATACCAAAAAAGAATCTACTAATTTGAAGGGATGTCCACATGTCCACATACTTTTGTATAGTGTATGCAAAGGGTGGCTACTATTTTGATTTGTTTAACACTTTTTTGGTTACTACATGATTCCATATGTGTTATTTCATAGTTTTGATGTCTTCACTATAATTCAAAAACGTAAAGAATTTTAAAAATAAAGAAAAACCCTTGAATGAGTAGGTGTGTCCAAACTTTTGACTAGTAGTGTATAGTGTATACACTAGTGTATACACTGAGTGTACAAAACATTAAAAACACATACCTAATATTGCCCTCAGAACAGCCTCAATTCATCGGGGCATGGACTCTATAAGTTGTTGAAAGCGTTCCATAGGGATTTTGGCCCATGTTGACTCCAATGCTTCCCACAGTTGTGTCAAGTTGGTTGGATGTTCTTTGGGTAGTGGACCATTCTTGATACACACAGGAAACTGTTGAGCGTGAAAAACCCAGCAGCGTTGCAGTTCTTGACACACTCAAACTGGTGCAACTGGCACCTACTACCATACCCAGTTTAAATATTTTGTCTTGCTCATTCACCCTCTGAATGGTACACATACACAATCCATGTCTCAATTGTCTCAAGGCTTAAAAATCCTTCTTTAACTTGGCTCCTCCCCTTCATCTACACTGATTGAAGTGGATTTAACAAGTAACATCAAAAAGGGCCCATAACTTTCACCTTGATTCACCTAGTCAGTCTATCTCATGGAAAGAGCAGGTGTTCCTAACGTTTTGTACACTCAGTGTATATTATTTATTTCAATTCCGAGCACTGGCTTGCTGACTCTTGATTACTATGGATTTGGGTTTAGAGTTTTCCCATCTCTCTTTATTTCCTTTTCACTCTTGATATTTGTTTTTTTTAAGGTTGCAAATTCGGAGCCAATTCCAGAGACTGATTCCATCATAGATTTGTATACTGATACCCAGCATCTGGGAAATGGGATCTCACAGTTGTCTGAGGGTGTAAGCATATTGTACACTACAATATGCTGCAGTTACTCTACCATGTAGTCACATAACGACCTACTCAAAGGTTGGTGGCTTCAAGCTGCTTTTATTAAGATACAAATGAAAAAAGCATTTTTGTAAAAGGTTTAAGAATTATTTTCTGATGTAAAAACCCATTCAGTGCTTTGTGTATTTGTTGTAAACATAAAATTCCAACCTCCTTGATTGCTTGGATCAATTAATCTATCTCCAGCATATTATTTTAAAATGAGCATAGATTGGCTTTGTATTTCTACAAAGCTGCCTCACAAAGATTGCAGAGAGGAACGTAGCTATCTGCTTTTGAATACACATGTCAAGTTCATAACTATTCTTTATTGGTAGATTTAATGTGCACACACAGGGTTTCCATTTGTTTGCTTGTGCTTTGAATGGAATTCAATAATCTGCAATGAATTATACATTCTGGGGAGTTTTAATTTATAACATCCCTTTTTTTCTTCCTTTAAACTTTTGTCCTCTCAGTTTAGAAATCGTACTACTAAATTCGGTCACAAACAGATTAAAATTATGTTGATTAATGTGCTCCCTCTGAGGGATCTTGGCCATCCTTTTAATTGTAATAAGCACATGGTTAATTAATTTCTTATTTATTTTGTATCAAATGTTCACAATTGGCTAGAATGGGCCTCTCAGAAATTAAAACAAGGCAACAGTAAACATGTCATCCCCCACCAATGATGCAGCACCCCCCTTAGGCCAATCAGTGCAATTTTGTAAATGACGGATCATTCACCCAAGTTTCATCAAAATCGGGCCAGTGGTGTCTGAGATATCGTATGTGACTAACGTACATACAGTTGATTACTATAGCGCCCCCCTTGGGCCATTTTGTAAATGCCGGATCTCTATGGCAAGACATATCATTCACCTAAGTTTCATCAAAATTGGGCCAGTGGAGTCTGAGATATCGTGTGGGTTAGCTACTCGTGTCCCTGAGCATGTTTGCCAAATTTCATCACTCTGAGTCAAACAGATCAATATATGTAAACATGTGCCGTTATAGTGCCACCGTGTGGTCAATATGAATTTTCTTGCATATGTTGAGTCTTGACAGTGTTTGCAACATGTGTACCAAATTGTGTTACAATAGAAACGTCCTTGACTGATTTATATGCATTTACGTGCCAGACCACGCCCACGTGAATGTTTATTGTCAATATGTTGTTTTAGGTACTAGTCTGGAAAATATTTTGTCCATAGATGCCACATATTACGTTTCGTGCAGATCGGTCATTCAGTGCTAGAAGTGTATATAAAAAGCTGCGTAAAATACATCATGGTGGACCTTATGGGTCCCTGAGGCAAATGTGTTCCTTGTGAGGAGAGGGAACTATTTACCGAATTTCATGACTTTAGGTCAAAACGGGGTGAGGGGCGTGACCTTTCAAAGTTCGCATTTTCAATCTCTTGTTATTGCGCCACCACCTGGCCAATCAGTGTCATTTTTAAATGCCGGATCACTATGGCAAGACGCATCATTCACCCAAGTGCTGTCTGAGATATGGCATGTGACTAACGCATCATTCACCCAAGTGCTGCCTTAGATATCACGTGTGACTAACGTACGAACGTACTAACAGACTGAGCCAGATCCACAAAATCAGTCAACCTTGCAATAATATATTAAGTCTAGAAAAAAAGAAAGAAGGGAAGCGCTGCTAAGGTACACAATAGTAGATTCTTGTAGACAGAAGGTGCTCTTTGGTAAAAGGGGTGAATTGGTCATCAAAAGAAAAGGAGGACCAAGGTACTCTTCAGATAATTAATTAAAACGTCTTTATTTGTATGGCATGTTCAATGGAAACAAAGTTTTTTTTAAACTCAGACACGTTTCGGCTGCATGGCCTTCGTCAGGGAGTACAAACCGAAACGCGTCTGAGTTTTTAAACTTTGTTTCCATTGAACATGCCATACAAATAAAGGCATTTTAATTAATTACATGAAGAGTACCTTGGTCCTCATTTCTTTTTGATGAATATATTAAGTCTATAAAGGTTTTCCTTTCAGCACACACTGCATAGCTAATCTTGGTGGCAACGCTTAACATTGACAGGTAATTCTTCTCCTGAAAATGTCTCAGACTTTTGTTGACTCCATAGATGCCAAAATGTTGCCCATGCAGTGTATGGTATCTGTCATTCACTGTCAATACAGCATGACTAACGGTTAGAAAATTGCCATTTGACAGCTGGTAACAAGGGAATAAATCTGACTGACTTTAAAACAGCCTGATTGACTAAGAAGACAAGAGCGATCCCATTCGTAGATGTGTAGATGTGCACTTTGCAGTGTTCTATGAGTAGCATTAGCCTATGTATGTGAGGCACATAGGGGCATTTCATTCCTTCTCAAGTGTGTTATGTCATCTGCAAAGCACAGACAATAAATATCATTATAGTAGAGACATGAGAGAAATGCTGAGGCCTCTGGAGCGAGTGCTTTGTCTTATAATGCTTGTTGGATTGAGACAGCTCCTGAGATGTGAGTAGAAACATTGCCACCATGGGACCGCAGAGGAGGAGACTTTGTTCCTGATTGTTCTATCTTGTATTGCTCTTGCTGGACTATCAAGCTTTTCATTTGTTAGTGTCGTCGTACCATCTGCAACAATGCTTCATGTGTACAAACAACACTTCTCGAGTTTGTTCAGAAAATAACAAATTACACTGCGGTATAGTATTGTCCAATGGTGTCTGTCTTCTGTTATAAAAGCCCCATATGGGTGCTGGTGTTTACTTTGAAGCAGCTAAGTGATATTTAAGTGGAGCTGTTAGTGATACTCCTCTATGGGGTTATGTTTAAGTGGAGCTGTTAGTGATACTCCTCTATGGGGTTATGTTTAAGTGGAGCTGTTAGTGATACTCCTCTATGGGGTGATGTTTAAGTGGAGCTGTTAGTGATACTCCTCTATGGGGTGATGTTTAAGTGGAGCTGTTAGTGATACTCCTCTATGGGGTGATGTTTAAGTGGAGCTGTTAGTGATACTCCTCTATGGGGTGATGTTTAAGTGGAGCTGTTAGTGATACTCCTCTATGGGGTGATGTTTAAGTGGAGCTGTTAGTGATACTCCTCTATGGGGTGATTGGGCTCAGCAGAGAGAGAGAGAGTCCCTAAATTAAACAGTGTTGTGTTGCCCTTCAGATGCGGAGGCAGGCAGGCTGCATCCCTCACGGCCTTCATGCTGCCTTCATGGGACAGACAGGGCCGAGGTCAAGTGGGCGCCATGAATCACAAATCCCTGGCTGATTTGTAAATTGTCGGGACATTGATTTACAAGGCTGGGGCTAAGGAATTAAATCCTCTCCCAGCAAACGTGGAAGATGGAAGTGTGCTGTGCAGGCAGGCAGGTGTGGGGGGGGGGGGGGGGGGGGGGGGGGGGGAAGCGTAGTAATCACACAGCAGATTGCTCTTAAAAGGAAGGTCATAGCCCACTTTGGGTGATTAAAACCTTTTTACCAGTGTAGTGTTTTCTCTCTCATCACACAGGCCACCATGGAGTGGGACCTGTTAACAATGGCTCACCAGAAACAACTCATGATTACTCCACATTACATACATAAACTCCACTGATTACATTCATTCATACTGTATGTTCATGTACATCTTGCTTATTTAAAGGTGCAATATTCAGAAATAGCTCTGCCATTTCCTGGTTGCAAAAATTATAATAGTTTGCCTAATTTCAGTTTATGTGACAAAACAAGCAATGTATAGTGTAGAGAATCATTGTACCGTCTAAACCGCTGTGAAACATATTTTCAATAACCAACAATATTGCATTTTCAGCTGTTTGAAGCTGCTGTACAAAACTGAAAGTAAAAGATGCAAAAACTAAATTTAAGAACGGGAAGCATAGAAATAGCGCACATTGAACAGATGCTTGTTAGACTTGCGTTCAATGAGAATGACAGATTTACAACTCATATTTCTATGTGAATTTGATCAGGTCACCCAAAAAAAGTACATATTGCAGCTTTAACACATTGTGAATTGTAGCCCTACATAAAGTCATCTTTCATATGAGTTGCAATATGATAATGATACCTGAGCTTTTCATGAACGTTATAAGTATTTCATGTTTACTTGTTCTTGTTTTATCACAATCTGTGTTGATAATCTTATCATCATACTGTTGGTGTAGTCTCTGTTGGTGCCTCTTCTCTCTGTCGGCACCTCTATGGCTTTGTGCAGTACTCTTTGTACTTTCTCACACTAGAATATTGCATATTTCCCTTCCATCTGGAGACTGAGCTGAGCTCAGCTGAAAGATTGATTTACCAGAGGTTCAATATAATTGGATCTCATTCCGCTTTCAGAGCAGAATTTTTTTTATGTTAGGTGCAGACAAAATGAAGGGAGCGGGGGCAGGGGCAGCAAAGTATGAAAAAGCTACTAGTGCTAAGTAGAGTATCATTGACCAAAACTTGGTTATTCCAGATGTGTTTTTTTTTTTTTACAATATGAGAAAATATATGGATAGTAATGTAATGTGCAATGGTCCTGACTCCTGGAGTTAGTTTCCTTCATTTTAAGAATATCAAAACATTACAATAACCGTACACCATGAAATTACATCTACAATATAATGAAATGTATTGTAAAGTAGGCCTGACAGCAGCTTACATTAGTCAGTGTCTTCTCTGCTGTCTGTGTGTAGTTCTATCAGGTCTGTCTGGTAAGCGCCAGTCCAAATGGCTGTCACTCAGTATGGCCATTCTAGTTTTACCGGAGGGAAGCTTTAGAGGAAATGTACAGGATGTACAACAAGTGAGCACTGCCTGAGCTTATCCTGACTCAGCTCTTATTTTCTGTCTTGTAGTAGCAGACTGTCGAGTCTTGGAGGGATTGCAGAGATTTTCATCCATCCCCACCTACTTGCCTGTCAACTACCAGGTGGTCAACGCAGAGTCTGCCTTCTTCCTGAAGGAGGCCAACCAGGAGTTTATGAGGAACTCCAGCCTGCTGTCGCGGACGGAGCCCTTCTTCATCTACCAGGCCCGCAGCATGCCCTCAGTAAACGCCAGCTATGGCCCCCTCTCTGTGGAGCAGCCTGTCCCCCCAGAGCTCATCCAGAACCCTGGAGCCTTCGTGGCGTCCTCCATGTTCACCTTCAACTGGAAGGTGCAGACCTTCATCATCCAGGACAGGATCTACCTTGCCAAGCCCAGGGTCCAGGTGCTGTTCTACGTGGCCGGCAGGGACTGGGACGACTACAGCGCCATCGACAAGCTGCCCTGCGTACGAATGTTTGCCTTCCACGAGACCCAGGAGGTGCGTGGCACCTGCCAGCTGAAGGGGGAGCTGGGGCTGTGTGTGGCTGAGCTGGAGCCCCTGGCCGGCTGGTTCAGCCCCCCCAGCGTAGTGCCTGGGCGTCAGAGGACTATAGAGCTGGCCGAGGGGACCACGGTGGAGCTCTACTACATGTTACAGTCAACAGAGGCAGGGGAGTGCCACTCGGAGGAGGCCCAGAAAGGCATCTCCATCCGCTCGGATCAAGAGGGGCTGTTTGGCTCATCCACCTCCACCCCCATGAGGAGGATCGGCAGTGTGCGTCTGTACCAGATCCCTGCCGCTCCTTTCCTGACTGAACACAGGCTGGATAGTAACTTCCTGGTCATGGTGCCAGCCATGCCCATGAGGCAGAGGGACACTGTCTCCGCCTTCATCACTGCCTCAGCCTTCTCTCCTGTGGAAATGTTCACCCTAAGGTAAGACAATACATAAGCATGTTCTGATATTAAAGGTTAATAATTAGACCTGTGCATATCTTCATACAAAGTGTCTCTGCAATGCTGTATTACAGAGTGAAGAAATTGAGAAATTAACAACTCTGTAGTACACCCTAGTTGTAATTCATTTAGCAAGGAGTGTAGGGCAAGTGTAATGTTTGGCAGTTTGGCTGTTAGTCCTGATTTAATTGTTAAGTTATCTCAGTTTTTTTGCGGTCTCCAAAATTAAAGTTACTTCACTCAGTTTAGCCAAGTTTATGTAACTCAGTGAAAACAGGGAGTGGAGCATCTTTATCTCAGAGAAATTGTCAGACTCATTGAAGCTGTAAATTGTAATTAGAATGTACAGATGAGATTAAGTGATTTAGATAATTAACACACAATGCAAATGAGGATGTCATTAATTAAAATGCATTTCCATTAGCGTAATGACTGCAAGCCTGATCTTAATCACGCTGGTTGGGAACATTTATAAACCATAAGAGATGCCGTGACTAGGGGTCAAGCCAATTTTTCAACCTGTGTAAATGAAAACAAGCCAACTGGCTGATTGGATTGTTTTCTGCATAGGTGAGTGGATATGCTGAGGCTAGTTTAAGTTAGTTACACTATACTTTTCTCATCTTGAACCATGGAAATAGATGTTGTCATAAATGTCCTATATATGCCATTGTTCTCAGAGTCTAGATTTGATGTTGAATATATCTTTCAGCAATCTCTGACTTTCACAAAATTATAATCTAAACGAAAACTAGAACGTAACATTTAATCGCCAGATATTTATTCTGGTGAGATGAGGTAATGGCAAGTTTGTAAATAATCCTCGTTTTTTATCCCATGAATAAAAAACTGGCCACAGAGACTTAGCCTGTGGTGTTTTTATTTGGCAGTGGTGTACTTTGTGATTACCAGCCTCTACTGGCCAGCTGAGAGATGCAGATATGGAGAGGCCTTTGGTTTCAGGCCTTTGTGTGTTACTAGGTGATAAGAGTGTCCTCGTGTGTACATTTGTTAGGATGCCAAATCACCAGGACAAGAAAATATCTCTTTATACACAACATTATTAGCTTTTCTGTACTCAGTCCCTCCACCTCAACCATCACTGATTGCCTTGTGTCTTACAAAGGATGTACCAATAAACTTTTGTCAAACATCTATGATGACATTCTATTAGACGTTTTATTATATATATAGTATAATTAGAATACATATTATAATGTATATGTTCATGCCAACATCCATCTTTCTTCCTATTGTCACTTACCAATGCAGTAGAATCTAATTTGTAAGTCGCTCTGGATAAGAGCGTCTGCTAAATGACTTAAATGTAAATGTAAAGAAATACATGTTATGTATCCCGAATGATAAGAACATGATTAACACCTAGGGGTCTATTTTAACAAACATAAAGCAATGGTAAATCTAAGCGTTGGCTGTAGCGCTATAGGTTCAGGGGTGTGTCAGAAGAATTTTTACTATTTTCACTCACCTTCAACTTGTTAACCTCTACGGGATCGGTGTCCCGTATACGGGACGGTTGAGCTAACGTGCGAGAATGTGATTAGCATGACTGTTGTAAGTAACAGCAAACATGTCTCATGTGGTCCTCTGTAGCTCAGCTGGTAGAGCACGGCGCTTGTAACGCCAAGGAAGTGGGTTCGATCCCCGGGACCACCCATACACAAAAAAAATGTATGCACGCATGACTGTAAGTCGCTTTGGATAAAAGCGTCTGCTAAATGGCATATTATTATTATTATGGCCAGAAAGCTTACATTCTTGTGAATCTAACTACAGTGTCCAATTTACAGTAGCTATTACAGTGAAAAAATACCATGCTATTGTTTGAGGAGAGTGCACAACAACAAAAAACTTATCATGGCACCTGGTTTGATACATTCACCTCTGAAGGTAAATAATGTACTTACTATCAGTAATCTTCCTCTGATTTGTCATCCTAAGGGTCCCAGAGATAAAATGTAGCATAGTTTTGTTTGATAAAATCCATTTTTATATTCAAATGTAGGAACTGGTTCTACAGTTTGAACCTCTGCTGTCTCTGGCTCCACACCCACCCCGCCCGGCCATCTAGTTGTGTGAAAGTTAGTGTATAAGCTAACGATCCATCATGTATGAAATTCCTGGGAGTGTTTAAACTTACATTTGGTATTACCATATCATTTTTGTATGTTCTCTGTAGTTATTTACTTGAAAATGTATCAATTGACCAATTCGGCACATTTGGGCAGACTTGACACAAAATAGTCCAGTATTGCAATACTTCACTGGATCAATCTGAAACTTTGCACACACACTGCTGCCAAAATCTACATTGCGCCTAAACTGCAATATTATATTGTGGCCTTTCTCTTGCATTTCTAAGATGATGGAACATTTTTTGTTTATATTATATTTTACCAGATCTAATGTGTTATATTCTCTTACATTAATTTCACATTTCCACAAACTTCAAAGTGTTTCCTTTCAAATGGTATCAAGAATATATATATCCTTGCTTCAGGTCCTGAGCTACAGGCAGTTAGATTTGGGTATGTCATTTTAGGCGAAGATTTTAAAAAAGGGTCCAATCCTTAAGAGGTTAAAAACTGTAATATCTTATGTTTCACCGAGTCATGGCTGAACGACGACATTAATAACATACAGCTGGCGGGTTATACATTGTATCGGCAGAATATAACAGCAGCCTCTGGTAAGACAAGGGGTGGCGGTCTATGTATATTTGTAAACAACAGCTGGTGAAGAAATATCTAAGGAAGTCTCAGTGTTTTGCTCGCCTGAGGTAGAGTATATCATGATATGCTGTAGACCACACTATCTACCAAGAGAGTTTTCATCTATATTCTTCATAGCTGTCTATTTACCACCACAAACCGATGCTGGCACTAAGACCACACTCAATGAGCTGTATACGGCCATAAGCAAACAGTTAAACGCTCATCGAGAGGCGTTGCTCTTAGTGGCCGGGGACTTTAATGCAGGGAAACTTAAATCTGTTTTACCTCATTTCTACCAGCATGTTAAATGTGCAACCAGAGGGGAAAAAACTCTAGACCACCTTTACTCCACCCACAGAGACACGTACAAAGCTCTCCTTCGCCCTCCATTTGGCAAATCTGACCATAATTATATCCTCCTGATTCCTGCTTACAAGCAAAAACTAAAGCAGGAAGCACCAGTGACTCTGTCAATAAAAAAGTGGTCAGATGAAGCAGATGCTAAGCTACAGGACTGTTTTGCGAGCACAGACTGGAATATGTTCCGGGATTCTTCAATGGCATTGAGGAGTACAACACATCAGTCACTGGCTTCATCAATAAGTGCATCGATGACGTCGTTCCCACAGTGACTGTACATACATACGCCAACCAGAAGACATGGATTACAGGCAACATCCGCACTGAGATAATGGGTAGAGCTGCTGCTTTCAAGGAGTGGGACTCTAATCCGGAAGTTTATAAGAAATCCTGCTATGCCCTCCGATGAACCATCAAACAGGCAAAGCGTCAATACAGGACTAAGATCGAATCGTACCACACCGGCTCCGAAGCTCGTCGGATGTGGCAGGGCTTGCAAACTGACACGAGCCTACCAGACGAGCTACATTACTTCTATGCTCGCTTTGAGGCAAGTAACACTGAAACATGCATGAGAGCATCAGCTGTTCCGGACGACTGTGTGATCACGCTCTCCGTAGCCGATGTGAGTAAAACCTTTAAACAGGTCAACATTCACAATGCTGCAGGGCCAGACGGATTACCAGGACGTGTACTCCAAGCATGCGCTGACCAACTGGCAAGTGTCTTCACTGACATTTTCAACCTCTCCTTATCTGAGTCTGAAATACCAACATGTTTCAAGCAGACCACCATAGTCCCTGTGCCCAAGAACACTAAGGTAACCTGCCTAAATGACTACCGACCCGTAGCACTCACGTCTGTAGCCATGAAGAGCTATGAAAGGCTGGTCATTGCTCACATCAACACCATTATCCCAGAAACCCTAGACCCACTCCAATTTGCATACCACCCCAACAGATCCACAGATGATGCAATCTCTATTGCGCTCCACACTGCCCTTTCAAACCTGGACAAAAGGAACACCTACACGAGAATGCTATTCATTGACTACAGCTCAGCGTTCAACACCATAGTGCCCTCAAAGCTCATCCCTAAGCTAAGGACCCTGGGACTAAACACCTCCCTCTGCAACTGGATCCTGGACTTCCTGACGGGCCGCCCCCAGGTGGTAAGGGTAGGTAACAATATATCCGCCACGCTGATCCTCAACACGGAGGCCCCTCAGGGGTGTGTGCTCAGTCCCCTCATGTACTCCCTGTTCACTCATGACTGCATGGCCAGGCACGACTCCAACACCATCATTAAGTTTGCCGATGACACAACAGTGGTAGGCCTGATCACCGACAACGACGAGACAGCCTATAGGGAGGAGTTCAGAGACATGGCCGTGTGGTGCCAGGAGAACAACCTCTCCCTCAACGTGATCAAGACAAAGGAGATGATTGTGGGCTACAGGAAAAAGAAGAGGACCGAGCACGCCCCCATTCTCATCGACGGGGCTGTATTGGAGCAGGTTGAGAGCTTCAAGTTCCTTGGTGTTCACATCACAATCAAACTAACATGGTCCAAGCACACCAAGATAGTCGTGAAGAGGGCACCACAACACTTATTCCCCCTCAGGAGACTGAAAAGATTTGGCATGGGTCCTCAGGTCCTCAAAAAGTTATACAGCTGCACCATCGAGAGCATCCTGACTGGTTGCATGACTGCCTGGTATGGCAACTGCTCAGCCTCTGACTGCAAGGCACTACAGAGGGTAGTGCGTACGTCCCAGTACATCACTGGGGCCAAGCTTCCTGCCATCCAGGACCTCTATACCAGGCGGTGTCAGAGGAAGGCCCTAAAGATTGTCGAAGACTCCAGCCACCCTAGTCATAGACTGTTCTCTCTGCTACCGCACGGCAAGCAATACCGGAGCGCCAAGTCTAGGTCCAAGAGGCTTCTAAACAGCTATAACCCCAAGCCATGAGACTCATGAACATCTAATCAAATGGCTACCCCTCTTTTACGCTGCTGCTACTCTCTGTTTATTACTATGCATAGTCACTTTAATAACTCTACCTACAGTGCCTTGCAAAAGTGTTCATCCCCCTTGGTGTTTTCCTATTTTGTTGCATTACAACCTGTAATTTAAATTGATTTTTATTTGAATTTCATATAATGGACATACACAAAATAGTCCAAATTGGTGAAGTGAAATGAAAAAAATAACTTGTTTCAAATAATTCAAGAAAATAAATAACTGAAAAGTGGTGCGTGCATATGTATTCACCCCCTTTGCTATGAAGCTCCTAAATAAGATCTGGTGCAACCAATTACCTTCAGAAGTCACATAATTAGTTAAATAAAGTCCACCTGTGTGCAATCTAAGTGTCACATGATCTCAGTATATAGACACCTATTCCGAAAGGCCCCAGAGTCTGCAACACCACTAAGCAAGGGGAACCACCAAGCAAGCGGCACCATGAAGACCAAGAAGCTCTCCAAACAGATCAGGGACAAAGTTGTAGCTCAGTTGGTAGAGCATGGCGCTTGCAACACCAGGGTTGTGGGTTCGTTTCCCACGGGGGGCCAGTATGAAAATGTATGCACTCACTAACTGTAAGTTGCTGTGGATAAGAGCGTCTGCTAGATGACTAAAATGTAAATGTAAAGTACAGATCAGTGTTGGGTTATAAAAATATATCAGAAACTTTGAACATCCCATGGAGCACCATTTAATCCATTATAAAAAAATTGAAAGAATATGGCACCACAACAAACCTACCGAGAGAGGGCCGCCCACCAAAACTCATGGACCAGGCAAGGAGGAAATTAATCAGAGGCAACAAAGAGACCAAAGATAACCCTGAAGGAGCTGCAAAGCTCCACAGCGGAGATTGGAGTATCTGTCCATAGGACCACTTTAAGCTGTACACTCCACAGAGCTGGGATTTACAGAAGAGTGGCCAGAAGAAAGCCATTGCTTAAAGAAAAAAATAAGCAAACACGTTTGGTGTTCGCCAAAAGCCATGTGGGAGACTCCCCAAACATATGGAAGAAGGTACTCTGGTCAGATGAGACTAAAATTTAGCTTTTTGGCCATCAAGGAAAACGCTATGTCTGGCGCAAACCCAACACCTCTCATCACCCCGAGAACACCATCCCCACAGTGAAGCATGGTGGTGGCAGCATCATGCTGTGGAATGTTTTTCATCGGCAGGGACCGGGAAACTGGTCAGAATTGAAGGAATGATGGATGGCGCTAAATACAGGGAATATCTTGAGGGAAACCTGTTTCAGTCTTCCAGAGATTTGATACTGGGACGGAGGTTCACCTTCCAGCAGGACAATGACCCTAAGCATACTGCTAAAGCAATACTTGAGTGGTTTAAGGGGAAACATTTAAAAGTATTGGAATGGCCTAGTCAAAGCCCAGACCTCAATTCAATTGAGAATCTGCGGTATGACTTAAAGATTGCTGTACACCATCGTAACCCATCCAACTTGAAGGAGCTGGAGCAGTTGTGCCTTGAAGAATGGGCAAAAATCGCAGTGGCTAGATGTGCAAAGACATACCCCAAGAGACTTGCAGCTGTAATTGCTGCAAAAGGTGGCTCTACAAAGTAATGACTTTGGGGGGGGTGAATAGTTATGCACGCTCAAGTTCTGTTTTTTGTCTTATTTCTTGTTTGTTTCACCCCCAAAAATATTTTGCATCTTCAAAGTGGTAGGCATGTTGTGTAAATCAAATGATACAACCCCCTCCAAATTCCATTTTAATTCCAGGTTGTAAGGCAACAAAATAGGAAAAATGCCAAGGGGGGTGAATACTTTCGCAAGTCACTGTACATGTACATATTACCTCAATTACCTCAACTAACCGGTGCCCCCGCACATTGACTCGGTACCGGTACCCCCTGTATATTGCCTCGCTATTGTTATTTTACTGCTGCTCTTTAATTACTTGTTACTTTTATATATATATATTTTTTTTAGGTATTCTTTCTTAAAACTGAAATGTTGGTTAAGGGCTTGTAAGTAAGCATTTCACGGTAAGGTCTACACCTGTTGTATTCAGCACGTGACAAATAAAATTTGATTTGATATACCTTTGATAATATTTCCCATAATGTTATTATCCTACCTCCTCTTTCTCTCTCTATTGTTGCTTCATTCCCGAGTACTTCCTGTTTGAGCTTCTGCTTGTAAACAGGAAGCAGGAGTATGGAGTCATGATCTATTTTGCCGAATGGGGGAAGAGGGAGGGCCTTGTATCCTTGCTTGTGAGTAGAGTCACAGTGGTCTTTATCTCACCTAGTGGCGAAGTAGACGTGTGGATGGAAGTTGGGCATCACGTGTCTTCAAATCGCCGGCAACAAGGGAAGCAGCCTCCGGGTGCAAGTTTTCCTGCTTGTTTATAGCTCGTACAGTTCGTTAAGTGGCAGCTTGTTATTTATCTTGTCTTGAGGTAGAATGTATACAACAGTCACAATAGCAGCTGAAAACTCTCTTGGGAGGTAGAAGGGTCGGCATTTGACCATCAGGTATTCCAAGACGGGTGAACAATGGGTTGAGACTTCCACTGCGCTCGAGTCGGCTCAGTGAATGTGTGTGTGTGTGTGTGTGTGTGTGTGTGTGTGTGTGTGTGTGTGTGTACGCGGGACCGGGTGCACACTCTGAATGCCAATAGCATGAACTACTTAGGGAGAATAAATTTGCCTCATCTTTAAAAGGCAATGCATCAGTAAGCACATTATCATTATGTGTGCTGATGGACAGTGAACAAGGAACTAATGTGTGCAGTGATGGCCTGACAAAGAAATCAGCAGGTGCAGGATACTATGACTCAGAGAATGCTCAGAGGAGGCGAATGGCGGGGGGTGGAGGAAGGGACTCGCAGAGATGTCAGGTCTTTACTAAAGCTTCAGGCTGAGTGTGTTTGAATGCTGGCAGGTGAGTGGGCTGGTGAGTGGTCTGTGGTAGTTCGTGGTGAACTGCGGCTGACTTGTCAAGTGAGTTAATTAGCTTTCTTAAGTTTTTCCTGGACAGGTTTTACTTCTGATTATACAACAGCATGACCCATAATGCCTCAGTAACATTGCTCTACAGTTGTATTGGTTGTAGTCCCTCTCTTTCAATTCCTATCACAGAAAGGCATATCCTCAGCTTTTGCTCTAAACCTCTACTCTGCTCCAGGCATTTAGATGGAGTTTATTCTTGGTCCCTTTTATTTAAGACTCGTATCAGGCCCAAAGTAACCTAGTCCTGCACACTAAAATCCTGTCCACTACATCCACATGTGTATCCTGCACCCTGTGGTGGTGGTGGTGCAGCTCAACTATCTTCCTCATCCAGATCAGAGATCCAAAGGGAATGTTCTCTCAATTCTCGCCCCTCTAATATATGACTGGTCGACAGCAGTGTACTCAGACTGAGTATCAGTATGGCCAACCAAGGCCAGGGTATAGGAAGTAGTGATGGGGGGGGGGGATAATCAATACAGTTATATACCTCAATATTATTTTGGAGGATATCATATTGATTTGTAAAAAATGTAATACTGTGAAACTTCAGTTAAATGCAGAGTCTCATAGCCGACTGTTCCTTTTAATAGCCGGGCAACGGCACACATTTCAGCAAATAAACACAGTTTTCAAATAAACGGCAGTTCTAAATGAATTTTTTTCGAGGTTAACATTAACTGTTTATGAGGCTTAATGTTTTATTTGTTACATTCAGTAATTCAGTAATGACTTGAAAGAATGATGGCAATCATCAGTTTTTATCGGCAGTAAGAAACTGCTAGCCATTGGCTGCTAACAGCTGAGAACTCCTAGCTACAGTGGGGAAAAAAAGTATTTAGTCAGCCACCAATTGTGCAAGTTCTCCCACTTAAAAAGATGAGAGAGGCCTGTCATTTTCATCATAGGTACACGTCAACTATGACAGACAAATTGAGAAAAAAAATTCCAGAAAATCACATTGTAGGATTTTTCATGAATTTATTTGCAAATTATGGTGGAAAATAAGTATTTGGTCACCTACAAACAAGCAAGATTTCTGGCTCTCACAGACCTGTAACTTCTTATTTAAGAGGCTCCTCTGTCCTCCACTCGTTACCTGCATTAATGGCACCTGTTTGAACTTGTTATCAGTATAAAAGACACCTGTCCACAACCTCAAACAGTCACACTCCAAACTCCACTATGGCCAAGACCAAAGAGCTGTCAAAGGACACCAGAAACAAAATTGTAGACCTGCACCAGGCTGGGAAGACTGAATCTGCAATAGGTAAGCAGCTTGGTTTGAAGAAATCAACTGTGAGAGCAATTATTAGGAAATGGAAGACAAACAAGACCACTGATAATCTCCCTCGATCTGGGGCTCCACGCAAGATCTCACCCCGTAGGGTCAAAATGATCACAAGAACGGTGAGCAAAAATCCCAGAACCACACAGGGGGACCTAGTGAATGACCTGCAGAGAGCTGGGACCAAAGTAACAAAGCCTACCATCAGTAACACACTACGCCGCCAGGGACTCAAATCCTGCAGTGCCAGACGTGTCCCCCTGCTTAAGCCAGTACATGTCCAGGCCCGTCTGAAGTTTGCTAGAGTGCATTTGGATGATCCAGAAGAGGATTGGGAGAATGTCATATGGTCAGATGAAACCAAACTATAACTTTTTGGTAAAAACTCAACTCGTCGTGTTTGGAGGACAAAGAATGCTGAGTTGCATCCAAAGAACACCATACCTACTGTGAAGCATGGGAGTGGAAACATCATGCTTTGGGGCTGTTTTTCTGCAAAGGGACCAGGACGACTGATCCGTGTAAAGGAAAGAATGAATGGGGCCATATATCGTGAGATTTTGAGTGAAAACCTCCTTCCATCAGCAAGGGCATTGAAGATGAAACGTGGCTGGGTCTTTCAGCATGACAATGATCCCAAACACACCGCCCGGGCAATGAAGGAGTGGCTTCGTAAGAAGCATTTCAAGGTCCTGGAGTGGCCTAGCCAGTCTCCAGATCTCAACCCCATAGAAAATCTTTGGCGGGAGTTGAAAGTCCGTGTTGCCCAGCGACATCCCCAAAACATCACTGCTCTAGAGGAGATCTGCATGGAGGAATGGGCCAAAATACCAGCAACAGTGTGTGAAAACCTTGTGAAGACTTACAGAAATCGTTTGACCTGTGTCATTGCCAACAAGGGGTATATAACAAAGTATTGAGAAACTTTTGTTATTGACCAATTACTTATTTTCCACCATAATTTGCAAATAAATTCATTAAAAATCCTACAATGTGATTTTCTAGATTTTTTTTTCTCATTTTGTCTGTCATAGTTGACGTGTACCTATGATGAAAATGACAGGCCTCTCTCATCTTTTTAAGTGGGAGAACTTGCACAATTGGTGGCTGACTAAATACTTTTTTTCCCCACTGTAACTGGCAGGCACAAAAACAGTCAACAACTTCGGGAGTACAGACCCCTAGAAATCGGTTGAAAGTAAGAACTGCCAAAAATGCAAAGTCAAAGACAATAATAATGATTCTGTCAAGGAAACATATATTTTATATATATATATATATATATATATATATATATATATATACATACTAAGACAAAATAAATGGGACACAGTGTGTAAATAACACATTAGAGCAAAACATTTATACATTGATTGAAATGCTGGAAGTGAATGCTGGAATTATAAAATTAACTATGCAAATACTTTTTTTTTTTCTTTGCTAGGTAGCATTAGCTAGCGCTAGTCGGCTGTACCTGCGGCAACATTTTTCATCCTATAAATTGTTCTCCATCTTCTTTTTAAATAGTGAGCCAACATGTTTTCAACACTTTTATTTCCATGACTGATCAAAACTATTTTATTTCATGCTCTCTCTTGTCTCTTTGCATTAGACATTCAGTATATTCAGAAAGTGTTCAGAACCCTTGACTTTTTCCACATTTAGTTACGTTACAGCCTTATTCTAAAATTGATTAAATTGTTTTTTTCCCTCATCAATCTACACACAATACCCCATAATGACAAAGCAAAGACTTTGGTTTTTCTAAATGTTTGCAAATGTATGAATAAAAAACCCTGGAAATATCACTTTTACATAAGTATTCAGACCCTTTACTCATTACTTTGTTGAAGCACCTTTGGCAGCGATTACAGCCTCGAGTCTTCTTGGGTATGACTACAAACTTGGCCCATCTGTATTTAGGGAGTTTCTCCCATTCTTCTCTGCAGATCCTTTCAAGCTCTGTCAGGTTGGATGGGGAGCATCTCTGCACAGCTATTTTCAGGTCTCTCCAGAGATGTTCGATCGTGTTCAAATTCGGGCTCTCGCTGGGCCACTCAAGGACATTCAGACACTTGTCCCGAAGCCACTCCTGCGTTGTCTTGGCTGTGTGCTTAAGGTCGTTGTCCTGTTGGAAGGTGAACCTTCGCCCCAGTCTGAGGTCCTGAGTGCTCTGGAGCAGGTTTTCATCAAGGATCTCTCTGTGCTTTGCTCTGTTCATCCTTCCCTTGATCCTGACTAGTCTCCCGATCCCTGCCGCTGAAAAACATCCCCACAACATGATGCTGCCACCACCATGCTTCACCGTAGGGATGGTGCCTGGTTTCCTACAGAAGTGACGCTTGGCATTCAGGCCAAAGAGTCCAATCTTGGTTTCATCAGAACAGAGAATCTGGTCTGAGAGTCCTTTAGGTGCGTTTTGGCAAACTCCAAGCGGGCTATCATGTGCCTTTTACTGAGGAGTGGCTTCCGTCTGGTCACTCTACCATAAAGGCCTGATTGGTGGAATGCTGCAGAGATGGTTGTCCTTCTGGAAGGTTCCCCATCTCCACAGAGGAACTCTGGAGCTCTGTCAGAGTGACCATCGGGTTCTTGGTCACCTCCCTGACCAAGGCCCTTCTCTCCCGATTGCTCAGTTTGGCTGGGCGGCCAGATCTAGGAAGAGTCTTGGTGGTTCCAAACTTCTTCCATTTAAGAATGATGGAGGCCACTGTGTTCTTGGTGACCTTCAATGCTGCAGACATTTTTTGGTACCCGTCCCCAGGTCTGTGCCTCGACACAATCCTGTCTCGGAGCTCTACAGACAATTCCTTCGACCTCATGGCTTGGTTTTTGTTCTGACATGCACTGTCAACTGTGGGACCTTATAGAGAAGTTTCCAAAACCCAGTATAAATACATAATGAGCCTCCCACTATACTATATCAATAACTACAGTTGAAGTCGGAAGTTTACATACACCTTAGCCAAATACATTTAAACTCAGTTTTTCACAATTCCTGACATTTAATCCTAGTAAATATTCCCTGTCTTAGGTCAGTTAGGATCACCACTTTATTTAAAAAAGTTGAAATGTCAGCATAATAGTAGAGATAATGATTTATTTAAGCTTTTATTGATTTCATCACATTCCCAGTGGGTCAGAAGTTTACATACACTTAATTAGTATTTGGTAGCATTGCCTTTTAAATTGTTTAACTTGGGTCAAACGTTTCGGGTAGCCTTCCACAAGCTTCCCACAATAAGTTGGGTGAATTTTGGCCCATTCCTCCTGACAGAGCTGGTGTAACTGAGTCAGGTTTGTAGGCCTCCTTGCTCACACACACTTTTTCAGTTCTGCCCACATATTTTCTATAGGATTGAGGTCAGGGCTTTGTGATGGCCACTCCAATACCTTGACTTTGTTGTCCTTAAGCCATTTTATCACAACCTTGGAAGTACAGTGGCTTGCGAAAGTATTCACCCCCGTTGGCATTATTCCTATTTTGTTGCCTTACAACCTGGAATTAAAATTGAATTTTGGTGGTTTTGTATCATTTGATTTACACAACACTCCTTCCACTTTGAAGATGCAAAATATTTGTTATTGTGAAACAAACAAGAAATAAGACAAATAAACAGAACTATTCACCCCCACCAAAGTCAATACTTTGTAGAGCCACCTTTTGCAGCAATTACAGCTGCAAGTCTCTTGGGGTATGTCTCTATAAGCTTGGCACATCTAGCCACTGCGATTTTTGCCCATTCTTCAAGGAAAAACTGCTCCAGCTCCTTCAAGTTGGATGGATTCCACTGGTGTACAGCAATTTTTAAGTCATACCACAGATTCTCAATTGGATTGAGGTCTGGGCTTTGACTAGGCCATTCCAAGACTTTTAAATGTTTCCCCTTAAACCACTCGAGTGTTGCTTTAGCAGTATGCTTAGGGTCATTGTCCTGCTGGAAGGTGAACCTCCGTCCCAGTATCAAATCTCTGGAAGACTGAAACAGGTTTCCCTCAAGAAATTCCCTGTATTTAGCGCCATCCATCATTCCTTCAATTCTGACCAGTTTCCCGGTCCCTGCAGATGAAAAACATCCCCACAGCATGATGCTGCCACCACCATGCTTCACTGAGGGGATGGTGTTCTAGGGGTGACGAGAGATGTTGGGTTTGTGCCAGACATAGCGTTTTCCTTGATGGCCAAAAAGCTCAATTTTAGTCTCATCTGACCAGAGTACCTTCTTCCATATGTTTGAGGAGTCTCCCACATGCCTTTTGGCGAACACCAAACGTGTTTGCTTATTTTTTTCTTCAAGCAATGACTTTCTTCTGGCCACTCTTCTGTAAATCCAAGCTCTGTGGAGTGTATGGCTTAAAGTGGTCCTATGGACAGATACTCCAATCTCCACTGTGGCGCTTTCAAGCTCCTTCAGGGTTATCTTTGGTCTCTTTATTGCCTCTCTGATTAATGCCCTCCTTGCCTGGTCCGTGACTTTTGGTGGGTGGCCCTCTCTTGGCAGGTTTGTTGTGGTGCCATTTTCCTAAAAAAATTTAATAATGGATTAAATGGTGCTCCGTGTGATGTGAAAAGTTTCTGATATTTTTTTATAACCCAACCCTGATCTGTATTTCTCCACAACTTTGTCCCTGACCTGTTTGGAGAGCTCCTTGGTCTTCATGGGGCCGCTTGCTTGGTGGTGCCCCTTGCTTAGGGGTGTTGCAGACTCTGGGGCCTTTCAGAATAGGTGTATATATACTGAGATCATGTGACACTTAGATTGCACACAGGTGGACTTTATTTAACTAATTAGGTGACTTCTGAAGGTAATTGGTTGCACCAGATCTTATTTAGGGGCTTCATAGCAAAGGGGGTGAATACATATGCACTCACCACTTTTCCGTTATTTATTTTTTAGAATTATTCGAAACAAGTTATTTTTTTCTTTTCACTTCACCAATTTGGACTATTTTGTGTATGTCCATTACATGAAATCCAAATAAAATTCAATTTAAATTACAGGTTGTTATGCAACAAAACAGGAAAAACACCAAGGGGGATGAATACTTTTGCAAGGCACTGTATTCTTGGGGTCATTGTCCATTTGGAAGACCCATTTGCGACCAAGCTTTAACTTCCTGACTTATGTCTTGAGATGTTGCTTCAATATATCCACATAATTTTCCTTCCTCATGGTGCCATCTATTTTGTGAAGTGCACCTGTCCTTCCTGCAGCAAAGCACACCCACAGCATGATGCTGCCACCCGTGCCTCACGGTTGGGATGGTGTTCTTCGGCTTGCAAGCAACCCCCATTTTCATCCACACATAACGATTGTCATTATGGCGGTTTTGGAGCAGTGGCTTCTTCCTTGCTGAGCGGCCATTCAGGTTATGTCGATATACAGTAGGACTCGTTTTGCTGTGGATATAGATACTTTTGTACCTGTTTCCTCCAGCATCTTCACAAGGTCCTTTGCTGTTGTTCTGGGATTGATTTGCACTTTTCGCATCAAAGTACGTTCATCTCTAGGAGACAGAACGCGTCTCCTTCCTGAGCGGTATGATGGCTGCGTGGTCCCATGGTGTTTATACTTGCGTACTATTGTTTGTAGAGATGAACGTGGGACCTTCAGGCATTTGGAAATTGCTCCCAAGGATGAACCAGATTTGTGGAGGTGTACCATTTTTTTCTGAGGTCTTTTGCTGATTTCTTTTGATTTTCCCATGATGTCAAGCAAAGAGGCACGGAGTTTGAAGGTAGGCCTTGAAATACATCCAATTGACTCAAATTATGTCAATTAGCCTATCAGAAGCTTCTAAAGCCATGACATCATTTTCTGGAATTTTCCAAGCTGTTTAAAGGCACAGTCAACTTAGTGTATGTAAACTTCTGACCCACTGGAATTGTGATACAGTGAATTATAAGTGAAATAATCTGTCTGTAAACAATTGTTGGAAAAATTACTTGTGTCATGCACAAAGTAGATGTCCTAACCGACTTGCCAAAACTATAGTTTGTTAACAAGAAATTTGTGGAGTGGTTGAAAAATGAGTTTTAATGACTCCAACCTAAGTGTATGTAAACTTCCGACTTCAACTGTATAGACAGGTGTGTGCCTTTCCAAATCATGTCCAATCAATTGAATTTACCACAGGGTCATGGAAAGAGCGAACACACACACACCTCACGACAAGATGGCGTACTGAACACAGCGGTGCAAATTGCCTCAAGATAAAAACGTAATATTCAATATCAGTAAGTTAGACTAAATATTAGCACTTCATATACTCGTGGGTAATAACATTCAATCTGGATAATAACACAAAACCAATTATAAGGCTAGAGAAATGTATCGACAAATATTACGACAACAAGCAACACTCAAAATGATGGAGGGCTAACGAGGACAATCAATCTCCAAAAGAAAACGCGACTCCTCGACGGATACAAATTATTTATGCTTTTCACCACTGGGACTGGTAAGTTTGGAAAGCGATCTGTTAAAGTCGATAAATGACAAACTGGGCATACTTTAATTAGTCAGTAAGGATATAAAGCTGTTGAAGGCGAGCCTTGAAATGAGTGACGAAAAAGCTGAGATAATGGAGAAAGAAACAAAAAAGCTAAGATAGAAATGGACGTTAATTAACTTAAAAATGAGAACATCTTTTTTGAGAGAAGCCTTACTATACATATAGACTAGATCTATGAGAGAAAATGTAATACTTACAGGTATCCAAGAAAGAGAAGGAGAAGTTCCCGAAAATGTAGTAAAGGAATTATTTCTTACAGCGCTTCAAATCCCACTCGATGCTGTCAATAAAATCCAACTCTAACGTGTACAGCGTTTCGGGCAAAGAGGACAGAGATAGGAGCGTCCAATCGTTGCCAAATTTGCTTTCTTTAAGGATAAAGTAATGGTTAAAAGCCTGGGTAAAAGACTCGCTGGCACGAAAATAGGCATGAATGATCAGTTCCCGAGGGAGATTGCAGAAGGCACAAAGTTCTGTATCCAATCTTAAAGGAGAATAGATTAAAAGGGAAGCGTGTAGCGCTCGTAGTCGATAAACTGTATATTGACAACCTAATGTTCAGAGACACAAAGACTACTCCATGGCTATTCTAAAAATTACAAAGTTCTCATAGAGGAGTCGAATAATGAAACACCCAATACTAGCCATGGTAGGGATTGTAATATTTAAAGAAATATAGCTAGAAAAGCAATAAAATAAAACAATTGTTAAATAAAATACAGTACAACTACACTGTACCTTTCAAGATAGGGAATGATGTAAAATAATTAGTATTCCATTTTCTATTTATAGTATTTTATAAATGGATAATACAGCATTAGAAGAAAGTATAGCTAGCAAAATAATACATCTTCAAATATAACTAATTGGAACACAAAAGTACTCAATCAACATGGTGGAGATAAAAACACAGCAAACAGAAGACAAAGAAGGCACAGTATGTGGGTATGTGTGGATGTATTGTGATGGAAGGTGTGGTGTGTGTTTTTTTGTTTGGAAAAGTGTGGCATTAGGTGAGTGAGAAAGGAAATGGTTGCATATCCCAGAACCAATGTGTGTCTGTGAGCAGCGGTTGTGAGAGGGAGCTTTCAATTTTGTGCAGATGAGGGATATACATTTAAAATAAAGTATACATCTAATCTATTATTTGATTGTCCTATCATGATGGAACGGTCCCCAACCCTATATCCTAGACACCCACCTGAGCGACCCATACACCAAAGAGATGTCCCTATCTGTTTTATGGGCCTGCTGTAAGTTGCCTATATGCAGCCAAAACAGAAAGATAAATGCGGTCAGACACCTACTAGAGCAGCACAGCCCCCTCAAGATTCTAAGCCTGTCTGACAGGGTTGGTCCTACAAAGCCAGAGCCCCCTGATGGGAGAGCATAATATACAAGGAAATTCTCAAAGCTGCTAATGAGAACCTTGACGACCTTGTACCTAGCCAGTGGGGATTCCGGTGGGGTACCCCCACCCAGGTAGTGGCAGTGTTAGCAACACTGGCTGCAGTAACCCATGGGGTCTGACTGCACAGAGATGTTGGGGAAAATGGTCACAACAGGGGACCAGCGTGTGTGTGTTTCAGGGGAAGGGGGTGGATCTGATCTCTATCACCTAGGACTTGACATTGGTTAATCATATCTCACATTTGGCACATTTTTCCTCAACCTTGCATGATTTCTCAAACAACTTTAACTGTACAGTACCAGTCAAAAGTTTGGACACACCTACTCATTCAAGGCTTTTTCTTTATTTGTACTATTTTCTAAATTGGGATGGGATGGCGTATCATTGCAGAATGCTGTGGTAGCCATGCTGGTTAAGTGTGCCATGAATTCTAAATAAATTGCAGACAGAGTCACCAGCAAAGCACCCCCAAACCATAACACCTCCTCCCCCATGCTTTATGGTGGGAACTACACATGCGGAGATCATCCATTCACCCACACCACATCTCACAAAGACACGGCTGTTGGAACCAAAAATCTCCAATTTGGACTCCAGACCAAAGGACAAATTTCCACCGGTCTAATGTCCATTGCTCGTCTCTTCTTCTTATTGGTGTCCTTTAGTGTTCCGTATTGACTGACCTTCATGTCTTAAAGTAATGATGGACTGTCATTTCTCTTTGCTTATTTGAGCTGTTCTTGCCATAATATGGACTTGGTCTTTTACCAAATAGGGCTATCTTCTGTATACCCCCCTACCTTGTCACAACACAACTGATTGTCTCAAACGCATTAAGAAGGAAAGAAATTCCACAAATTAACTTTTAAGAAAGCACACCTGTTAATTGAAATGCATCCAGGTGACTACCTCATGAAGCTGGTTGAGAGAATGCCAAGAGTGTGCAAAGCTGTCATCAAGGGAAAGGGTGGCTATTTGAAGAATCTCAAATATAAAATATACTTTAATTTGTTGTTAACACTTTTTTGGTTACTACATGATTCCATATGTGTTATTTCATAGTTTTGATGTCTTCACTATTATTCTACAATGTAAAAAATAGTACAAAATAAAGAAAAACCCTTCAATTAGTAGGTGTGGCCAAACCTTTGACTGGTACTGTAAGTACAGTGAGGGAAAAAAGTATTTGATCCCCTGCTGATTTTGTACGTTTGCCCATTGACAAAGAAATGATCAGTCTATAATTTTAATGGTAGGTTTATTTGAACAGTGAGAGACAGAATAACAACAAAGAAATCCAGAAAAACGCATGTCAAAAATGTTATCAATTGATTTGCATTTTAATGAGGGAAATAAGTATTTGACCCCTCTGCAAAACATGACTTAGTACTTGGTGGCAAAACCCTTGTTGGCAATCACAGAGGTCAGACGTTTCTTGTAGTTGGCCACCAGGTTTGCACACATCTCAGGAGGGATTTAGTCCCACTCCTCTTTGCAAATCTTCTCCAAGTCATTAAGGTTTCGAGGCTGACGTTTGGCAACTCGAACCTTCAGCTCCCTCCACAGATTTTCTATGGGATTAAGGTCTGGAGACTGGCTAGGCCACTCCAGGACCTTAATGTGCTTCTTCTTGAGCAACTCCTTTGTTGCCTTGGCCGTGTGTTTTGGGTCATTGTCATGCTGGAATACCCATCCACGACCCATTTTCAATGCCCTGGCTGAGGGAAGGAGGTTCTCACCCAAGATTTGACGGTACATGGCCCCGTCCATCGTCCCTTTGATGCGGTGAAGTTGTCCTGTCCCCTTAGCAGAAAAACACCCCCAAAGCATAATGTTTCCACCTCCATGTTTGACAGTGGGGATGGTGTTCTTGGGGTCATAGGCAGCATTCCTCCTCCTCCAAACACTGCAAGTTGAGTTGATGCCAAAGAGCTCGATTTTGGTCTCATCTGACCACAACACTTTCACCCAGTTCTCCTCTGAATCATTCAGATGTTCATTGGCAAACTTCAGACGTGCCTGTATATGTGCTTTCTTGAGCAGGGGGACCTTGCGGGCGCTGCAGGATTTCAGTCCTTCACGGCGTAGTGGGTTACCAATTGTTTTCTTGGTGAATATGGTTCCAGCTGCCTTGAGATCATTGACAAGATCCTCCCGTGTAGTTCTGGGCTGATTCCTCACCGTTCTCATGATCACTCCTTTTAAGAGTGTGCTCCTAATCTCAGCTCGTTACCTGTATAAAAGACACCTGGGAGCCAGAAATCTTTCTGATTGAGAGGGGGTCAAATACTTATTTCCTTCATTCAAATGCAAATCAATTTATAACATTTTTTACATGCGTTTTCCAGGATTTTTTTGTTGTTATTCTGTCTCTCACTGTTCAAATAAACCTACCATTAAAATTATAGACTGATCATTTCTTTGTCAGTGCGCAAACGTACAAAATCAGCAGGGGATCAAATACTTTTTTCCCTCACTGTATATATACACATATATATTTGCAAAATAATATATGGGGGATTGGAAGTGATGCAGACAATTACATTGATGGAAGCTTCAAACTATCTGCAATATTAAAGCTGATCTACCCCCTAAAAAAAGTAATATAATAATAATAAAACAACTAAAAAAGGATGATCAATGGAAACAGGATTCACCTGAGCTCAAGTTAGATTCTTATTGCAAAGGGTTTGAATACTTATGTAAATGTAATATTTCTGCCCAAGTAGAAAGGTGAGGGACTTCTACTGTGGCCTGGGCCTGACACGTTGCACTGCTTTAAACTGGACCCAGATTTACTGTCTGCTCAGGGTTTATAGAGGAAGGTCTCTCTCTGTGATAGTGTGTGTGCTTACTGCACAGGAGACCAGACTGTAACACGGCTGATTCCCTTCCTAGCTTTATTCAATCCCCCCCCTCCTCTCTCTCTCTCTCTCTCGCTCTCTCGCTCTCTCGCTCTCTCGCTCTCTCGCTCTCTCTCTCGCTCTCTCTTCTTTCCTCTCTGCTGTAAAATACTTTAATTGGGACAATAATTACAGAATTAGATGGTAGTAAATGCTCATGTGTACAATAATGGACAACAGTAACCAATGCCTTTGTGGAAATATACTACCTGGCTTATGGTGTAAAAAGGCCAAGCGAGTGAGTTTCTATCCAACAGCTAATGTTAAACAATTCTGATCTGTCCCAGAGGCCTGACACTTACACCAGGCCCATAATGGGGTAATCTCATTTGAGAGCCATAATCATCTACTCTAAACAGCTATGAAATCAGTCGCTATTTTAGTTGGAGTGCAGGATACAGATGAAAGCCCAAGTGAATGCCGCTTAATGTAATGGCCAGTATCATTGCCCTATGCATAGCCGACCACATTCTGATGAAGCTATTATTTCATATAAAATTGAGATGTAAGCACCCCAGAGATCAGATGGTTGAGATGAGATAAAATATCCAAACCTGAGGTGGATTGACATGAGTTTGACAAGGTGATCTCTAAATACTGAGGGATTTGATGTGAGATCTGCCAATTGGCAGTTGTGTTTGTGAGTGGTTCCGCAACATTCAAAATGAATCACAAATTGCAGCTGGCATAAATGAAAAACGAGTTTCTTACAACAATTCCAATGTCCAATAGAGCCATTACCAGAGGCATGGATCAGTTTGATTATCGTTTGTCTGATTTTGCAGCTGCCCAATTGCTCAGTGCACTGGATTTAATTTCTTCATGTGTGCTTGTGAGCACAATGATAAATGGGTTCAGTAGAGAGGAACAAAAACCCAGCCCATCTGAGCATGGAGCAGATAGTTTTACTGGTGGCAATTCTCCTCACGTATTTAATAAGGCAGCACGGAGGCGCCAGTATGTGTCAAAACCTGACACCTTTTCTGCTGAGTTAGCCTATTGGAATATAGCCCATTAAGGTCTTACATTTTTATAAGTCGGGAGATTGGATCACGTGCATCTGTGGCCCAGCCAGCAACCCACTGGGCAAAAACTGGTTGAATCAAAGTTATTTCCACGTCATTTCAACAAATAGATTAAATGTGATGACGTTGAATCAACGTGGGAAACTGTTTGGATTTGCAAAAAGTCATCAACGTAAGGGAATTTCGTCTTTTTTTTCCACCAAACTATTAACCTAAATCTAATAACATAGTGATTTTTTTGGTTGATTTCATGTTGTATTCACCTTAGTTGACAACTCAACCAAATGTAAATCAAAACTAGACGTTGAACTGACATGATCCTGTTAACAAACACTCCTGCCAAAGTTCCACCTTCTGTCGAGAAATAAATACTGTACCACTCCACTCACTGAGCTGAGCTGAGCAGGGTACTGTTCATCCAACCCCACTGGGCTGTCACCCACCCACCACACTGCAAGCAGATCCATAGGAATACTTATGACCTGCAAAGACAGATGCACAATGCAATGCTGTTGTTCAATATATGGCCCTTGGCCAGACTGTGCAGATGAAATCACTACTAACATGGCCTGTGTTTTAATTATTCTTCTGATGTTGACTAAATATAACTCTTCTTCTTCTCCTCATTGTGAATATGAATATGCTAATCGAAAGCTGACCAGTGTGTGACACCTCCCGGGTATTAATGTTCTCTGTGGGAAGTTAATGGAGGTCATACTCTTGATGCTGATGAAAACACTGATAAGAATAGAGCTCTAAGGAATGGATCTCAACACATGTTCTATCTTAATACATACATGCAGTCAAGTTAATTATTTATGTGTAGAACGACTGAATTAAATCATGATCATATATTCTATTCATTAGAGAGGACTAATTAATGGGTCAACTTATTCAATCATCATAGCATTGTATTTCCTTGCTGCAGACCCCCTTTTCCTCTTCTCTGATCAAAGCAGTGTTGTTATAAGTAATTACAATCTCTAATCCAGACTCATGTCATGTGGCCTTTTTTCAGCTCTAATTTCATTATTTTGCTCATTGTAGTAATTGATTCAAGTTCATCTTAGATGTTTATGAAAAGCATGTTGAATCACACAAGTAAGCATTAGCACTGATGGCATAGCATTTTAATTAGGGAATCTGTAAAACCTGGTAAAAGAAGGATTTGTATCATCTTGCAAAGACCTAATCCCAAGGGAAGGTCATCTTCAAGTGATCAAGCAGCTGTTATGGGAAAATATCATTAGGAAGACATAAATAATCATCTGATTTTAGATAGACTTAAAATTATAGAATAAAAGGTAATAAAAAATGTCCATCTTAGTAAACATTAATAAAGCTAGCAATGTCTATTTACAGAGTTGACAGATAAATGTTTTTTGACTCGTATTGGTAATTCATCTGATGAATAGGGTGTGTAGCACAAATCAACTCTCTTCCTCTGGGGTGGGTGGTGTGAGGAGGAGCACAAAGAGACTGGTCTCCTCTTTAGATATTAATATTACAAATACCATTTTGCATATGGAGATAAAATAAAATCAGAGTTTAGCTCCTTACAACAGCTGTATGAAAATCTGTAAATTAAGAAAAAAACGGACAATGTTGCTCTTCCTAATATACTTTTATATTACCCATCTGTTCATTTTCCTTCATATTTTCAAAAAGAGCACCATGCAGGGAAATATGGGTTGTAAATTGGGACACAGAAAGTAACATAACATTTCCCTTCATTTATGTTAGGACTAGATTACCAGAATGTACAGTATATCTCCAGGCTCCATATACAGTGCGTCTGTGAAAGTCTACACACCCCTTGTACAGTTTTGACATTTTGTGGTGGCAGCATCAAATCAAATCAAATTTTATTTGTCACATACACGGGTTTAGCAGATGTTATAGCGGGTGTAGCGAAATGCTTGTGCTTCTAGCTTCGACAGTGCAGTAAAATCTAAAAATTTCTAAACATACCTGTATACCCAATACACACAAAACTAGTAAGGAATGGGATTTAAGAATATATACATATATGGACAAGCAATGACAGAGCAGCATGGACTAAGATACAGTAGAATATTATAGAATAGAATGCAGTATATACATATGAGATGAGTAGTGCAAGATATGTAAACATTATTAAAGTGACTAGTGTTCCATTTCTTAAAGTGGCCAGTGATTTCAATAGGCAGCAGCAGCCTCTAATGTGCTAGTGATGGCTATTTAACAGTCTGATGGCCTTGAGATAGAAGCTGTTTTTCATTCTCTCGGTCCCAGCTTTGATGCACCTGTACTGACCTCGCCTTCTGGATGAAAGCGGGTTGAACAGGCAGTGGCTCGGGTGGTTGCTGTCCTTGATGATCTTTTTGGCCTTCCTGTGACATCGGGTGTTGTATGTGTCTTGGAGGGCGGGTAGTTTGCCCCCGGTAATGCGTTTGGCAGACCGCACCACCCTCTGGAGAGCCCTGCGGTTGTGGGCGGTGCAGTTGCCGTACCAGGCGGTGATAGAGCTTAACAGGATGCTCTCAATTGTGCATCTGTAAAAGTTTGTGAGGGTTTTAGGTGCTAAGCCGAATTTCTTCAGCCTCCTGAGGTTGAAGATGCTCTGTTGCGCCTTCTTCACCACACTGTCTGCGTGGGTGGACCATTTCAGTTTGTCGGTGATGTGTATGCCAAGGAACCTGAAGCTTTCCACCTTCTCCACTGCGGTCCCGTCGATGTGGATAGGGGGGTGCACCCTCTGCGGTTTCCTGAAGTCCACGATCATCTCTTTTGTTTTGTTGATGTTGAGTGAGAGGCTATTTTCCTGGCACCACACACCCAGAGCCCTCACCTCCTCCCTGTAGGTGATCTCGTCATTGTTGGTAATCAAGCCTACTACTGTTGTGTCGTCTGCAAACTTGATGATTGAGTTGGAGGCGTGCTTGGTCACACAGTCATGGGTGAACAGGGAGTACAGGAGGGGGCTGAGCACGCACCCCAGTGGGGCCCCAGTGTTGAGGATCAGCGAAGTGGAGATGTTGTTTCCTACCTTCACCACCTGGGGGTGGCCCGTCAGAAAGTCCAGGACCCAGTTGCACAGGGCGGGATTCAGACCCAGGTAATGAGCTTGGAGGGTACTATGGTGTTGAATGCTGAGCTATAGTCAATGAACAGCATTCTTACATAGGTATTCCTCTTGTCCAGATGGGATAGGGCAGTGTGCAGTGTGATGGCAATTGCATCGTCTGTGGATCTATTGCGGCGGTAAGCAAATTGAAGTGGGTCTAGGGTGACAGGTAAGGTAGAGGTGATATGATCCTTGACTAGTCTCTCAAAGCACTTCATGATGACAGAGCTGAGTGCTACGGGGCGATAGTAATTTAGTTCAGTTACCTTTGCTTTCTTGGGTACAGGAACAATGGTGGCCATCTTGAAGCATGTGGGAACAATAGACTGGGAAAGGGAGAGATTGAATATGTCCATAACCACACCAGCCAGCTGGTCTGCGCATGCTCTGAGGACGGGGCTAGGGATGATGTCTGGACCGGCAGCCTTGCGGGGGTTATGTTATGGGTATGCTTGTCACCGGCAGAGACTGGGGAGTTTGTCAGTATCAAAATAAATATGGAAGGAGCAACGCCCAGGTATAAAGTTAGAGACACACCAGAATGGCTTTCCAGGAGGTGTTGAGTGTTCCTGAAGTGTCCAGTCTCAGTCCTCTGACTTAAATCTGCTTGAAAATCAGAGACAAGCATATTGCTGTCCAGTGGCGGCTCCTGAAAAAATTCTCAGGGGGGGCAATTTTTCTGATGATTTAGGTGACCTACACACATTTTAAAAAAGATATGTCCAGCAACAACATGAAGACAGGGGCAGCATATAAGTCAATACCAGAAGCATTTATTGACTGATCTCAAAAGTGTTGGCTTACCAGGGTTGGTGGAGCCCTCAGTTTCATCTTTGCCTCGCAAAGCTAACTCAAACACTCCGCAAAACTTCACACACTGGATTAGCCGGCTGAGGATGTGGCGGTTCTTGCTAATGTCGTAGTAAATATATTTGTTATAGTGAATATGGAATATGATATGTTGAGTAAAATGTTGTGCTAAGATCTATTTAGGTCAGGAGCTGGTTATAAGTTCTGTTCCTATCCAATAACAATGGACAAAAGGGTCCTATCTTGTCAGCCTTGTCAGCAGGTGGCCAAGGACAACACCCACGCCATAGGCCTCTCAGTTCTTCCAACTCACGAGTTCTTGCTCTGAGGACACACACACACACACACACAAACACACACACACACATCATCATCACTGTTAAACACACACACACACACACACACACACACACACACACACACATCATCACTGTTAAACACACACACACACACACACACAAAAATCCCCTCTCTTAGGCTGAACATTTGAAGACAGAGAACCCGACTCAGAGCCAATGCAACAGTGACACTAGCCTGGAGGGGACCTCGCCCAACTCATCAGGACCAATCAGAAGATCAGAACTACTAGATTCAACCTACTTCATTTATTGCATAAAATGTCTGCACACAATGTTTCGGGGCTCTCTTCAGATAATAATAATAATAATAATAATAATAATAATAATATGCCATTTAGCAGACGCTTTTATCCAAAGCGACTTACAGTCATGCGTGCATACATTTTTGTGTATGGGTGGTCCCGGGGATCGAACCCACTACCTTGGCGTTACAAGCGCAGTGCTCTACCAGCTGAGCTACAGAAAGTGGATACTCATGGATGCGCATCGCAATTGTAAAATGTCAACACAATTGGAGACACCACGTCATTTTTGGAGACATGTTATTGACAGTAAACTATTGTAGATGCGACTGCTAACTAAATAAAACATTTTAGCTGGCTAGCTAATCATCTTAGCTAAATGTGGGGCAAACAATTCAGTTATTTACCGTTAATTTGAGGGATTGGGGTGAAAGAAATCGAGTTACATAGTGATACTTTACGATATACTGTATTGACAATATCGCAATATTTTAGCGCTAGTTGGCTGTACCTGCACCAAAACACCATTATTGTTCCTTCATAGCTTGTTCTCAATCTTTTCACATTGGGAGCCAATTTGTTTTCAGCACTTTTATTTCCATGACTGATCAAAACTCGTTCTCATGGCTTTCTGATCCCTCTGCAACAGACATATGGTGCGCAATAAAATCACAGTATCGAATCGCAATACGTATAGAATCATGAGACTCGCAATGCATATATCTTATCGTGAGGTTCCTGGCAATTCCCAGCCCAAGTTCATTTGCCACAACAAATCTCTTCGCTAGCAAACGCGATGTCTTCTCCAAAACGGCAATGTGTCTCCAGCAATGTTTACTTTTTTGACGTTCTATGGCATCTCCACTTTCCAAGCATATATGACCACATGTAATATTTTGGTAAGTGATGCAAATAGTGAACTATGTAGGGCCAGGATGTAAAATATATGTAGCTGCAGCAATTTCTCTTATCTGATATGGTAAGTAATGGGGCTTAATGTATAGCTCCCTAAGAGTTTGACGAACGGGTCCGTGCACGCGATTCCAGATATCTTTACCTCTGAATAAACTGCCTTTATTATACCATATCCACCCTGTCCAAAGTCTCTACTTGGTCTCAGTTCTCCAGTAAACTTGTGATTATCAACACTAACCTCATCGTTGTGGCGGCGGACAGCTAGCCTGTATCCCTCATCCAGTTGAGTGGCAATGTCTTTTTTCGTTCGTACCAATTTTTGGAAAATCCTCGGGTGTAGGACTTTCCGCCTTTAGTAGAAACCTGTTGAATTATTAAATTTGGTCTGGGAGGTCCTAATTGTTTCGTTGCCAATTTATCTTCATTTGTTCGCCGACAAAAAGGAACTTCTTTCAAAGACACAATCGAGTTGCACTGAACGCTATAGCCATCTTGATAGTAGTACGTGAATTGATTGATGAGGCTACCCGCTCTTTTCTTAGTTACGTTCATGGTTACGTTACGTATGACGAAAGCGCGTAAGTGCAAGCCCTCAGACACCCATAGAGATTGTATTGAAAGCTCTGAAATTTGAAAAAAAATAGATTTTACATGGGAGTCTATGACAGACTTCTGGGCGATTTTCAACCTGACTGAAATCGCCCCAAAAGGGGGGGGAGCCATTTGAAGCACGACTTTAGCCTGATTGGACATTTAGTGGCAGTGTGGCACTGTGGCAGATCAGACGTCTAGATTACAACACTGATAACTACTGTTGCCGTGATATAATTGATTAGAAAAAAAATCCCTTCCTTTTCCCGTTTGGCAGTGCGTCGCCCATATCGCCCTATTGAACACACCGCCCCTGTTGCTGTCCATCAATGATTCTCAAGCAAATCTACTGAGCTTGAGCTATTTCTTCTGAACTTGAGCAAAGATAATGGATATAATGTTGCCCTAAGAGTTGTGCAAAGTTGGTATATTGTTATTAAAAATGATTCAAAGCTATAATGGCTGCCAAAGTTACTTCCACCAGGTATGAACTACATGTGAAGACAAACACAATCGAGAATTTTTATTGGTTGTAATTAATGTGGAAAATGTTCTATAATTTTTCTTTCACTTTCAAATTGTGAAGTAGGTTGTGAGATCTCATTTTAAGGCAGCAAAATGTGAAGACTGTGCAAGGGGGTGTGTATACTTTCACTAGGCACTGTACCTCAAGTAGGTTGTCCTTGTAGATTTTCAGTAAAGTGCATTTCATGAGTTCTCATGAATCAACCTCATTTGAAAAATTTGATAATTCTTACTTAGAAATTGATTTCCATCCTCTGTAGCTCAATTGTAACGCCAGGGTAGTGGGTTCCATCCCTGGGTCCACCCATACGTAAACATGTATGCGCACATGACTGTAAGTCGCTTTGGATAAAAGCGTCTGCTAAATGGCATATTATTTATTATTATTATTATTTTGAATGTCAAGTGCATTCTGTCACAACTTTGTATCATATCAGTGAATAGCAGACAGAAATGAAAAAATTGATTTATATGCTATAATCTGAAGTATGGGCTCTTAAACGAATGAGTCATGATGGTGTGCAATGTGATGTGAAAAGCCCAAGGACACAACCTCTTGTGGGAGCCCACATAATCACTGTCTGCTCTATTTCTCTATTGATTCTAATAGGGAGGGTTCTGTAACTTCAGCCATGGGCAGAGGGGATGTATTCCATTTATTTAACCCTTTTTATCTGAATAATATCTTATGATTTCAGCATCATTATCTGTTCACAGACACAACTGTGTTTAGCCTGAAATCTAACTCTATCTTGCCTAAGCATGAGCATCTCCTCTGTGAGAGGGGTGGTGTGGTGTACCTAACCCTGTGTATCCTTGGCATATCTACCAATAGCTTGAAGATAGTGTGGTCAATCACCGTGCCCTCTCCTCTCTGATCAGTGTAACACTCTGTGCATCATATGCCATCAGCACTGCCAGTTCCTTCTTGCTCCTCTCTGACCTACATCAAATAATATGGATTAGTGAATTAATGCCCTATAAGCTTCTCCATTGCATTTTCGGTAACTAATGCTATTTGGAAGAAAAATGGTGTGTCTAATTAAAATGTTGTGGTGGCATTCTAGCTCCCTGCCAAATAGTCTGTGCCATATTCATTTTTCACAAGCAAATGTTTTTTTTAACATCAATGTTTTTTTCCATAGACACCACCTCACCTCACTCAGTCACTCATTGTTTTTTGGTTAAGTTTGGGTTCCTACTGAGCATCAATCAGTAGGCGGCAGGTAGCCTAGCAGTTAGAGCGTTGGGCCAGTAACCGAAAGGTTGTTGGTTCGAATACTCCAGCCGACAACTTGAAAAATCTGTTGATGCGCCCCAAACTACTATGGCTGACCCTGTAAAACAACACATTTCACTGCACCTATCTGGTGTGTGACTTAAAAAATCACAACCACACAACTCTTCAGTATCTCTAGTGGAGATGTCTTGTAGAATTACAGTACATAAAGGTGCCAATGACAGGATGTATCTTCTGCTCTTACCAACATGCTCTGTGCAGTGAATTTATCCATATTACATGTGAGGCTTTTAAATGATGGTAAACCATATATTAATGTCTACCAGCTTTGAATCATAATTACTCTGAGGTCTTCGGAAGCAGATCATGTTCTATTCCCCAGTTGTGTTTTTCACTGCAGAGTTTCTTCTTAGAATATACGTGTAGGATTAGTTATTTGCATATAAGAACTGGCCATGATAATATCTGTTAATAAAGCTGCATGATACAGATTTGATAACTATTTTGTTGCTGAGAATTTTCCTGCACAGCAGGAAATGCAAACTTGTAGTGTATTCAAGGTCTAAAAAGGCTTCTAAAGTTAGTAATTTCCACTTGAAAATGTCAGACTTGATTTGCCCCAATGAAAAATGTAACAACCCCTATAATAATTCACATTTCCTGTTGCTACAGGATTGTTTTCCTTTTGTGGCAAACTGGCTCAAATTAAGATCCTTGTCACGCCCTGGCTCTGGGGACACTGTTATGTTGAGCCAGGGTGTGTAGATCTATGTATTGTATTTCTGTGTTGGCCAGAGTGGTTCCCAATCAGAGGCAACGAGTGTCAGCTGTGGCTGGTTGTCTCTGATTGGGAGCCATACTTATAGAGGCTGTTTTCCCACATTAGTTGTGGGATCTTGTTTCTAGTTGGTTTGTGTTAGACTGTGAACTGTCACGTTATCGTTTTGTTTATGTTGTCGGAATATCGCTAAATAAAGAGTATGTTTGCCTGCAACGCTGCGCCTTGGTCCTCTGTTCCCGACGATCGTGACAGAAGATCCCACCAAAACTGGACCAAGCAGCGTGTCCAGGAGCCATCGCCAGGGGAATCGCTAGCAGATCTCCGTGGCAGCCTGGACTGGGTCAAGCCTAGTGAAGAGCAGAGAGGGTGGACTTGGGAACAGTGGAGGAAGAGTCTCGACTGGGTCAAGCCAAATGAAGAGCAGAATGGCTGGAGTTGGAAGCAGAAGAGCGAGAGTTGGGCGAGAACTATAGAGGCCTGGCCCACGGGGAGGAGAGACCCCCAGAAATTTTTTAGGGGGGGGCTCATGCCGTAGACGACGGGGCAGCAGTAGGCCGCGAAGGAGCGGTCCAGCTGGTGTGCAGAGGAGGCCGCCAGGTTAAGGGGGCCACTGGTCACAGAGGAGAGGGAAAGTGTGGAGGCACGGCGAGAGGTACTGGGGTGTGTTACCAGTCCGGTCCGGCCCGTTCCTGATCCCTGCATAGGGCCAGTGGTGTGTGTCCCCAGTACGGTCCGGCCTGTTCCTGTTCCTCGCATCGAGCCTGTGGTGCGCGTCGCCAGCCCGGCCCGGCCTGTTCCTGCTCCCCGCACCGAGCCTATAGTGCGCGTCGCCAGCCCGGCCCGGCCTGTTCCTGCTCCCCGCACCGAGCCTATGGTGCGCGTCGCCAGCCCGGTCCGGCCTGTTCCTGCTCCCCGCACCGAGCCTATGGTGCGCGTCGCCAGCCCGGTCCGGCCCGCTCCTGCTCCCCACACCAAGCCAGTGGTGTGCGTCGCCAGCCCGGTCCGGCCCGCTCCTGCTCCCCACACTAAGCCAGTGGTGTGTGTCGTCAGTCCGGCACGGCCCGTGCCTGTTCCCCACACCAAGCCAGTGGTGTGCGTCGCCAGCCCGGTCCGGTCCGCTCCTGCTCCCCACACCAAGCCAGTGGTGTGCGTCGTCAGTCCGGCACGGCCCGTGCCTGTTCCCCACACCAAGCCAGTGGTACGCGTCGTCAGTCCGGCACGGCCCGTGCCTGTTCCACCGGTGCCTGGTCCGGCACCGGTCAGCTGCTTCACACCGGAGCTAGAGCAATCCGCTCCACCAGTGTGCAGTCCAGCTCCGGTCAGCGGGGCCAGACCGGACCAGGGGTACTTTGGGGGGTTGGAGAGGGAGTGGGGATCAGGCCCGGAGCCGGATCCGCCGCCTAGGCGGAGTGCCCACCCGGTCCCTCCCCTGTGGTATTTGGTTGACGCGGTCGGAGTCCGCGCCTTTAGGGGGGGGTACTGTCACGCCCTGGCTCTGGGGACACTGTTATGTTGAGCCAGGGTGTGTAGATCTATGTATTGTATTTCTGTGTTGGCCAGAGTGGTTCCCAATCAGAGGCAACGAGTGTCAGCTGTGGCTGGTTGTCTCTGATTGGGAGCCATACTTATAGAGGCTGTTTTCCCACATTAGTTGTGGGATCTTGTTTCTAGTTGGTTTGTGTTAGACCGTGAACTGTCACGTTATCGTTTTGTTTATGTTGTCGGAATATCGCTAAATAAAGAGTATGTTTGCCTGCAACGCTGCGCCTTGGTCCTCTGTTCCCGACGATCGTGACAATCCTCCATCTGTATAGGCATAATATTCTTGGTTATTGTCTGATTGGAAATGCTTGGAACTTTGTGTACAATATATTCAAATTAGATCTACATTGAGAATCCCACTGTATCTCTGTAATTCTTCAAACTAAATTATGTAAAATGTTAATGTAAAAATGATGGAAGATCTTTTCTATACACCTTGTATTATTAGTATCACATGGCTTGTATAAGGACTCCCAAATCCCCTCTCTGTATGAGGATAGGTCTGGATCCCCTGGAGTGTCTACTCATTGTGATAGCTAGCCTCTGGCAGGGCTTAATGTACAGTCGTGGTCAAAAGTTTTGAGAATGACACAAGTATTGGTCTTCACAAAGTTTGCTGCTTCAGTGTTTTTAGATATTTTTGTCAGATGTTACTATGGTATACTGAAGTATAATTACAAGCATTCCATAAGTGTCAAAGGCTTTTATTGACAATTACATTAAGTTTATGCAAAGAGTCAATATTTGCAGTGTTGACCCTTCTTTTTCAAGACCTCTGCAATCCACCCAATCCATTAACTTCTGGGCCACATCCTGACTGATGGCAGCTCATTCTTGCATAATCAATGCTTGGAGTTTGTGGGTTTTTGTTTGTCCACCCACCTCTTGAGGATTGACCACAAGTTCTCAATGGGATTAAGGTCTGGGGAGTTTCCTGGCCATGGACCCAAAATGTTGATGTTTTGTTCCCCGAGCCACTTAGTTATCACTTTTGCCTTATGGCAAGGTGCTCCATCATGCTGGAAAAGGCATTGTTCGTCACCAAACTGTTCTTGGATGGTTGGGAGAAGTTGCTCTCGGAGGATGTGTTGGTACCATTCTTTATTCATGGCTGTGTTCTTAGGCAAAATTGTGAGTGAGCCCACTCCCTTGGCTGAGAAGCAACCCCACACATGAATGGTCTCAGGATGCTTTACTGTTGGCATGACACAGGACTGATGGTAGCGCTCACCTTGTCTTCTCCGGACAAGCTTTTTTCCGGATGCCCCAAACAATCGGAAAGGGGATTCATCAGAGAAAATGACTTTACCCCAGTCCTCAGCAGTCCAATCCCTGTACCTTTTGCAGAATATCAGTCGGTCCCTGATGTTTTTCCTGGAGAGAAATGGCTTCCTCGCTGCCCTTGACACCAGGCCATCCTCCAAAAGTCTTCGCCTCACTGTGCGTGCAGATGCACTCACACCTGCCTGCTGCCATTCCTGAGCAAGCTCTGCACTGGTGGTGCCCCGATCCCGCAGCTGAATCAACTTTAGGAGACGGTCCTGGCGCTTGCTGGACTTTCTTGGGCGCCCTGACGCCTTCTTCACAACAATTGAACCTCTCTCCTTGAAGTTGGTGATGATCCGATAAATGGTTGATGTAGGTGCAATCTTACTAGCAGCAATATCCTTGCCTGTGAAGCCCTTTTTGTGCAAAGCAATGATGACGACACGTGTTTATTTGCAGGTAACCATGGTTAACAGAGGAAGAACAATGATTTCAAGCACCACCCTCCTTTTAAAGCTTCCAGTCTGTTATTCTAACTCAATCAGCATGACAGAGTGATCTCCAGCCTTGTCCTCGTCAACACTCTTACCTGTGTCAACGAGAGAATCACTGACATGATGTCAGCTGTTCCTTTTGCGGCAGGGCTGAAATGCAGTGGAAATGTTTTTTGGGGATTAAGTTCAATTTCATGGCAAAGAGGGACTTTGCAATTAATTGCAATTCATCTGATCACTCTTCATAACATTCTGGAGTATATGCAAATTGCTATCATAAAAACTGAGGCAGCAGACTTTGTGAAAATTAATATTTGTGTCATTCTCAAAACTTTTGACCACGACTGTATGTTTGGATGGGCACGGTGAGCTATCCTCCAGGGTCTGCACGGCAGCACACTCAAGATTGCTGTCAAATCCTTCCTGCTAAGAGGCTCTTCAAGTTTGTAATATAAATTACTGTTTAAACCAATCACCCTAGAGCGTTATAATTAAAAGACACCTGTCATGAGTTTACCTGATCAATTATGCACATTATATCTCATGTTGTCTAAACATGTGTAATCAAAACGGCTCTCAATTCTCTTAATTCTCGTAATTTAATGTCCTTTCTTTTGAATGGTTTTCCTGTAGAATTAAAAACTTGATCTTTATTTAACCTGGGGATACCCTTGGTTCTGGTTCAGTAACTCTGATTTCATATGAAGATTGTTATTTTTCCTCTCAACTTTATAGGACCATACAATATATGGTCCCGCGTTAAATGACGTGCAGCTTATAAAGCCTTCATAAAGCCTTACTAAACACTACATGAATGTGTTACAAATAATCTATAACCGTACATTATTTTTTATAAAGGGTTCATAAATGTGGCATAACTGTGTGACATAACCACCACTGTCAAATGTGACATAACCCACTATGTCAAATATGACATAAACCTGTGCTTTATAAAGGGTGGCATAAGCACCACTTAATAAAGGCCTTATAAATCATAATAAATTGAGTCTTCACAAAGCATTTATAACCCTGTCATGCATCTTGGTAGAGCATTGCAACACCATGATATTGGGTTCGATTCCTGTACGTAAAAATGTATTCACGCTTGACTGTAAGTCGCTTAGGATAAAAGCATCTGCTAAATTTTATATATTATATTATATTTCACTAAAACATTTCTAGGATGGCCCAACTTCTTTCCCTCTTGGGTGCATAGTCAATATTGGACCTGACCTCAACTTCCCCCAAAATTCTGTACTGCAGGATGACACACACTCTAAATTATGATAAATGTACTATGTTACGTATTGGATCACTAAAAAATACAATTTTTACATTACCATGTAGTTTACCAATAAAATGGTCCGATGGTGACGTGGATATACTCAGAATACATATCCCAAATGAAATAAGTGATCTCACTCCAATACATTTTAATAGAAAGTTAGCAAAAATAGATTAGATTTTGCTACCATGGAAAGGTAAATACCTGACAATTTGTGGAAAAATCACCCTGATTAACTCTTTAGTATTATCCCAGTTTACCTATTTGCTTATGGTCTTGCCTACGCCTAGCGAACAGTTTTTTAAATTATATGAGAAAAAAAATATTCAATTTTATTTGGAACCGTCACGCCCTGACTCTGAGGACTCTCATTTGTTGAGTCAGGGTGTGTATTTTCTGTGTCGTGTTGTGCTATGTTGATTGTCTATGTTGAGATCTAGAATGTGTAGATCTATGTTGGCCGGTGTGGTTCCCAATCAGAGGCAGCTGTAGCTCGTTGTCTCTGATTGGGGTCCATACTTAGGCAGCCTTTTGGCACCTGTTAGTTGTGGGATCTTGTTCCGTGTGAGGTTTGTTGTGTGTACCTTAGGACGTCACGTATCGTTAGTTTATTGTCTTTGTTCATTGTGTTTATTCTATTATGAATAAACATGAATGCATATCACGCTGCGCCTTGGTCCTTCTCGTTCGTCAACGATCGTGACAGGAACAGCAAGCCAGACAAAATGAAATGGGCCTATTTATATAATGAATATGAATTCGGAGGACAGAAATGATTAAATATTAAAGCATCAGACCTATCACTAAAAGCTTCAGTCATACAAAAGTTATACTTAAATCCGAACTGGTTCTCTAGCAAATTAGTAAGATTGTCTCACCCAATGTTCAAGAATGGTCTTTTTCCCTTTATTAAGATTACAACCTCTCACTTTCAGTTATTTGAAAAGGAAATCATCTCCCAAATATCACTATTTCTAAAAATAGCCATAGAAAGTTGGTTGCAATTTCAATTTAATCCTCCAGAAACGACAGAACAAATAATGCAACAAATAGTGGTTACACTCAAATATACTAATTGATAAAAAAACATTATTTTTTGAAATGTAAAAAAAAAAAAAGTAATCTTCGTAAATGATATCATAGGTAGGACTGGTGGAGTTTTGTCGCACATGCAGCTAAAAAAAACATATGGAAATGTCTGCTCTACCCAAAAGTACAACCAAATAATTGCAGCATTACCGCAAAAATGGAAGCGGAAAATGGAAGGGGGAAAAAGTAAGGAACTTGTCTGACGGCCCTGCATTAAAGAACATAACTGGTTAAAGAAAATTGTGATAAATAAAAAGGTATACCAGTTTCATTTAATTACCAAAGGATTGACAGCCGTCCCATATAGATTGCAAAATAGTTGGGAAGAGATTTTTGACGTACCGATTCCATGGCATAGTGTTTATGAACTGACGCCGGATTCAAAACGTAGAATTTTTCTATTTTAATTATTATACAAAATTCTTGCTACCAATAGAATGTTATTTATATGGGGGATACAATCATCCCAGCTCTGCAGATTTTGCTGCGAAGAGACAGAATCATTAGATCATTTGTTTTGGTACTGTCCATTTGTAGCTTGTTTTTGGACAAGGTCCAGGAATGGCTGAAGGATTGCAATATTTACCTGGAACTAACCCTGCAGATAGCACTACTGGGTGATCTATATAATATATAATATAATATAATAATAATAATATGCCATTTAGCAGACGCTTTTATCCAAAGCGACTTACAGTCGTGCGTGCATACATTTTTTTTGTGTATGGGTGGTCCCGGGGATCGAACCCACTACCTTGGCGTTACAAGCGCCGTGCTCTACCAGCTGAGCTACAGAGGACCATCTGAAAAGTTATAGTCAATTGATCAATAATATAATAATACTTTTAGCAAAAATGTTTATTTTCAATTTACAATCTGTAGAAACAATGAGAATAGATGGGTTCAGAACTTTTGTAAAACATCACAGTACAAAACATCACAGTAGAAATCCAATATGGATGGTGTTAAGAGATAGATGGGAGGTGTTGAATGGAGTTGAAGGATGGGACTAATAACAACTAACAACAATTAATAACAAGATAACTAATGTAAAGCATACTGTGTCCATAATTAGTATATAGGTTATAGGTTGAGAGCTTTTGTGAAAGAGCACAGTTAGAAAGATATGGCATATAGAAGCAAACCAGATGGACATCATGAAAATGATCTGAGAGGTTGAGGGTAGAGGAAGTTCAGGAGTAAAACCAAACAAAATAGAATTATTGTAAAATTGACTGTGTCCATAAAATGTAAATAGTATGTATGAGCTGGAAGTAGAGGCCTAATCATTGTTGTTCACTAGTTTACTCCAATTAGGTGGTGCGGTTGGAAAGTAATAAAGGGAAATATATATTTTTAAAGGATATGTATAGATATGTATTTATATATATATATATATATGTGTTTATTTATGTGTATGTATATATATCTTGGCCAAGTCTCCTGAGTGGCGCAGTGGTCTAAGGCACTGCATCGCAGTGCTAACTGTGTCACTAGAGATCCTGGTTCGAATCCAGGCTCTGTCGCAGCCGGCCGCGACCGGGAGACTCATGGGCGGCGCACAATTGGCCCAGCGTCGTCCAGGGTATGGGAGGGAATGGCTGGCAGGGATGTAGCTCAGTTGATAGAGCATGGCGTTTGCAATGCCAGGGTTGTGGGTTCGATTCCCACAGGGGGCCAGTATAAAAAAATATATATATGTAAGTCGCTCTGGATAAGAGCGTCTGCTAAATGACGTAAATGTAATGTAAATGTAAATGTAAATATATATATATATACAGTGGGGAGAACAAGTATTTGATACACTGCCAAATTTGCAGGTTTTCCTACTTACAAAGCATGTAGAGGTATGTAATTTTTATCATAGGTACACTTCAACTGTGAGAGACGGAATCTAAAACAAAAATCCAGAAAATCACATTGTATGATTTTTAAGTAATTAATTTGCATTTTATTGCATGACATAAGTATTTGATACATCAGAAAAGCAGAACTTCATATTTGGTACAGAAACCTTTGTTTGCAATTACAGAGATCATACGTTTCCTGTAAGTCTTGACCAGGTTTGCACACACTGCAGCAGGGATTTTGGCCCACTCCTCCATACAGACCTTCTCCAGATCCTTCAGGTTTCGGGGCTGTCGCTGGGCAATACGGACTTTCAGCTCCCTCCAAAGATTTTATATTGGGTTCAGGTCTGGAGACTGGCTAGGCCACTCCAGGACCTTGAGATGCTTCTTACGGAGCCACTCCTTAGTTGCCCTGGCTGTGTGTTTCGGGTCGTTGTCATGCTGGAAGACCCAGCCACGACCCATCTTCAATGCTCTTACTGAGGGAAGGAGGTTGTTGGCCAAGATCTCGCGATACATGGCCCCATCCATCCTCCCCTCAATACGGTGCAGTCGTCCTGTCCCCTTTGCAGAAAAGCATCCCCAAAGAATGATGTTTCCACCTCCATGCTTCACGGTTGGGATGGTGTTCTTGGGGTTGTACTCATCCTTCTTCTTCCTCCAAACACGGCGAGTGGAGTTTAGACCAAAAAGCTCTATTTTTGACTCATCAGACCACATGACCTTCTCCCATTCCTCCTCTGGATCATCCACATGGTCATTGGCAAACTTCAGACGGGCCTGGACATGCGCTGGCTTGAGCAGGGGGAACTTGCGTGCGCTGCAGGAATTTAATCCATGACGGCGTAGTGTGTTACTAATGGTTTTCTTTGAGACTGTGGTCCCAGCTCTCTTCAGGTCATTGACCAGGTCCTGCCGTGTAGTTCTGGGCTGATCCCTCACCTTCCTCATGATCATTGATGCCCCACGAGGTGAGATCTTGCATGGAGTCCCAGACCGAGGGTGATTGACCATCATCTTGAACTTCTTCCATTTTCTAATCATTGCGCCAACAGTTGTTGCCTTCTCACCAAGCTGCTTGCCTATTGTCCTGTAGCCCATCCCAGCCTTGTGCAGGTCTACAATTTTATCCCTGATGTCCTTACACAGCTCTCTGGTCTTGGCCATTGTGGAGAGGTTGGAGTCTGTTTGATTGAGTGTGTGGACAGTTGTCTTTTATACAGGTAACGAGTTCAAACAGGTGCAGTTAATACAGGTAATGAGTGGAGAACAGGAGGGCTTCTTAAAGAAAAACTAACAGGTCTGTGAGAGCCGGAATTCTTACTGGTTGGTAGGTGATCAAATACTTATGTCATGCAATAAAATGCAAATTAATTACATAAAAATCATACAATGTGATTTTCTGGATTTTTGTTTAAGATTCCGTCTCTCACAGTTGAAGTGTACCTAACAGACTCCAACCTCTCCACAATGGCCAAGACCAGAGAGCTGTGTAAGGACATCAGGGATAATATTGTAGACCTGCACAAGGCTGGGATGGGCTACAGGACAATAGGCAAGCAGCTTGGTGAGAAGGCAACAACTGTTGGCGCAATTATTAGAAAATGGAAGAAGTTCAAGATGACGGTCAATCACCCTCGGTCTGGGGCTCCATGCAAGATCTCACCTCGTGGGGCATCAATGATCATGAGGAAGGTGAGGGATCAGCCCAGAACTACACGGCAGGACCTGGTCAATGACCTGAAGAGAGCTGGGACCACAGTCTCAAAGAAAACCATTAGTAACACACTACGCCGTCATGGATAAAAATCCTGCAGCGCACGCAAGGTCCCCCTGCTCAAGCCAGTGCATGTCCAGGCCCGTCTGAAGTTTGCCAATGACCATCTGGATGATCCAGAGGAGGAATGGGAGAAGGTCATGTGGTCTGATGAGACAAAAATAGAGCTTTTTGGTCTAAACTCCACTCGCCGTGTTTGGAGGAAGAAGAAGGATAAGTACAACCCCAAGAACACCATCCCAACCGTGAAGCATGGAGGTGGAAACATCATTCTTTGGGGATGCTTTTCTGCAAAGGGGACAGGACGACTGCACCGTATTGAGGGGAGGATGGATGGGGCCATGTATCGCGAGATCTTGGCCAACAACCTCCTTCCCTCAGTAAGAGCCTTGAAGATGGGTCGTGCATGGGTCTTCCAGCATGACAACGACCCGAAACACACAGCCAGGGCAACTAAGGAGTGGCTCAAGAATCTCAAGGTCCTGGAGTGGCCTAGCTAGTATCCAGACCTGAACCCAATAGAACATCTGTGGAGGGAGCTGAAAGTCCGTATTGCCCAGCGACAGCCCCGAAACCTGAAGGATCTGGAGAAGGTCTGTATGGAGGAGTGGGCCAAAATCCCTGCTGCAGTGTGTGCAAACCTGGTCAAGACCTACAGGAAACGTATGAGCTCTGTAATTGCAAACAAAGGTTTCTGTACCAAATATGAAGTTCTGCTTTTCTGACGTATCAAATACTTATGTCATGCAATAAAATGCAAATTAATTACTTAAAAATCATACAATGTGATTTTCTGAATTTTTGTTTTAAATTCCGTCTCTCACAGTTGAAGTGTACCTATGATAAAAATTACAGAGCTCTACATGCTTTGTAAGTAGGAAAACCTGCAAAATCGGCAGTGTATCAAATACTTGTTCTCCCCACTGTATATATAACATTTTAAAAAACGCACGGGATGTGATTCGGCCACCAATGGAATGGGCGGAGTAAAAGGCCAGCAACACTCCATATTATTCAGAGCCCCATGAAATAACACATTCTGATACTTTCTACAGACCCTACTGAGTATTCCCTACAATACTTTTACTCTGACACCCAGAATAGTTCTTGCTCTAAGCCAATATGTATTCCATATACAGTGATTTGCATTGTGGGCATTTATTTGACCTTGGAACATGGTTTAAAACCCAAATGTAATGCAAATGTCACTTAAATATTAACAAATCTGAATCATTGTTAATGTTTACACAACTATTTTTCATATATCATGAGTGGTTATTGACACTATTCTACTATGACGTGGGGGACTTTTATTAAGAAAACTTCTGACATTCCGTGCCCCGGAAGTACATTTTTAGTGTTCCCGATGAGATGCTGATCATGTGATGAGTTCGCAAATCAAATGCTCACTTGTGCTGCCACTGGACAACGAAAAACAAGTAAGTTAACCTTTATTTATTGTAATTTAAATTAGTTTGTAGTTGTTAAGTGTTGAGTTAGATTACACACTGTAGCAACCTTAAACGTTATTTAAATAGATTTGGTGACTTCACAGCAATTACTATCCGAAATGTAGCTAGCTAGCAGGCTCAGCTAAATACAAATCCACCTAGATACAGACACGTCTCATAGTCACGTCATGAGATTTGTAAATGAAAGAGGAATATAATAATACGAATTTATTGGAGTTTCCCATCTTCCCATTTAGAGTTTCTGTCGCAGCGCAGAAATCCAGATGGTGTGGCAAAGGCTTTTCCTAACAGACCTGCTAACTTTCTTTGTTGTTACTTTTAAGGTTGGAACCAACATGCAGTACCTCCAGCAGGAAGAGAGGCAAGAACCATTCGTCCGCCAGCTCAGGGACAAGCTACACTATTCACAGCCCTGTGTAATGTTCAATGTAATTGCATTGCTGGACTTTTTGAAACTTCATGTATTTGTATTGTAAAAAAATGTATAATGGAAATGTATGGTTTAGCTCTTAGTCACAACACAACTGATTGGCTCAAACGCATTAAGAAGGAAATAAATTCCACAAATTAACTTTTAAGAAGGCACACCTGTTAATTGAAATACATTCCAGGTGACTACCTCATGAAGCTGTTTGAGAGAATGCCAAGAGTGTGCAAAGCTGTCATCAAGGCAAAGGGTGGCGATTTGAACAATCTCAAATATAAAATGTATTTTGATTTGTTTAACACTTTTTTGGTTACTACATGATTCCATGTGTTATTTCATAGTTTTGATGTCCTCACTATTATTCTACAATGTAGTAAATAGTAAAAATAAAGAAAAACCCTTGTTTTTGACAGGTAGTGTATGTGTTATGAATGACCAAGGTGTCTGACTTTATAGTAAATACAGCGTAATATGATATAAGGCATTTATGTATGTGTTGTGAATGACCAAAGGTGTCTGACTTTATAGTAAGTACACTGTCATATGATACAAGGCTTTTGTGTATGTGTTATAAATAACCAAAGGGTTCTGACTTTAAATTAAGTACAGCGTCATGCAATCTAGAGTCTTTTTGGATGTGTTATGAATGACTGAAGGTGTCTCACTTCAAACAAAGTATTACAGGACACTACATAAAGTGTCAATAAATAGGTTATTAATGTTCTGCTGATTTATGAAGGTTCTCTCATGATTCACAGGTTACTGTAGGGTGTGAGCGGTATTTAAATGAGTTGATGGACCTGCAAAGCTTGCTTGTGTGTATATGTGTGTGTGTGTGTGTGTGTTAGAGCCAATATGATTTGGAGTAGTCCAACCAGGTATTCCTCTTCTGTTCCCATGCTGGAGACCAGAGTTTGATTACAACCTGTTACAATGGTGACAACATTTTGTGGCTGATCTTTCAGCGGGGGAGTGGGTGAATGTGTCAAAGAACTGACTGGGCCCAGCACCGTGTGGTATGGTTCGTTTTTGTTGTGTGCGTGTTTGTGTTCTGAGGAACATGTAACTTGGTTCCAGAAGAAAGATACTTTCAATTTCTTTAGGTTGGGGGCTTTCATCAAGGTAAGTGTTTCTTGGTGTAACATAATCCCCAGGGTATTGCACACACAGCACATACAGTTGAAGTCGGAAGTTTACATACACTTAGGTTGGAGTAATTAAAACATCGTTTTTCAACCACTCCACAAATTTCTTGTTAATAAACTATAGTTTTGGCAAGTCGGCTAGGACATCTACTTTTTGCATGACACAAGTAATTTTTCCAACAATTGCTTACAGACAGATTATTTCACTTATAATTCACGGTATCACAAGTCCAGTGGGTCAGAAGTTTACATACACTAAGTTGACTGTGCCTTTAAACAGCTTGGAAAATTCCAGAAAATGATGTCATGGCTTTAGAAGCTTCTGATAGGCTAATTGTCATCATTTGAGTCAATTGGAGGTGTACCTGTGGATGTATTTCAAGGCCTACCTTCAAACTCTGTGCCTCTTTGCTTGATATCATGGGAAAATCAAAGAAATCAGCAAAGACCTCAGAAAACAAATGGTAGACCTTCACAAGTCTGGTTCATCCTTGGGAGCAATTTCCAAACGCCGGAAGGTACCATGTTCAGCTGTACAAACAATAGTACGCTAGTATAAACACCATGGGACCACGCAGCCGTCATACCGCTCAGGAAGGAGGCGCGTTCTGTCTCCTAGAGATGAACGTACTTTGGTGCGAAAAGTGCAAATCAATCCCAGAACAACAGCAAAGGACCTTGTGAAGATGCTGGAGGAAACAGGTACAAAAGTATCTATATCCACAGTAAAACGAGTCCTATATCGACATAACCTGAAAGGCCGCTCAGCAAGGAAGAAGCCACTGCTCCAAAACCGCCATAAAAAAGCCAGACTATGGTTTGCAACTGCACATGGGGACAAAGATCAGACTTTTTGGAGAAATGTCCTCTGGTCTGATGAAACAAAAATAGAACTGTTCAGCCATAATGACCATCAATATGTTTGGAGGAAAAAGGGGGTAGCTTGCAAGCCGAAGAACTCCATCCCAACCGTGAAGCACGGGGGTGGCAGCATCATGCTATGGGGGTGCTTTGCTGCAGAAGGGACTGGTGCACTTCACAAAATAGATGGCATCATGAGGAAGGAAAATTATATCTCAAGACATCAGTCAGGAAGTTAAAGCTTGGTTGCAAATGGGTCTTCCAAATGGACAATGACCCCAAGCATACTTCCAAAGTTGTGGCAAAATGGCTTAAGGACAACAAAGTCAAGGTATTGGAGTGGCCATCACAAAGCCCTGACCTCAATCCTATAGAAAATGTTTGGGCAGAACTGAAAAAGCGTGTGCGAGCAAGGAGGCCTACAGCTCTGTCAGGAGGAATGGGCCAAAATTCACCCAACTTATTGTGGGAAGCTTGTGGAAGGCTACCCGAAACATTTGACCCAAGTTAAACAATTTAAAGGCAATGCTACCAAATACTAATTGAGTGTATGTAAACTTCTGACCCATTGGGAATGTGATGAAAGAAATAAAAGCTTAAATAAATCATTCTCTCTACTATTATTCTGACATTTCACATTCTTAAAATAAAGTGGTGATCCTAACTGACCTAAGACAGGGAACTTTACTAGGATTAAATATCAGGAATTGTGAAAAACTGAGTTTAAATGTATTTGGCTAAGGTGTATGTAAACTTCCGACTTCAACTGTATAAGCCTGAAATATCAACCATTCAAATTTGGCCTTAGTGGGAGTGACCATATAATTCTATAGGAGTGACCTTACTGAGTAAAGTATTTGTCATCATCATTACTTAACGCAGTCAAAAAGTCATAATTATAGCTAAACCCTGCACATTTCCTTCAATTTATTTTCTTAAAATTTGATTTTAAACCTAACCCTAACTAATGGCGGCCAAGTTTGGTCCATCAGACCTTCCCCGCATTTGGGCGGAAGTGTCTGGGAACGAGATTAGTTGTAATGTGACTAACATGACATCACTTTAGAGCATATGCCATCCTTAAGCACAACAAGTGACCTTTTATAAAGCACATGTTTATATCATATTCGACATAGTGGGTTATGTCATATTTGACATAGGTGATTATGTCACACAGTTATGCCACATTTATGAACCCTTTATAAAGCATGGCATACAGTTATAGATGCTTTGCAACACATTTATCTAGTGCTTATGAAGGCATTATGAAGCCTTTATGAAGCCTTTATAAGCTGAATGTAATTTAAAGCTGGACCGAATAGGGTCAATAATATCAGCATACAACAAGAAAAGATAATGCATTTTTCTGTCGTAGATTTCTGTTATTCTGAAAGATGTGTTCAGCTAGTCTCAGCCTCAACTCCTACCACAGTACCATGGGATTTAATCAGAGAATAAATGCTGTACAACACTGTGGCATTTTACATGCGCTTCCAAAATGTGTTGGGTTATTTAACAGGGTGGCATTTCCAAAGGTCATGGCCTTTCTTTGTTCATATGGTGCTTTCGATGTCAATGTTTCAGTGTTCAACATCAGTTTTTCGAGTGTCTTTGTCAGCGGCCTGATCCCTGTTAGGGCTGCAGAGATGGCTTATCAGCAGGAGGGATTGATTCTCAGCCAGCTCCCTATGATCTTTTCCACCTGTCACTCTCCCCTTCATCTCCTAGGCCTAATCGATGGGCTGCACCCAGATACTAAACTCTGCTGAATTACAATTGCACCTGCCAGCCAGTTTGGGGAGGGAGGGAGGCTCGACAATGATTTACAAGGCCCCTGTGGTCTATAGGTGTAGCTAAACACACAACGTAATTACTAAAAGTTGACCCATACACTTTACCCTTGAGTCAGGAATAAGGAACTTCTTCTAGTCCGCTGTTGAATTGTTTCTGCTTTTTAATGTTTAATTCCTTCAGATGAAAATCCTGTCACTTTTCAACTAGTATCAAAGTCCAGACAGTGAGAATATGACAGACTTTCCCCAGGCAGGCAATAAATCATTATATGAAAGAAAAAGAGGAGCAGAAAGAAATGGTTTTTCAGAGTCCTCCTGGATCGGGAGAGATGAGCCTCGTGGCCTTTTCTGTCCCCTTAAAGGAATCTTGGGGCCCCTCATGGAGGAGTGAGGTTAAGGATTCATCACTGACCAGGAAATAAAAGTGTGTGTGATCAGGGTGGCTGGGTCAGCAGCGCTGGGCTTAATGGAAGACTAATGGGTAGGGGGAGCAGGCCTGACGGGCTCTGAGGAGCCCTGTTCACACGCCCTACACCTGTCATCTATCACACTTCCTGCTAATACTGGGAGATAGCTGTCCCACACAAAGGGGAGGGGGACTGGGGACCAAACAGCCAGCCAGCTGCATGGGGACACAGACAGTACGGCATGTCATTAGGAGCAGCCTGTGTTCTAACCATCCTTTCTGCCTCACATATTGAGGCAAAGAGTGTGTTGTCAGTTTGGGTAAAGAAGACACCTTGTATTTGTGCTCAGCCTTAAGGCTCGCACACATTGCACTGAATGTGGATCTAGCGTTCATCTGCAGATCGTTCAGCGCCCTGTGTTTTAGAGACCACCCGCTGTAGACGTCTGACTGCAAAAAATCGGTGTGCACTCAATTCACAAATGACGTTCAGAGGTGCTAAGTACTCTCAGCCAGCAACCACTACTGCTGTATCTGAGCCCTTACAAGCAGGCCAAGCAGTTATATATTCTGGTATATGTTCGGTATATGAAATTTAAGTTGAAAAAAATCGATAGCATCTGTATGAGAGGAAGATGATTGAATCTCCATCTTTGTCAATTGAGATGTGTTTGTAATTAAAATGGTGATATATTCAGCCCAAGCAGGCAAGGGCTTGTGTAAGCTGCTATACGCTCAGTGGCCAGTCTGGATGTTTCTGTTAAACAGTGAGGGTTCAGATGTTTTCTTGCAGTACGGGAGCTCAGTGAGGAATGTGAAAATGATTGGGTCTTGGACCATTAGTCACTGTCTGTGGGACAGGCAGAGGGAGCACTGACAGAGGCTCACTCCTAAACCATCACGACCGTGCCTGTATCTATCCCAAGTCCTGTGAGTTGTGTGAATTCACTCTAAACACACGCACACACACATACACATGGCAACTGGGGCAAAACAATCCTTTAAAAAGGCCCTCTAAGTGTAAAGAAGGGTAAAGAAAACAGATTATGGATTTATTTGATTCACCTGCCTTCTAGGAGTCTTTGCCATGGCAAAATGTCAAAACTGAGTGAATGCTGCTCAGATTGAATAATAAGGAGTACAAAAGCCATTCTTCAGTGCAATATTACTATTTACTGTACCATTGTATAGAATAGAAAAACATCAACAACAACCTTGCCAGAAGACAAAATGTTTTAAGAGCAAAATGCAATTACAGACAGGAGAGAGGTAGGCAGGCACATAATGCACAAAGACGAGAGGGTAAGTGGGCTGTCCACACAGGTTTTGATTCCAGCAGATGTGGCAGTTGTTGATGTATGCTCCAGATGGCTGTTAGTAGGGTGCTGCTAAGTGTAAGGAGGACATGATTAGAGCTGGATTAACCTCGTCCCCAGTGCATATAAACCTGGGACATCAACGATTCAAAGTTGGCCTTAGTGGGAGTGACCATAGAATTCTATGGGAGTGACCTTACTGAGTAAAGTATTTGACATAATTTAATTTTAGCAAATCACAACACTGCGAGGCGTGGATCCGTAAACAGAGATGCACAAGATACGTATGGTGGAGGGTTAGGGAGAAGGTGTTGTGGGAGATGATTGGTTGGTAGATTAAGCCGATTAAGCCAATGCCGATGTGCTGGGTGTTTCACCCGGTCTTTCTGTATTGGCTAACGAAGGCCAAGTTTGGCACGTTGGTTCACCAGACTCTTCTCTCAAAGTGTCTGGTAATGAGATTAGAGCTGGGTAGAAGAAGGGTGAAATGAGAGAACATGGAAGGATGGACGGCTGTACAGAGTATTGTATTGATTACTACTACCACTTACAGTAGCACTCCTGTATCCATCTTTAGTAGCTGTCTACATGAACTAGTTCTCCTCTATCTGTAACAATCTGTATACCTCCTGTTCTTACCTGCAGAAAATCATACCTATTACCTGCCCCTGTCTATGTACCTGCTTAATCTCACTGCCATGTACAGATGTAGGATCTTAATTTGAGCCAGTTTGTTACAGCATGAAAATAATCCTGCAGCAACAGGAAATGTGAATTATTATGTGGATTATAATTAATGGAAATGTTTGTAGGGGTTGATACATTTTTCGTTAGTGCAAATAAAGTCTGAAATTACTAACTTTAGAAGCCTTTTAAAAACTCAAATACACTACAAGTTTGCATTTCCTGCCTGCTATGCAGGAACATTCTCAGCAACAAAAGAGTGATCAAATTAAGATCCTACATCTGTACGTACAATTGGTCTTTCTTATGTGTTTAATGAGGATCCTCTGCTTCTTGTCAGTTGCAGTCCTGTGTAGCTCTTAAAAATGCAAATTGCATACAGGGTAGCTTTTGAGCTAGCTAGCTTTTGTGTGCAGTCTGCAATTTACTCTGTAATGTCACTCTCTCCTTGCCACTGAACAGTGGACTTCGGTGTCAGCTGTATAGCCTTCCTCCTGAGTCCTGGTGGAATGACACAGTATCTTTCAGAAAACGCTGCAGCATCTCCCTGATCAGCATGGAGACAAATAGGGTTGAAAGCAGTCGGCTGTTCTGTACACTCTCTAATGTATGAGGCCTTGACAGTATTTGTGTGCCTTTTATATGTATTTTAAGCAGATGGCAGCCCAGAGAAAACCTTAAGCGTTCCTCCTCTAGACATACAGTAGCGGAAGAGATGTTGAGTAAAAAGCTATACTGCACTGAACTGTGTCAAAAGATTCAAACAGACTTCACACTATGTCTCTGATAAATTCAGGGACAGCTACGCACATTCATTTATGATTTACTTTTTCTGTTATTCTGGCTTTTTAATGATACCACCTAAATGAATGAATTGTATATATTACAGAGATCTCCAACTAAATTTAACCTGCCAGGCAAAGCAACAATCTACTTACAGTAGCTTGTTATATAACTCTATTCTGAACCTATGGCATATGGTGAGATTGTTTATAATATACTGTAGTACCTTCCCTGATATAGTGTAATGCAGACCCCAAAGAGAGGTCTGCATTGTGCTCTATGCTCCTTCCCTGATATAGTGTAATGCTGACCCCAAAGAGAGGTCTGCATTGTGCTCTATGCTCCTTCCCTGATATAGTGTAATGCTGACCCCAAAGAGAGGTCTGCATTGTGCTCTATGCTCCTTCCCTGATATAGTGTAATGCTGACCCCAAAGAGAGGTCTGCATTGTGCTCTATGCTCCTTCCCTGATATAGTGTAAAGCTGACCCCAGAGAGAGATCTGCAGTGCTCTCTGTGCTCCACTGGGCTGGTTCCATCTCCTGAGAAGCCTCAGTAACCGCACACTCACCCGAATGCTGGGCCTGGCACAGCAGGGGACCGCTGCTGATTCCAGCAGCTGGATTCTCCATACTCCCTCCCTCCCAGCCCCCCTCCCTCTCTACCTGCACCTCCCTCCCAACCCTCCTCTCTCCCAGCCCCCCCCCCCCTTCCAGCCACCCTCTCTCCCTGCCTCCCCCTGCCTCCCAGCCCCCCTCTCTCCCAGCCCCCCTCCCTTCCTGCCTCACCCTGCCTCCCAGCCCCCCTGCCTGTATCTGAGTAGAAGACTGCTTCTGAGAGCTGGGGATTCTCAGCAGCAGGGATCTCACTAGCTAGACTAACATCACAGCCCGTTTGTAAACATGCAGCATTAATTGTCACAGTCTCATTAACTCCAAGACTGAGAGTAAACAGAGCAAAACAGTGTTAGCTGAGATGAAAGTAGTCCTGTGTAGCTGAGTTGGTAGAGCATGGCACTCGCAATGCCAGGGTTGTGGGTTTGATTCCCACAGGGGACCAGTATGAAAAAAAAAGTATAGAAATGTATGCACTCATTACTGTAATTCGCTCTGTATAAGAGTGTCTGCTAAATGACTAAAATGTAATGAAATGAAGCTTACTGCAAATAATGTGTGTTTGGCACGGGGAAGAATGATAATGTTTGTGTGTGTGTGTGTGTGAGACTGGTTTCCATCAGGATTATACAGCACTTCCCTGTCATGACATTGAGTCATCACAGCCTCAGGGAAGGGCCCTAGTTGCCATAAATCACACTCTTTATCAACATGCTCCTGTTTATGGAGGAACTAGCCATGAAATAAAGATCACTTAATGAGCCTCTTTAATCCCTGTATAACATGGCATCTACTTACTTATACCAAATCCTGCCTGGCTGTCATCGTGGGCACTTACTGAACTTTTCTTCTGCAGATTTCTGTGAGAATATAAACTGACCATGCTGGTTGAAATGGATCTGAGGAATATGAGAGTGCAGGATGCAGTAGAAGTCTGTTATAAAGGCATTAAGTGAGCATAGTACTTTTGTAGAGCATATTCTCTTCCAATGTGATGCCATTATGTCTGGCAGCATTGATGTGACTACTGTTGATGCTTATATCGTCATGCATTATACATTCAGTCTCCACCTGCCTATAGCCAATCCTCATCTCTGTCTTCTGCCATCATATCTGTGTCATGTAGACCTTGCGTTTATGGTTGGGACATTTGATCAATTAGATCATGTAGAGGTGTTGAATTATTCATAAAGCATTAACCTCCCTGGTGTTGCATATGAGGTTTGTGTAATAGAAATGTCTAGCCATAATTGTATAAAGACTAATACAGCAATTCATGATTACTTACTCAACGCTCACTAGTCGACTATTTGTGCAGTGTCTAGATCAGGGCTCTCCAACCATGTTCCTGGAGAGCTACCGTCCTGTAGGTTTTCAATCGAACTCTGATTCAGCTCATCAACCAGCTAATTATTAGAATCAGGTGTGCTAGGTTACGGTTGGAGCGAAAACCTACAGGACGGTAGCTCTCCAGGAACAGGGTTGGAGAGCCCTGGTCTAGATAATCAGACATTTTCTTCAAAAAAGAGGGAAGACAGATTGAGATTGAAGTACTGGGCTGCATACTGATGTGTAACATAAAAGTATGTTAAAAGCTTGATAAAGTTGATTTAAGTCATGTAGCCTTTGTACTGAAAGAACTGAGCTGTTTATGTTTCTTCAAACAAAGCAGTTGTCAATACCTGTTCACAATGACTGACCAAGTCTGTCTTCTACAGCGAGACACTGTCACTCTCTCTCTCTCTCTCTCTCTCTCTCTCTCTCTCTCTCTCTCTCTCCCTCTCACACACACACCCTGCTCTGTCCACATATTGAGTTCACCTCTCCTTTCACTGAAGTCCTGAGCTCATCAAACGCCTATTGTTTCAGAACAGTGATGTTTTGGAGGGCAGGGTGGGGGAGAGGGGACAGGGGAAGAGGGGGATTGAAGGACACTTCCACTATGGGGAAATAAAAAGGCCCTTTGTGTGCACCTTAAGAGCTGAGCTGGTGGCACAGGGGACAGCCTGGGCTGTGTTCTGACAGGTCTGTCTATCAGCAGGGCTGAGGCTGAGGCCAAGGCACACAAACAGGACAAACAGAACAAGGACACAAAAAAGCCTCTCCTGTCCTTCCCAGCCATCCTCACGTGCTCACCTCACTCCCATGTCAATGGGACTGTCATATGCTCTGTCACCTGTCACTCACTGGGCTTAATGTGTTGTACAGTTCACATCCTAGGACAGGGGGACCAGTGATGTCCTAGGAATTATTTACTCTGTGGAAGACCATTCTAGTATGAGTCAGAGGAAGGGAGGTGAGACTGTGTCTATGCTGCAACCCTATGATCAGTGTTTGGTCAGTAGAGAGAGAAAGTGTGATTGGAAAATGATGGGATGTGGTCTCTCCCGTCTCCCTTTCTCTTCTCTTCCCCTCCCCTCCATCTTTTTCTTCCTGTTCTGAGGCCACCGTACTGAAATGGGGTGGGTATGGGATGGTGGTGGAGAGAGGTGTCGGGAAGTGTCTTTACCCAGGATTAAACACCAGCATCCAATACCAATTAGAATACACTTTGTTGTGGGGCCCGTCCTTTCCCTGCCCTGGCTCACCTTTCCCCATCCTCTGAAGAGTAGGCGACCTCTGATTGACTCCAACATACTCTCCTCTCCTGTTCTGGGCTCTTAGTGGTGCTCAGTCGTTTTACATGATTTGAATAGTTCTGGCATCACATTAGTGAACCCAGTTCCCTCTAATCCCATCTGGCCTGTGGTTAGAGAAAGATAGACAGGGTGCCAGCAGAGCCACTCAGCTGAGAGAATGGGGAAGTAGGCTCTAATAGAAGCATCCCTAATTCAATTGACATTAATATGTGGCTTTAATGGATTTTACCTGGTGGGCCTGAAATTGGAAAGATTTCAGGGCATATTAACCTGTTTAAAGTAATTGGAAAAAATGTCTGATTTTCATTTTATTTTGCAAGCATTTGGGAGGAAGGAAGTTGGTGACATGCAGGAGATTATGATCTATTTCTTAGGCCACGTGAGTAGAGTTTTGATTCGGTGTAGCTAAAGTGTTGCTTCCTTTCCTGCCTGTGGGGTTGCTCTTTTATCTCCCCCATGACATTTGATGTACTCTTCCACAGATACGCTGCACAGTGCACACCCAAGCCCTCTCCTCTCCTCTCTCCTTCATTGTGTTTTTAGGGATGTTGAACTTCTTGCTTTGTCATCTCTTTGTGTTTCTCCCGGGTGAGGTCTTTTTTTAGTGCTCTGCTCTCTGCCAGTTGGGGCTGGCCTGCTTTCGTTCCTGCTTTTTTAAAGGTCAGCGTGTCTGGGATAAAGACGTGTCGATCACAGGATAACCCGGGCTGGCCGGGTCATTTACATCAAAGCTGCTGTGAGAGGGTGTTGGGTTCTGGAGCACCAAGGGGGCTCTCTCTTTCTCTCTCTCTCTCTGAGGACTTCTCCTCAATACTATTAGCCCCACTGAATTACGGTGGAGATATGGCCTTGAGTCTACTCCACCCTGTCTCTCTCTTCATCTCAGCCAAATGTAATGTATCTCTACACACTATTTAGTATTATATTGGTGATCCAGAGGAAATTAGTGAGCATCATAGGAAAATGTTTCATTTTTTGGACGGTCACCTGACAGAATTTCCAGAGGAGCACGGCAGTTGATCCACCCACGCTAGACTTTGTTCCTCTCCTCCAATCTTTTATTCACTGTCTTCGACAGGTAGCCTAGCGGTTAGAGTGTTGGGATAGGTAACCGAAAGGTTACTTGTTTGAATCCCTGAGCTGGCAAGGTGGATAAATCTGCTGTTCAGCCCCACAGAAACTGCTCCCTGGGTGCTGATGATGTGAATGTTGACTAAGGCAGCCCCCTGCAGCTCTCTGATTCAGAGGGGTTTGGTTAAATGTAGAAGACACATTTCGGTTGAATGCATTCAGTTGTCTCCTTTCCCTTCTCTTCCTCCTCCTTCTCCCTGTTAGTTTCCAAACATGGTTTGCATTGATTTATTCTCATCCACCAATTAAAAGTAATTTTGTGAGCATTAGAGTAAGCCATGCCGGGGGCCTTGTACCACAGCAGGCTGTTCAATACCTCACTGAGAGTTTGTGCATACAGGGTGTGTGTGTGTGTGTGTGTGTGTGTGTGTGTGTGTGTGTGTGTGTGTGTGTGTGTGTGTTATCTGAGATTTCCATCACGTGCAGGGCATTCATTCTCTGTTCTCAGGCTAAATCCTCATGTTGTTGGAGCAGTGTCAGTAGCCTTTGCTGCCACACAATGCTTATCTTTTACAAACTCCCTGCCCCCGTGGGTGTAGAGGGGGCATTGGCCCTGGGAGGGGGAGAGGAGGAGAGGAAGCCACTGATGTAAATAACCCTGGGCTGTGATGCCTGTGAAAAAGGCCTGGACACTACACAGAATACCAAGTGTCACTGCATGCCCAGCTCTTCCTCCCCATGTAGCCTACTGCCTGCTGTCTTAGTAGCAGTGGCATTGGCAGAGCTCTTACTGGTTCTGTGTGCCAATGGCACAATATACACTACCTGACCAAAGGTATGTGGACACCGGCTCGTCGAACATGTCATTCGAAAATCATGGGCATTAATATGGAGTTCCCCCTAAACAGCCTCCACTCTTCTGGGAAGGCTTTTCACTATATGTTGGAACATTGCTGCGGGGACTTGCTTCCATTCAGCCACAACAGCATTAGTGAGGTCGGGCACTGATGTTGGGCGATTAGGCCTGGCTCGCAGTCGACGTTCCAATTCATCTCAAAGGTGTTCGATGAGGTTGAGGTCAGGGCACTGTGCAGGCCAGTCAAGTTGTTCCACACTGATCTCGACAAACCATTTCTGTATGGACCTTGCTTTGTGCACGTGGGCATTGTCATGCTGAAACAGGAAAGGGCCTTCCCCAAACTGTCATTGTATGCTGTAGCGTTAAGATTTCCCTTCTCCGGAACTAAGGGGCCTAGCCCGAACCATGAAAAACAGCCCCAGACCAATATTCCTCCTCCACCAAACTTTACAGTTGGCACTATGCATTCGGGTAGTAGGCATTCTCCTAGCATCTGCCAAAACCAGATTCATCCATCGGACTGCCAGATTGTGAAGCGTGATTCATCACTCCAGAGAATGTGTTTCCACTGCTCCAGAGTCCAATGGTGGCAAGCTTTACACCACTCCAGCCGGCACTTGGCATTGCCCATGGTGATCTCAGGCTTGTATGCGGCTGCTCCACCATGGAAACCCATTTTATGAAGTTCCTGACGAACAGTTCTTGTGCTGATGGTGCTTCCAGAGGCAGTTTGGAAATCGGTAGTGAGTGTTGCAACCGAGGACAGACGATTTTTACACACTATGCGCTTCATCACTCGCCGGTCCCGTTCTGTGAGCTTGTGTGGCCTACCACTTCGCGGCTGAGCCTTTGTTGCTCCTAGACATTTATACTTCACAATAACAGCAGCACTTACAGTTGACCGGGGCAGCTCTAGCAGGGCAGAAATTTGACGAACTGACGTGTTGGAAAGGTGGCATCCTATGACGGTGCCACGTTGAAAATCATTGAGGTCTTCAGTAAGGCCATTCTACTACCAATGTTTGTTTATGGAGATTGCATGACGTGTGCTCGATTTTATACAGCTGTCAGCAACGGGTGTTGCTGAAATAGCCAAATTCACTAATTTGAAGGTGTGTCCACATACTTTTGTATATATAGTGTATACTGTAGGTATGGAAGTGGATATGGATGGACCTCACTCCATCCTTCATTGTCCATGACAGGGTTTGTGGAGTGAGTCGGCTCTCCTTTTCCCTCAACAGCTGATCATCTTGTGGAACATCATTATCTCCAGGGCACACATCTACAGAACTATTTATTTCACCTATTTTCAAAATGAAAAATCGAGTGAGGGAAGAAAAGGGGGGAAAACAAGTGTGAGGGTAAATCCGTCTCCTACCACAGGCGACGTTATCGCTCCGTCACAGCTTAGTGGAGGCCTGGCCGTGTGTGTGTGTTGAGATTGAGAGGGGGTGTTGTGCTGTAAATGATAGGCATGTTAATCCGTACACACACGTTCGCCTGCAGATTAGCCTGTGCCTGCTGTAGGAATCAGTGGAAATACACACTCCTCTCCTGCAGCACGGGAGCCTCTTTTCTTGAGATGAGCTCCTATACCTGCTCTCGCTCGCTCTCTTTCTCTTTAAAAAAAAAATCAGTTCATCTCAAACAGGGTGACACTTTTAGGTCCTGGGACCTGGGAAGATACTGCCATATACAGGATAGAGGAGCAGTTGAACTAATTCTCTATATAAATTAGTAACCGTACAAATCACGGCCTAACTGCCGTCCAAGTCAATGATTTCCTCTTGGAGTAGTTGAGGCAAGGAGTTAGAGCCATCTAAGTCCGTGGTTAAGGTAACCTTATGGAGATACAGGAAAGTAATAGTGCCTCTGAGTTTAATTGAATTGAAAACCTCTGATTGGATGGAGCAAAAGGGGAAATGTTATGCAAGTGTCTTAGTCATGTATGAGTATTATTAACTTACTATTCATATTTCTCTCGTTGCTTCTCTCTCTTTGTTGTGTGTTCCCGATCTTTATCTCTCTGTTTTGTGTACCCCTCTCTATCTTTCTCTCTCTCTGTCTCTCTCTCTCGCTCTGTCCCCGACTGTCGTCAAAATCCAATTAGGAGACAGATTTGTGAGGAAACCACAGATCCGCACACCATGATAGCAGGCATATGAATTCTCAATATGGGTTTGTAATGCTTCCCTTTTGCACACAGCTCAGCGTGTTGACACAAAGGGTGGTGTAATTGTCACACATATATGCATACAAAACTATTTTCCTGTCTCCTGAATGGGCACTCAGGAGAGCAATGGCACAACATACAGTAATCTCTGCTGTGTGATTCTGAAACGAAAAGCCAATGAAACATGTTCCCTCTGTGCAGTGGAATGGCCGACCACTGAGGGGATGTTGTAGACACTTGTGGTCCATGGTATAAAGGTAAAGTAGGCTACATGGGCCACAGGTTCACTGTTATGCGCCATAGTCACATCGGTCACAGGCCTTTCTTTTTACTGAGCCACGTCAGGTCATCTGCTATCCCAGCCTGCCATGCCCCTGTCAGTATGGGTAAAATGATAAAATACATGAGGCTATGTAATTGATGCAAATATGGCCATGGGCGCAGGTGGGGAATTCTAAATGCTTTCTTATCATTCATGTTGACATTGTGATGGTTAAAAGGGACATTAGATGAATAATTCATGAGAGATTAAAAGTGGGGGCTGATATGGCTGATAAAATGACTGTCCTGGGAGATAGTGTTTACACTGCTTTTCTAAGGTTCTGCTGCTGTGTGTGCTGTTGACAGCCTCTCTGAGGCTAGGCTGTTTACAGCAAGAAGTGTAAAATGTGTGACAAAATGTTGGATTTTTTGTAATCCTATTAACATTTTATTATGACTAAAAACTGCTTACGAATAACACATACTGCAGTTTCCAGATGGTAGTTACTGTTGTCTCTGATAGTAGGCCTAAAGCAGCTGTTTCCCTTCCCTGTTGAATGCCAGAGATGAGCGGCACGACAGATTGATTTAACAAGCAGCAGAGTGCACAGTCACGCTCTGACTGCAAATGTAACAGGGTTGGTTATGTTTCCACTTGGCACTGCAGAAATATGTATTCCTATTGGTTGGTTGAGTTTATATATTATACCATTGGTTACGCTTGCAGATAGGGGACGAAAACGTCAATTCTTCTGAGTCTATTGACATGCAAGCGGTAGGTCACGTTCTGAGATAGTGGAATCTATTTACTTTATTTACAGTGTGTACAAGTTAGCTATGTACATTTCCTGATATATACTGTATATATATATATGTGTGTATGGTACCTATTAGATATTGGTGGCGTCCTGGGATGTGCTTTTGTATGTTATTTCTGTAAGACCGAGTTAGCTAGCATGCTGTAATTGTAATGGTCGCATTAGCTCCCTGTTAATTCACAGTTAATTCCATGCTAACAGACAAATCACGAATCTACAGCCATCAACATACTGTTGTCGTGCACATCTAATGTGCTTCCTTGTGTCTATCGTAAGGAGCTTACATTTATTGTATTTTGTACTATTTTTGTCATTGTTAGGATGCTTGATTACAAAATACCCAGTCTGATATTGACATGCAAGTGACAAATCATGAATCTACAGCCATCAACATACTGTGGTCCTGCACATCTAATGTGCTTCCTTCCTTGTGTCTGTGTCAGAATAAACACCAATCAACTGGGACTGCTGGCTGGGTATTCCTTTCTTTAAAAACACAGTGCAAGAGAGTTACGATGACATTTGTTACAGTGGTACGGAGACCAGTGTTCTTGTCTTCGCTGGACATCTGTTACACAAACACACACACACGCACACACTGTGACCTCTTGAGCCATCTGATGGGAGAGGGCAGACCATACTGTATCTGTCACACTACAGTGGCCCACAGTGAACTGAACAAGAGAACTGACTAGACATGCACGCCCATGTAACAGACTCACACACAAACAGCACATGTACATCCTCCTGTTCTCATCCTCCTGTTCTCATCCTCCTGTTCTCATCCTCCTGTTCTCATCCTCCTGTTCTCATCCTCCTAGATCTATCCACTGCCTTCGGCAACGTGAACTATCAGATCCTCCTTTCCACCCTCTTAGGGCTGGGTGTCTCAGGCTCTGCACACTGCTGGATTGCATCCTACCTGGCAGGTCGCTCCTACCAGATGACGTGGAGAGGATCTGAGTCTGCACCATGTGCTCTTACTACTGGTGTCCCGCAGGGCTTGGTTCTAGGCCCTCTCCTCTTTTCTCTATACACCAAGTCGCTCGGCTCCGTCATATCCTCACATGGTTTTATCCTATCATTGCTATGCGATTGACACTCAACCACTTTTCTCCTTCCCCACTTTTGACACCCAGGTGGCGACACATCTCTGCATGCCTGGCAGACATCTCAGCTTGGATGTCGTCCCATCACCTCAAGCTCAACCTTGACAAGACGGAGCTGCTCTTCCTCCCTGGGAAGGCCTGCCTGCTCCAAGACCTCTCCATCATGGTTGACAACTCCACAGTGTCCCTCCCAGAGTGCTAAGAACCTTGGCGTGACCCTGAACAAACACCCTGTTGTTCTCTCGCTACAGCAGGTTCATGCTGTGCAACATCCGTAGAGTATGACAGTTCCTCACACAGGAAGCGGTGCAGGTCCTAATCCAGGCACTTGTATCTCCCATCTACTGCAACTCTCTTTTGGCTGGGCTCCCTGCTTGTGCCATCAAACCCCTGCAACTTATCCAGAATGCCGCAGCCGGCCTGGTGTTCAACCTTCCCAAGTTCTCCCATGTCACCCCACTCCTCCGCACACTCCATTGGCTTCCAATCGAATCTCGCATCCACTACAAGACAATGGTCCGTGCATACGGAGCAGCAAGGGGAACTGCCCCTCCCTACCTTAAGACTATGCTCAAACCCTACACCCAACCCGAGCACTCCGTTCTGCCACCACTGAGGGACACTCACTCCAATGGTGGAACAAGCTTCCCCCTAATGTCGGGACAGTGGAGTCCCTGCCTATCTTCCAAAAATGTCTAAAACCCTATCTTAAATAAATCCCATGGCGCCACCCAGAACCCTACTACCACTGACTGCTGATAACTACTTTATTGAGGGAAAATGTACTTGGTATGACTGTGATATGTGGTTGTCTCACCTAGCTATCTTAAGATGAATGCACTAATTGTAAGTCACTCTGGATAAGAGCATCTGCTAAATTACTAAAATGTCAAATGTAAACACTCATTACTGTAAAATATTTGTGCTGAATGAGACATCTATGCATTTCAGAAACCTGCAAGCTCTGCATACAAATATATTATTTACCAAAATCTCAATTAGTCAGACAACCCTTAACAACCTCCATGTAATGCTGAACAAAGCATCTGTCTTGGAGGGTCTCATAGTGCCTGATGTTTGTTCTGTTTACTGTCCAAAGAGAAGAATTGGTAGACCATCCAATGTTTTATTGTTGCGCATTGCTACAGTATAATGAGCTGTTTTTGTGCAGTCTGAGCTAAGAGAGTTTGTAAATGGTTTCATGTTGTTGTGTATTCCAGGTGAGAGTGTGTGAATGACCTGATGTTGTTGTGTAGTTCAGGGTAAGTGTGTGTGTGTGTTAATGGCCTGATGTTGTTGTGTATTCCAGGGTAAGAGTGTGTGTGTGTGTGTGTGTGTGTGTGTGTGTGTGTGTGTGTGTGTGTGTGTGTGTGTGTGTGTGTGTGTGTGTGTGTGTGTGTGTGTGTGTGTGTGTGTGTGCGTGTGCGTGTGTGTGTGCGTGTTAATAACCTGATGTTTTGGTGGTCTTGGTACAGCCCAACAGTCTTTTTGATAGTGTCAGCTGCTTCTGAGGCGTTTCAGCTCAGCTTCCATTAGCCACGAGCCACAAACCATCGCAAACCACCACCGGCCCTCCTGCAGTCCGCCCTGTTGTCCCCCTGCTGTCCCCCTGATGACAAACTCACTTTGTCCCCCTCCCTGCTGAGCTGTCTCATTCCCCCACACTGTGTGTTAGTGGGGGTGGACCAGGGTAACAGTGAAACATGGCCTCCTGCATGCAGTGCCTAGCTTGGTGATGGAGGATGCAGATGGGCCTCAGCAGAGTAATGGAGGGAAACGAAGAGAAACAGAGTGCCATCCCTGTCCTCTCCTCTCCACCGGCCCGTGCTGCATCATGGAGCCAGGCAGAGCGGAGCGAGGAAGAGGGGCGCGAGAGAGGCCCAGGCGCATGCAGGGGACTGCCGGCTGGAGACCACTGTAGCGTGGCTTCCAATTTATTGGATTTCCTCTGAAGAGGTTTGTTTCCTTCACTGTCCCACTGAGGGACAGTGCTTAATTTCTAGTTATCTCATCATTATTTATTGAGGGAACCCTCCAAGGAGTCCGAGTGTGGCTTCTGCAGTCGATCAGGGTCTGAGTGAGGAGGTAGAGGGTTCGGCAAGGGGGTTAGCTGGTGATGTTTTTCTGAAATGGTGTTAGAATTGAGAGTGGACTATAGTAGCTTTCTGATTGCCTCATGACTAGCAGTGCCCACTTTGCTATGCTCAGCTCCATTTTGCTTCGCTATGCTGACAGCTTTGTGAAGTAGCATATTGTGACTCCAATGCAGTAGCAGAGAGTATTGTTAATGAAGTCTTGGTAGTTGAAAACATTTAAAAACACATTACATTTCCTCTTCAGTTGTTGTGGGTATTATATTTTCTTTATTAATTTGTTACTGTGCATTATTTGGTATTCAGGACATTCAATTTGGCACGTAGCTCAATACGTTTATAGAAAATATATTCCCCGACGGATTGGACCCAACAAGTATTGATATAGAATAAGCCTCCACCTTTTATTTCTGTGAAATGTCAGATCACAGCTTTCCTTTGTTTATAGAAAAATACCCAATTGCTGCATTCTATTCTGTAAGTCTCAGACTGGCCTATGACTTAACTAACTATTTGGGTGTTGATTCCCAATAGTACAGAGAGTGCTACTACATTCATTAAATGTCAGTTTAAAAGTTTAGAAAAGTTGAAAAGCTCCAGCATTTGAAGCCGTGTATCCACATGGGGAGTATTAGATGACCAATATTAAAGGAACTCTGATGGGCCTACAGAGCTGCAGGAGGTTCCTCAACTGGATGCAAGGCTATATTGACCATTAAGTCAATAAAGGGACTTTTATTTCAGTCGATGTACTCAATGTACTACACACTATACTCCCAGCTTCGACATGGTTGGGGAGGTTAATGCCCTGTATTTCTAAGTGCTGGATTCAGCTGAGTACAGAACATTCTCAAATACAATGTCTGGATGGGAAACTACTGAGAGACATCATGTTTATTCAAGTGAGGAGAAACAAGAACCATGTCCCCATTGCTCTCTGCCTCCTCCTGAAAAAAAGAGAGAGTCAGACAGCAAGACAGAGAGACAGACAGAGAGACAGACATACAGTGGCTTGCGAAAGTATTCACCCCCTTGGCATTTTTCCTATTTTGTTGCCTTACAACCTGGAATTAAAATTGATTTTTGAGGGGGTTGTATCATTTGATTTACACAACATGCCTACCACTTTGAAGATGCAAAAAAATATAATCTGTGAAACAAACAAGAAATAAGACAAAATAAATTAAAACTTGAGCGTGCATAACTATTCACCCCCACCAAAGTCAATACTTTGTAGAGCCACCTTTTGCAGCAATTACAGCTGCAAGTCTCTTGGGGTATGTCTCTATAAGCTTGGCACATCTAGCCACTGGGAGTTTTGCCCAAGGCAAAACTGCTCAAGCTCCTTCAAGTTGGATGGGTTCCGCTGGTGTACAGCAATCTTTAAGTCATACCACAGATTCTCAATTGGATTGAGGTCTGGGCTTTGACTAGGCCATTCCAAGACATTTAAATGTTTCCCCTTAAACCACTCGAGTGTTGCTTTAGCAGTATGCTTAGGGTCATTGTCCTACTGGAAGGTGAACCTCCATCCCAGTCTCAAATCTCTGGAAGACTGAAACAGGTTTCCCTCAAGAATTTCCCTGTATTTAGCGCCATCCATCATTCCTTCAATTCTGACCAGTTTCCCAGTCCCTGCCGATGAAAAACATCCCCACAGCATGATGCTGCCACCACCATGCTTCACTGTGGGGATGGTGTTCTCTGGTGATGAGAGGTGTTGGGTTTGCGCCAGACATAGCGTTTTCCTTGATGGCCAAAAAGCTCAATTTTAGTCTCATCTGACCAGACTACCTTCTTCCATATGTTTGGGGAGTCTCCCACATGGCTTTTGGCGAACACCAAACGTGTTTGCTTATTTTTTTCTTTAAGCAATGGCTTTTTTCTGGCCACTCTTCCCTAAAGCCCAGCTCTGTGGAGTGTACAGCTGAAAGTGGTCCTATGGACAGATATTCCAATCTCCGCTGTGGAGCTTTGCAGCTCCTTCAGGGTTGTCTTTGGTGTCGTTGTTGCCTCTCTGATTAATGCCCTCCTTGCCTGGTCCATGATATTTGGTGGGCGGCCCTCTCTTGGCAGGTTTGTTGTGGTGCCATATTCTTTCAATTTTTTTAATGATGGATTTAATGGTGCTCCGTGGGATGTTCAAAGTTTCTGATATTTTTTTATAACCCAACCCTGTTCTGTACTTCTCCACAACTTTGTCCCTGACCTGTTTGGAGAGCTCCTTGGTCTTCATGGTGCCGCTTGCTTGGTGGTGCCCCTTTCTTAGTGGTGTTGCAGACTCTGGGGCCTTTCAGAACAGGTGTACAGCTGAAGTCGGAAGTTTACATACACCTTAGCCAAATACATTTAAACTCAGTTTTTCACAATTCCTGACATTTAATCCTAGTACAAATTCCCTGTCTTAGGTCAGTTAGGATCACCACTTTATTTTAAGAATGTGAAATGTCAGAATAATAGTAGAGAGAATGATTTATTTCAGCTTTTATTTCTTTCATCACATTCCCAGTGGGTCAGAAGTTTACATACACTCAATAAGTATTTGGTAGCATTGCCTTTAAATTGTTTAACATGGGTCAAATGTGTCGGGTAGCCTTCCACAAGCTTCCCACAATAAGTTGGGTGAATTTTGGCCCATTCCTCCTGACAGAGCTGGTGTAACTGAGTCAAGTTTGTAGGCCTCCTTGCTCGCACACGCTTTTTCAGTTCTGCCCACAAATGTTCTATAGGATTGAGGTCAGGGCTTTATGATGGCCACTCCAATACCTTGACTTTGTTGTCCTTAAGCCATTTTGCCACAACTTCCTGACTAATGTCTTGAGATGTTGCTTCAATATATCCACATAATTTTCCTTCCTCATGATGCCATCTATTTTGTGAAGTGCACCAGTCCCTCCTGCAGCAATGCATCCCCACAGCATGATGCTGCCACCTCCGTGCTTCACGGTTGGGATGGTGCTCTTCGGCTTGCAAGATACCCCCTTTTTCCTCCAAATATAATGATGATCATTATGGCCAAACAGTTATATTTTTGTTTCATCAGATCAGAGGACATTTCTCCAAAAAGTATGATCTTTGTCCCCATGTGCAGTTGCAAACCGTAGTCTGGCTTTTTAATGGCGGTTTTGGAGCAGTGGCTTCTTCTTGCTGAGCGGCCTTTCAGGTTATGTCGATATAAGACTCGTTTTACTGTGGATATAGATACTTTTGTACCTGTTTCCTCCAGCATCTTCACAAGGTCCTTTGCTGTTGTTCTGGGATTGATTTGCACTTTTCGCACCAAGGTACGTTCATCTCTAGGAGACAGAACGCGTCTCCTTCCTGAGCGGTATGACGGCTGCGTGGTCCCATGGTGTTTATACTTGCGTACTATTGTTTGTACAGATGAACGTGGTACCTTCAGGCGTGTGGAAATTGCTCCCAAGGATGAACCAGACTTGTGGAGGTCTACCATTTATTTTTTCTGAGGTCTTGGCTGATTTCTTTTGATTTTCCCATGATGTCAAGCAAAGAGGCACTGAGTTTGAAGGTAGGCCTTGAAATACATCCACAGGTACACCTCCAATTGACTCAAATTTTGTTAATTAGCCTATCAGAAGCTTCTAAAGCCATGACATCATTTTCTGGAATTTTCCAAGCTGTTTAAAGGCACAGTCAACTTTGTGTATGTAAACTTCTGACCCACTGGAATTGTGATACATTGAATTATAAGTGAAATAATCTGTCTGTAAACAATTGTTGGAAAAATTACTTGTGTCATGCAAAAAGTAGATGTCCTAATCGACTTGCCAAAATTATAGTTTGTTAACAAGAAATTTGTGGAGTGTTTGAAAAACAAGTTTTGATGACTCCAACCTAAGTGTATGTAAACTTCCGACTTCAACTGTATATATACTGATATCATGTGACAGATCATGTGACACTTAGATTGCACACAGGTGGACTTTATTTAACTAATTATGTGACTTCTGAAGGTAATTGGTTGCACCAGATCTTATTTAGGGGCTTCATGGCAAAGGGGGTGAATACATATGCACACACCACTTTTCCGCTATTTATTTTTTAGAATTTTTTGAAACAGGTTATTTTTTTCATTTCACTTCACCAATTTGGACTATTTTGTGTATGTCCATTACATGAATTCCAAATAAAAATCCATTTAAATTACAGGTTGTAATGCAACAAAATAGGAAAAACGCCAAGGGGGATGAATACTTTTGCAAGGCAATGTAGAGACAGAGCGAGAGAGACAGACAGACAGAGACAGAGAGAGGCTGCATCTCTAAAATGTGTGAGAAGCGATAGCCATCTTAGATGAGTGTGTTTACCTGTAACTTAGCTTAATTACCTCATAGCTGCATTCTGCATTCTGGGTATGGCATTCAGTGTGTTTGCTTCATTTGAAGCGTTGAAATTTAATCTGAAGCGCCTTTCTCTTTTTCATATGATCCTGTCACATTAGGTCTATCTGTCTGGCTTCACTAATTTTTATCCAAAGGGAGCTTGCTCACACTAACATCCAAGACAAAGAACCAGCTGGTCAAGAGACCTCAAATTTCTAGAAAGTAACGCAGCCATGCATCCTGTAGAGAGTGGAACCACACCATCTGTGCTGCTGTCTTATTAAAAAAAAAAAAAAAAAAAATATTACGCTCCAATCATTGTTCCTGTAATACACCAATAAGATTTCACATCAAAGTATTCCTTTTGACTGGCCAGTGAGGGTTTTGTCATTGCATATATGTCTGGTGATAGAAAATGTTTGTTATTGCTGTTGTGGCAGAGGGCAGCTGCCACGGATTTGAGCTAGACAGGGTCTCGGGGTACAGAGGATCAGTGAGACAGGGTTATTATAGTCAAAACTCACTTTAATGTGTCAACAAAGTCTCAGTAATGCCATTACATTATCAGTCTCCAAAGACATATCCTGTCTGCTGCTTTCACTACAGTCTTTGGCCTGGGTCATTCCGTTGTTAGGGAATCAGCCTCAGTTACAGGGGCAATCAGCAGTTTTTGTACTTATAAAATAATGATATATACCCATTGATTCTTGAAGAATATATCTTAGGAATGCTTTATGAGCTTAGTTCATCTGTCATAACCATCAGAACTCAAAATAGAAGTTTGTTTTACTCCCAAGTTTGTAAACAAAGTAAATGTTAACAAACACTATAAAGCCTCAAAACATGGTTAAAACTATAATTTTGACATCTTGGATGGTCATTCCTTCCATCCATAGCTCTGTCTTGGTGGTGTTTGGAAGGTGTTTGGTGTTGGAAGATGTGTGGGGTTGGAAAGGTGTGTGATTAAGGAAGGTGTATGGTGTTGAGATTGTGTGTGGTGTTGGGAAGGTGTCTGGTGTTGGGAATGTGTGTGGTGTTGCGAATGTGTGTGGTGTTGAGAGGGAAGGTGTGTGGTGTTGGGAAAGTGTGTGGTGTTAGGTGGGTGTGTGGTGTTGTGAGGGTGTAGCAGGACACTAATGTTTATTCCTGAGTGCACCACACTGGCCTCAGCCTGATAAATAATGTAAAGAAAGACAATATTTTCAGTGTCATTTCCCCTCAGAAACCCGACTGCTCTACAGTATGTGCAGTGAATGGACTAATAACTTTTCATTTGTAGATTTTCCCTGTGAACATTATCCCTTTTTGCAGTATTTTCTGCCAAGGACATAGGGCTACTGTAATTTGCTGCAGTCACTGAACACATTTCATTATGTCCTTTTTGGATTCAGAAAATTTGTTTTATTATAACCATTACTGGAGGAGAATAGACATTGTATCTAGTATACACATGGAAACAAATTGCATAGTTCCTGTGCCACTAAAATTCATGCTTTTGTTGATATACTTTAGTAATATATGTTGAAGCAAAACAACACATCGTGATTTCACTGTAAACAATGTTATTTCTTCCATTAATATGTACATACAGTGTTTTATTGAACTAAAGAGCAGCAGTTAAACCACAAAACAGAGAGAAAAACGTACAATCTATAATTTTCCTCTTCCAGGAGGATACATCTGTTAGTCACATAATTGGCTCTGGAACGTGACAGAGTTTGAGTAATTATTTGATAGGAAGAAAAGAAAAGACAGCTGAGACACATATAAAGAAAAAGGGATTTGTTGAAACCATCTGATCCTTTATTGTGTATTTCTATGGCGAAGACGACATGGTCTGTTGGGCCTCAGCTGTTTGAAGCAGGTTCAGCTGGATGAATACAATGATTCAGTGAATTAAAGATCTGTTTGATATAACCACATGTTTAACCAACCAATGCTGTGCTGCGTTCTATCTCTCTCTCTCTCATCCTGAGTCTCTATGTGTTTTTTCTGCTTCCCCAGGGTCAAGTTGAAAGAGGGCATGGCGTTTCTGGGTGCCCGGCCCAGCAACCCCACCCTGTGGATGGTGAGCCAGGATGTGAGGAGTGAGGGGCACAGGGTGGTCACCCTCCATTGCCGCAGGAAAGAGTCCAGCTACGGACAAAGGTCAGTCAGCAGCACTTGGATCTCCCCACTGTGTCCTATTGGACATCACTGGTATACTGAACACACAACCATCTACAACCTGCACTCAACCTCTACAACCTTCCCCTATAGGCCCGAAGTCTGCCTTATAACTCTTGACTCTAAATAGCACAGTGTTGGCTTGAGTAAACCCAGCTAGCACATAACGCTCTGAGAACCATATGTTTCTTAGATCTTGGTGAGAGCGTGGTTGTCCTATGATTATTTTGCATACAACCTTCCCAAAACCTTCTGGGAATGGTGCAGGATAGTTGCTTGGCTTTAAAACTCAGCACATTTAAGGAACTTGACAAAATAATTGTCTTGCCATTTCATTACTTTAACAGAACGTTTCATAATAGTTCAAACATGGTTACATTTAATTTCAATTTTGTTAATGTTCTAGGAGCATTCTCCAACTGGTTTGAGAGAGAATGTTAAGAAACAACGTTTGTCTGTGGGAATTTCAGTACTTCAGCATAACGTTTCCTACAGGTTTCATCATGGTTCTACTTAAAGTCATGTTCTCAAATTGTTCCAAGAACATTAAGAAAACTTTCTATAAAAACTACAAGAAAACTTTAATAACATTCAGAGAAGTTCTAAGATTGTTATTTAAAAACATACATTCCGTTCTCAGCATCAACAAAACTCTCTCTATCCTCCATCTTGTTAAGTGTGTTCAGGTGTTGGCCTCACCCACTAATTGGCCACACCTGATCTTAATGAGTGCTTGTTTCCTTTGAAATGGGGTCTTTTTTAATAGACGAAAATAAACATCTTTGTATGTGTATAAAAACATGGCATGCTAGCTCAATCCTGGTGGCACAGTGGACTAATTCCATGGATAGAGAACAGAAGATTATAAATTCAAATCTTACTGATGCCATGTCACAATACAAAATAAATGTGTTTGCATGATTAATGCCTAAGGAAATTACTGTGTCCTATCTGCACTTGGAATTCCAAAAAGTTTACCCAAAATAAGCTATCAGTGTTATAAAAAGTCGTATTGAAACATTCAGTGAAATTTTTAAGGAAGTTATTAAAAAACCTCCAAATAACCTATACTTTCCGTTCTCAGAGCGTTAAGAAAACCTCCCAGGAAAACTTTCAAGGAACAAGAGTAAAACATTATCAGAACCTCCCTGCAACCTAAAAATAACAATTTCCAGAACAATTTTCACTTCTGTTCTCAGAACGTTTAAAAGACGTTCAGTTTTACCGGTCAGGAAACGTATGGCTTCATTTCCAGGACCAAAAATGTACGTTCCCACAACTTCCAAGGAACCAAATGTGGTGATGCCTATTCCCAATTTGTATTATACATTTTTATTTAACCTTTATTTAACCAGGCAAGTCAATTAAGAACAAATTCTTATTTACAAAGATGGGCTAGCAAGAGGCAAAAGGCCTCCTGTGGGGACGGGGGCTGAGATAAATAAAAAACAAACAATGTAAGACCAAACAAACAACACAGACAGAAGACTCTTGCAACAGCACAAATACAACAGCAAACAAACAGTGGATGTGTGTGTGCGTGCAGGCATGTGTGTGGTGTGTGTAAAGTAAAACAACATACTTCTTTACATAAGGCAACGCAAACTAGAAACAACTACATCTCAACAACCTGTTAATCTATTTGTCCTTTGAACTCCTCCAGGGTCACCAGGTCCTGGAGTTTTAGGTTGGCTTGGAGGGAATTCCAATTTTCGGGACTGTTAGCATAAAACAAGATTGAGATCTGTGTTTGTATGTGTTTTATTTAGAGCTAGAAGAGAGGATACATAAAACTGCAGTTTTCCTAAAATGGCCTTATAAATAAGAATGTACCAGTGTTTGAGCCTGCGTGTTGCTAGTGTTGTCCACCCGAAAGCATTATGTCCAATATAGAGAGGGAGGTAAACAGCCCATCTCCAGCTCTCTTTTGATTAGCATATTAATTTCCCCAAACTGAAATAGCCTTAAAGTTGTTTAGTAATTTCCTATCTGTATTATGTACTTAAATGTATCTAGTAAATAGGAAACAGATTCCCAGGATGTGAAAAGGGTTGCTGCTGTGTTAATTAAGTTGGAATCCAGGCCCTTTGTGTGTCCTAATGGTTTTCTTCAATGGATCAGAAAGTTGGGTTAATAAATCAAACTTTCTAGTGACAGGTGTAATTCTACGGATTAGCGAATGATTGGGAGGTTGGAAAGCTCTGTTTATTAAGTCCATCAGCATCATTCCACTATACTTACATTTAACTTACATTGTCTCCCGAGTGGCGCGGTGGTCTAAGGCACTGTATTGCAGTGCTAGCTGTGCCACTAGAGATCCTGGTTCGAATCCAGGCTCTGTCCCATGGGGCGGCGCACAATTGGCCCAGCGTCGTCCAGGATAGGGCAGGGATGTAGCTCAGTTGGTTGAGCATGGCGTTTGCAACGCCAGGGTTGTGGGTTCAATTCCCACGGGGGGCCAGTAAAAAAAATATATATATATATAAAATAAAAAAGAATGACTCACTAACTGTAAGTCGCTCTGGATAAGAGCGTCTGCTAAATGACTAAAATGTAAAGAGAAGACTTTAGAGTTTGACTGTGTCACATTCAATTCAAAGTATGCCCTGTGGTTGTTTGAGTTTAGCCTTTTAAACGTACTTGTGTAATTCTAATAAATGTTTCCAGTGTTCTTGTTTAAATTGTTGTAAAACACTTCCCCCCAAAAATAGTATTAGGGCAGTAACCATTCATTGGTTACTTTGGTTAGTTCAATGCAGAGCTGTGTGTTCAAAAGAAGGAAAGAGTGATTGCAATTCCAACCTCGATGAGTCTAGAGACTTTGAATGTTCAGGTCAGTTGTATAATCTTCTTGATATCATGAACCAGGGAGGTATCCCTACATGGTCCTAAGCAGTACTACAACATTGACTATCAAGCATCATGTACAACATAAACGAAAACATCCAGGCAAACAACAGTCTGGCACAGTCAACCTGGCACTCAGGTCTTCTACTTCTCTGGCCTCATCTCCCTGATATATCCCTCAGTGTACTCCCAGGGTGTGCCGAGATTCTCTCACATGAGTGCGTAGCGAAATCAGTTTTATTGATTTAAGTGAGGGAGTCAGAGACAAGAGCGAGCATGTTCTGTCTAATCCCTGGCTGTCCTGTCGGGCCATGTTGGATGGACTACTGCTCCTTAATCCCCCAGCTGTCCAAGTCACTCCATAGGCACAAGAAGCCCAGCCGTGGCTATAATATACAATAATCCTTTATTTTTGCATTGCCTCTCCACCCCTTGCCCACTCCCAGTCTTTTCATTGGAGCCCTTTGGAGGGATTAGATACAGCCGTCTCATCTGTTGAGCTGTCATCCAATTTATCAGCCTCACTGACTGTAATGTTTCTCTCCGTTTCTCCCTCCCCTGTTCTCTCTTTTCATCCTTCCACAATGAGTGGATGTGAGTACTGTACATCAATCTGCTGTAGCTGCAGCTTTTTTACCAGGGGGAATTTTATTACCCACTTTATTATCTGTTTGTTCACTAGTACCATTAACCTTGTGTTTATTATGTATTTTATGCCCAGTACATGGGCAGTGCAGCAGGCATATTGTTCCTGCTATGTATTAAAGGGAATACTATAGGTGACTTGGACGAGTCACACAATCTGGAGTGGTGGCAATTCCATTTCAATAAATTTAGATTTATTACAATTAATCTAATGAGTCGACGATTGAATACTTATTTTCTGAAGTAATTCATTTAATTTTAATGAATCTCTGAACTGAGTTCAAATGGAATTGGCCTCAAATCTGCACCAGGTAGCCAATGCAGACCCAGCTCTACTGTATAGGCCTACTGTAGCAGTTGTAGTGTACTAAAGGCCTTCAGTGCCTTCAGAAAGTATTTACACCCCTTGACTTTTTCCACATTTAGTTGTGTTACTGCCTGAATCTAAAATGGGTTACATTTAGATTTTTTGGTCACTGGCCTACACAGAATACCCCATAATGTCAAAGTGGAATAATGTTTTTCAAGAGTTTTACAAATTAATTAAAAAAGCTGAAATGTCTTGAGTCAATAAGTATTCAACCCCTTTGTTATGGCAAGCCTAAATAAGTTCAGGAGTAAAAATGTGCTTAACAAGTCACATAATAAGTTGTTCACTCTGTGTGCAATAATGACGTTTAACAAGATTTTTTGAATGACTACATCATCTCTGTACCCTTTTATTTATTTATTTTTTATTTTACCTTTATTTAACCAGGTAAGCCAGTTAAGAACAAGTTCTCATTTACAACTGCAACCTGGCCAAGATAAAGCAAAGCAGTGTGATAAAAACAACAACACAGAGTTACATATGGGGTAAAACAAAACATAAAGTCAAAAATACAACAGAAAATATATATACAGTGTGTGCAAATGTAGCAAGTTATGGAGGTAAGGCAATAAATAGGCCATAGTGCAAAATAATTACAATTAGTATTAACACTGGGGTGCAAATGAGCAAAATAAATAACAATATGGGGATGAGGTAGTTGGGTGGGCTAATTTCAGATGGGCTGTGTACAGGTGCAGTGATCAGTAAGGTGCTCTGACAACTGATGCTTAAAGTTAGTGAGGGAGATAAGAGTCTCCAGCTTCATAGATTTTTGCAGTTCGTTCCAGTCATTGGCAGCAGAGAACTGGAAGGAATGGCGGCCAAAGGAGGTGTTGGCTTTGGGGATGACCAGTGAGATATACCTGCTGGAGCGCATACTACGGGTGGGTGTTGCTATGGTGACCAATGAGCTAAGATAAGGCGGAGATTTGCCTAGCAGTGATTTATAGATGGCCTGAAGCCAGTGGGTTTGGCGACGAATATGTAGTGAGGACCAGCCAACAAGAGCATACAGGTCACAGTGGTGGGTAGGATATGGGGCTTTGGTGACAAAACGGATGGCACTGTGATAGACTACATCCAATTTGCTGAGTAGAGTGTTGGAGGCATTTTGTAAATGACATCGCCGAAGTCAAGGATCGGTAGGATAGTCAGTTTTACGAGGGCATGTTTGGCAGCATGAGTGAAGGAGGCTTTGTTGCGAAATAGGAAGCAGATTCTAGATTTAACTTTGGATTGGAGATGCTTAATGTGAGTCTGGAAGGAGAGTTTACAGTCTAACCAGACACCTAGGTATTTGTAGTTGTCCACATACTCTAGGTCAGACCCGTCGAGAGTAGTGATTCTAGTCGGGTGGGCGGGTGCCAGCAGCGTTCGATTGAAGAGCATGCATTTAGTTTTACTAGTGTTTAAGAGCAGTTGGAGGCTACGGAAGGAGTGTTGTATGGCATTGAAGCTCGTTTGGAGGTTTGTTAACACAGTGTCCAATGAAGGGCCAGATGTATACAAAATGGTGTCGTCTGCGTAGAGGTGTATCTGAGAGTCACCAGCAGCAAGAGCGACATCATTGATATACACGGAGAAAAGAGTCGGCCCAAGAATTGAACCCTGTGGCACCCCCATAGAGACAGGCCCTCCAATTTGACACATTGAACTCTATCTGAGAAGTAGTTGGTGAACCAGGCGAGGCAGTCATTTGAGAAACCAAGGCTATTTAGTCTGCCAATAAGAATGCGGTGGTTGACAGAGTCGAAAGCCTTGGCCAGGTCGATGAAGACGGCTGCACAGTACTGTCTATTATCGATCGCGGTTATAATATCGTTTAGGACCTTGAGCTTGGCCTAGGTGCACCCATGACCAGCTCGGAAACCGGATTGCATAGCGGAGAAGGTACGGTGTTATTCGAAATGGTCGGTGATCTGTTTGTTAACTTGGCTTTCAAAAACTTTCGAAAGGCAGGGCAGGATGGATATAGGTCTGTAACAGTTTGGATCTAGAGTGTCACCCCCTTTGAAGAGGGGGATGACCGCGGCAGCTTTCCAATCTCTGGGGATCTCAGACGTTACGAAATAGAGGTTGAACAGGCTAGTAATAGGGGTTGCGACAATTTCGGCTGCTATTTTTAGAAAGAAAGGGTCCAGATTGTCTAGCCCAGATGACTTGTAGGGGTCCAGATTTTGCAGCTCTTTCAGAACATCAACTGTCTGAATTTGTGTGAAGGAGAAGCGGGGGGGTGGTGGGGGGGGTTTCATGGGCAAGTTGCAGCGGAGGGTGCAGAGCTGGTGGCCGGGGTAGGGGTAGCCAGGTGGAAAGCATGGCCAGCCGTAGCAAAATGCTTATTGAAATTCTAGATTATTGTAGATTTATCAGTGGTGATAGTGTTTCCTAGTCTCAGTGCAGTGGGCAGCTGGGAGGAGGTGCTTTTATTCTCCATGGACTTTACAGTGTCTCAAAACTTTTTGGAGGTAGTGCTACAGGATGCACATTTCTGTTTCAAAAGCTAGCCTTTGCTTTCCTAACTGCTTGTATATATTGGTTCCTTACTTTCCTGAAAATGTGCATATCGCGGGGACTATTCAATGCTAATGCAGTACGCCACAGGATGTTTTTGTGCTGGTCAAGGGCAGTCAAGTCTGAGGAGAACCAGGGGCTGTATCTGTTCTTAGTTCTGAATTTTTTGAATGGGGCATGCTTATTTAAGATTGAGAGGAAAGCACTTTTAAAGAACAACCAGGCATCCTCTACTGACAGAATGAGATCGATATCCATCCAGGATACCTGGGCCAGGTCAATTAGGAAGGCCTGCTCGCTAAAGTGTTTTAGGGAGCGTTTGAGAGTGATGAGGGGTGGTCGTTTGACCGCGGACCCGTTACGGACTCAGGCAATAAGGCAGTGATCACTGAGATCCTGGTTGAAGACAGCAGAGGTGTATTTAGAGGGTAAGTTAGTCAGGATGATATCAATGAGGGTGCTCATGTTTACAGATTTAGGGTTGTACCTTGTAGGTTCCTTGATAATTTGTGTGAGATTGGGGGCATCTAGTTTGGATTGTAGGATGGCCGGGGTGTTAAGCATATCCCAGTTTAGGTCACCAAGCAGTACGAACTCTGAGGATAGATGGGGGGCAATCAATTCACATATGGTGTCCAGGGCACAGCTGGGGGCTGAGGGGGGTCTGTAGCACATACAATTATCTGGAAGGTCCCTCAGTCGAACAGTGAATGTCAAACACAGATTCTACCACAAAGACCAGGGAGGTTTTCAAATGCCTCGCACAGAAGGGCACCTATTTGTGTAAAAATAACAAATTAGACATTGAATATCCCTTTGAGCATGGTGAAGTTATTAATTACAATTTGGATGGTATATCTATACACCCAGTCACTGCAAAGATACAGGCGTCCTTCCTAAGTCAGTTGCCGGAGAGGAAGGAAACCACTCAGGGATTTCACAAGGCCAATGGTGACTTTAAAACAGTTACAGAGTTTAAGGGCTGTGATAGGAGAACTGAGGATGGATCAACAACATTGTAGTTTCTTCACAATACTAACCTAATTGAGAGAGGGAAAAGAAGGAAGCCTGTATAGAATAGAAATATTCCAAAACATTCATCTTGTTTGCAAAACGGCACTAAAGTAATACTGCAAAAAATGGGGCAAGGCAATTCACTTTTTGTCTTGAATAGAAAGTGTTATTTTGGGGCAAATCCAATACAACACATTACTGAGTACCACTCTCCATATTTTCAAGCATAGTGTGGTGGCTGCATGTCACGGATGCCGCCGAGGCTGCTCCTCCTCCTTGCTCGGGCAGGCTTCGGCGTTCGTCGTCCCCGGAGTACTAGCTACTACCGTTTGATGTTTTCGATGTTTGTTTTGTCATGTCTAGTTAGTGCACCTGTTTCGTATTCTGTATTGATTATGTCACCTATAAGTTCCCCTATGTTATGTTTGTATCTTGTGTGTTATTTTTCCACCTGTCGTGTATGGATAGGTTCGGTGCCTTGGCTCTACGTTGTTGTTTTACGCACTCCGCGTATTTTGACTCTTCGTGTTGTTTTACGCACTCCGCGTATTTGTTCGCCTCCAGTGTTTTGTTGCCGTTTATTTTGTGTACTATTTCAAGTGTTAGTAAAGTCGTCTTGACTTATCCTCTGTGTCCTGCGCTTGACTCCACCACCGCATCCACATCAGCACATCCTGACACTGCATCATATTATGGGTATGCTTCTAATCATTAAGGACTGGGAGTTTTTCAGGATAAAAAAAAGAAACGGAATGGAGCTAAGCACAGGCAAAATCCTAGAGGAAAAACAGTTTCAGTCTGCTTTCCACCAGACACTGGGAGATAAATTAACATTTCAACAGGACAATAACCTAAAACCCAAGGCCAAATCTACACTGCAGTTGCTTACCAAGAAGACAGTGAATGTTCCTGAATGGCTGAGTTACAGTTTTGACTTAAGTCTACTTGAAAATCTATGGCAAGACCTGAAAATGGTTGTCTAGCAATGATCAACAACCAATTTGACAGAGCTTGAATAATTTTGAAAATAATTATGGGCAAATGGTGCACAATCAATGTGTGGAAAGCTCTTAGAGACTTACCCAGAAAGACTCACAGCTGTACTCACTGCCAAAGATGCTTCTACAAAGTATTGACTCAGGGGTGTGAATACATATGTAAATGTGATATTTCTATATTTCATTTTCAATAAATGTGCCAATATTTATAAAAACATATTTTCACTTTATCATTTTGGGGTATTGTATATATTTTTAAATCCATTTTGAATTCAGGCTGTAACACAACAAAATCTGGAATAAGTAAATGGGTATGAATACTTTCTGAAGGCACTGTAGGTGCTGTCTGTCAGACTGGCGTGATTTCTATTTCCACAAGGCCACCACAGCTGTAAAACGCCCACTTCACAGGTCTCCTTCAAAACATGTGTTCATTGTTATTGGATTGTACTCCAGAACACCTACTCTGCCAGACAAATGTGACATTAATATTTGTTCCAATAGACAGAATCTGACTTTATTCGCCAGGACACAACTGCTTACTCAACATAATAACGTGTCAACTTCTACCTGCCTTGCATGTTATGAGAAAACACACTCCTTGAAATACTGGGCTTTTTCAGTTGCAGATTTATTTTCTCCCTAATACAGTACTGTACAGGATGATCCAAATAAGCTCCTATAGAAACACACAGATATCAGCTAAAAGAGCACTCTGGGAGATTGGAAGTTCACCGGCAGTGCCACTAAAGAACAGCAGCACATTTAAAACAACAGCAGTCCTGCTTCCTCAGCATGTCATAATAACCCAGTCTAAGTGGACCCTTATCTCCTCAGTAAAAGTGCCTTGTCTGGCCCAAGTTATTGAAGACTGTCTCAGTCCAGATGGCTATCCCATCGGTGGCCATTGGGAGAGACCACATGTGGAGCAGTAACAGGCTCTTTACAGAACTAGTTCAGTCATTGTAGCCCACTCCCAGGCCTCAGTGAAGAGATACTGTCACAAAGACTGAGACTGACACTTACATGATTGAGTAGAGTGCAGGACTCAAGCATATCTTCTTTTACATTTCCCTCACCCTCACTCATGTTCTAATACATTATGACTGCATTGACTTGGATTCCACATTATGTGCGTTTACAATAGCAAAATGTCATAAAATGGAACGCACATCTTTAAACATACACTACATGACCAAAAGTATATGGACACATGCTCGCCGAACATCTCATTCCAAAATCATGGGCATTAATATGGAGTTGGTCCCCCCTTTGCTGCTATAACAGCCTCCACTATTACATTTACGTTATTAAGCAGACGCTCTTATCCAGAGCGCCTTACAGTTAGTGAGCGCATACATCTTTTCATACTGGCCCCCCGTGGGAATCGAACCCACAACCCTGGCGTTGCATGCGCCATGCTCAACCAACTGAGCTACACGGGACCTATTCTGGGAAGGCTACTAGATGTTCGAACATTGCTGCGGGGACTTGCCACAAGAACATTAGTGAGGTCGGGCACTGACGATTAGGCCTGGCTCGCAGCTGGTGTTTCAATTCATCCCAAAGGTATTCAATGGGGTTGAGGTCAGGGCTCTGTGCAGGCCAGTCAAGTTCTCCCACACCGATCTCGACAAACCATTTGTGTATGGACCTCGCTTTATGCGTGGGGGCATTGTCATGCTGAAACAGGAAAGGGCCTTCCCCAAACTGTTGCCACAAACTTGGAAGCACAGAATCATCTAGAATGTCATTGTATGCTGTATCATTAAGATTTATCTTCACTGGAACTGCGGGGCCTAGCCCGAACCATGAAAAACAGCCCCAGACCATTATTCCTCTTCCACCCAACTTTACAGTTGGCACTATGCATTGGGGCAGATAGCGTTCTCCTGGCATCCGCCAAACCCAGATTTGTACGTTGGGCTGCCAGATGGTGAAGCGTGATTTATCACTCCAGAGAACGCGTTTCCACTGCTCCAGAGTCCAATGGCGGTGAGCTTTACACCACTCCAGCCGATGCTTGGCATTGCGCATGGTGATCTTAGGCTTGAGTGCGGCTGCTTGGTTATGGAAACCCATTTCATGAAGTTCCCGACGAACAGTTCTTGTGCGGACGGTGCTTCCACAGGCAGTTTGGAACTCGGTAGTGAGTGTTGCAACCGAGGACAGACGATTTATACGCGCTACACGCTTCAGCACTCGGCGGTCCCATTCTGTGAGCTTGTGTGGCCTACCACTTTGTGGCTGAGCCACTGTTGCTCCTAGACATTTCCACTTTACACTAACAGCACTTACGGTTGACTGGGGCAGCTCTAACAGGGCAGAAATTAGACGAACTGACTTGTTGAAAGGTGGCATCCTACGACGGTGTCACGTTGAAAGTCACTGAGCTCTTCAGTAAGGCCATTCTACTGTCAATGTTTGGCAATGGAGATTGCATGGCGGTGTGCTCGATTTTATACACCTGTCAGCAATGGGTGTGGCTGAAATAGCCGAATCCACTAATTTGAAGGGGTGTCCACATACTTTTGTGTATATAGTGTACATGACATCTCCATCTCCCCTTAAGCCCATATATTCTGTGTGTCTCTAACAACTCGACTCTGTATCCCAGAGGAAAGGCCCCTACAATACCACTGTAACAACAGTAGGGAATGAGCAGCATGCAGTGGGCCTTAATGTAGCAGAAATGAAGGCAGAAAGGAAATGGGTCTAATAGATTAGACCTGTAGTGGGCCATTAACAGGACTGTCCTAATGATAGCACCCTTAACAATGAAGCTTCCCATGGCTTTCATTCATACAGCCTCAGAGGAGGCCCATTGGCATTTCCACCAATTGATAATTGTGTTGGCGCTGCTCAATTTATATATGCTCCTCTCACAATTGGAATGACGTGTGATCAATGCTGTTCTTCTCTGCTTCAGCCCAGTCCTGTCAGAACTCTTTACTGCTGGGTTTTTAGATGTACAAATAATGAGAAAGGGACATTCAAATGGGTTTTTATGCAATGAATCAGCCCTCCTTGAGAAAGAGGGGAGATGAGATGGTGTCCACGATGTCTTGTATAAGACATCCTGGTGATTACACGAATCACTGTAGATTACACCAGAGTAGCACGGTGCTCTTTCTGCTTCTGTTACGTGGCCAAGCCAAGGAAACAATCTGTAGACTGAACAAAATGTCCTAGTTTTAGTGGTGTAAAGTACTTAAGTAAAAATACTTTAAAGTACTACTTAAGTAGTTTTGGGGGGTATCTGTACTTTACTATTTATATTTTTGCCAACTTTTACTTTTACTTCACTACATTCCTAAAGAAAATGATATACTTTTTACTCCATACATTTCTCTGACAACCAAAAGTACTCATTACATTTTGACAAGAAATTGGTCCGATTGATTCACTAAACACAAATGCTTCCTTTGTAAATTATGTCTGAGTTTTGGAGTGTGCCCCTGGCAACCATAAATAAAAAATAAATTAATAAATTGTGCGTCTGGTTTGCTTAATAATAAGGAATTTGAAATTATTTATACTTTTACTTTTGACACTTAAGTATATTTTTGCAATTCCATTTACTTTTGATACTTAAGTATATTTAAAACTAAATAATTTTAGACTCTTACTCAAGTAGTATTTACTGGGTCACTTTTACTTCATTTGTTATTTTGTATTAAGGTATCTTTACTTTTACTCAAGTATGACAATTGAGTACTTTTTCCACCACTGCCTAGTGTCACACTGTGCAGGTGGAGCTACATAAATCAGGAGGTAATAACTTCCATTAGAAAAGCGAACCAATGAGGATGTGGGTCACCCATCATGGTTACACAAGTCCATATCAATGAGTCATTCTGATTTGGGCTCCCAGGCTCATTACTGATTGAATAGCACTGTGTGGGACACTGTACATGTCATTGGAATTCATTTGTGCCTAAATATGTGGTAAATATGGGCTACGTCGTGAGCAAGAAGACTGACTGACAGACAGATTGAAGTTTGCATGTGGTCTCCCTGGCCCACCATGGGTTCATGTGTTTCAGATTTATAAGGGTTTATGAGTTTATGTGAGTGAATATCCTGCTCTTAGAGGTTAATCCCAAAGGATTTGAATGTGGTTACGGCACATTAGTATACAGTGTTGTCTCTAACAACACACAGTGATATCCAAACTCCTCCCTCCCTGCCTGCCTCAGTACTGCAGCATAGACCTAGATTCAGCTCTCCACTGAGGGGGAGCTTTGGTTTTGTTGTAAAAACGCTGCTGTACAAAACAAAAGGACATAAATAAGCACAGCATGGTCTGCATAAGCCTTTGTGGATTTATTACTCATGCATTCCACCCATAAACAGATTTATGACCACATACCCCTTCAGGCAGTTCCTCATGTTGTCTAAAAAGCCTAACACAATTTTCTTTAAATTAGACCTGTGGTGAGAGGCAATCTTGTTGTTTTGGAATGAGTCTGCTAAAATTAGTACTCTACTGTGTTAGCTACAGGTGGCACTAAACTTGGAAGACAAAGTGGTCTTATGCATAATTATACAACGGGTGGTTCTAATCCTGAATGCTGATTGGTTAAAAGTGCATTCTAGCCAGTGTCTATTCCACAAGTTAAGTTAAATCTATGACGTTAAAATGCCTATTTACTCTGTTCCATCTGACTGCTCAATCCACTGTCTCATCAGCCCAGTCAGGCAATTTATTAACTTGATCTCCACTATAAAAAGCATCTAGACATTATCTCACATTTATTTTAGACTAACATTTAGTTTTCAACAGCGGAGATTTGTATAAACCTTGCTGTCTGTCTCTCCGACATTTGCAACATTGTTTCAATATTCAAATACGATCTCCAGCTGTCCAATAGTAATGAACGTGTCAGGAGTCGGAAAGAGACAAATAGGCAGGCAGCGTTTCTCAGCCAGTCGAAATCATGAATCAGCTGGCATAATTTTTATGGATATATACAAAGAAATGTCAATTGAAAAAAGGTAAAACGAAATGAAGTGCAGCTAGTTTGTGGTCTTTCTAGCTTCAGTTTGAAGTGATTGTGTTAGAGGTGTTGTTGGCTAGCTCCTCTGAACAACAGTGTCCTGACGAGTGAGCATATTTTCTATGCCAGGCGAAATCACGCCTCTTTAGCTCATTATTATGGATGTAGCCAAATAAATGTCACTAGAAAACTGCTTAAACAAATACAAATGTAGCTTTTCAGGCATTATCACTTAAATAGTAATCCGTCTATAGTAGATTGTAGATGACTGCTTGACTGATTTCCTTAAAGGAAATGTACTATTGCTATTACAGTAACATCCTATTACTATTAACATATTCTAATTGTTACTTATTACATATGTTCTGTATTTTGAGTATATTGTATAGCTACAATATAACTACTATTGATGGAAAATAACAGAACAATGTAAAGGAAATTAACCACAAACATTACAGATTTACTTTTCCTTACCATGGTAAAGGTGAAGATTAAATTGTGATGCAGTGCAGCAATATCACCACTTCTACTTCAAGACATCCACATAACTTTGTGCTATGAAAACTCCTTAAAGTTTTATAAGTAATCGTGATGGTCAATCCACTAGCCCCTGTATTTATCGATGTTACAAAATAACCTTGGCTTCCAGTTGATTCCAATTAATTCCTCTCACCCTCTCTTTTGAGATGATTGGCTTTTATAATGCATGGCACAGCATTTTCCGAGAGTATATGACTTTAAGATTGCTTGTCTGGCACCAGGGCTGTCTCATTTCTGTAACCTATGCAGGAGAGATATTCAAATGACACTATTAAATCAAGGCCTCAATTCTGCGGAACGGTGGAGGAGTAGAATGAGGGACATTAACATTACATTTTAGACATAGTATGGACATAGTATGGGCTGAGAAAATACAAGATATGAGATTGTGGAAAGATAAGAGAGGAAATATATGTTTTTATCCTGCTGAGTGTTGGGCCACTGGAACCCTCATCACATTGAACACAGAGCGGGAGCTGCTCTTCTCACTCTTCTCAGTAAAAAAACGTACAGAATCGATCAGCTAGAGGGCAGCGGGAGAAGGAGAAAAGAGTCCAGGCTCTTTGTGAGAGCGTCTTGTCCATGGTGTGTGCTAACTGAGAGCAGCAGGGCCATGGACTCCCCATGGCTATTTGTCCCCCTCCTCTGTCTCATCCCATTCCTGCACCAAGTCAAGGTTAACAGGTAGAACTGGCATCCGCTTGATGAAATGCAGTAAAAACTAAAATGCTAAGTGCTCCTCCTCTGTGCTGCTGCCTGACTCCCCTTTAGCAGGCATTTACCAGCACTGACATGTAATCAGACGCTCTGCACTCTGAGGGGTATCAGTACACCCACCCCAGGCCCTGGGCTCCGTCATTAGCAGGGCCCTTCACTGCCGGCCCCACAGCCACATTCCCCACCACTAGATGAGATGCCACACTCTGTTCATGTCACCTGCTCCAACAGGAGACTCCAGCAATACAGGTCTCCTGTAGCAGGGTGTTTGCCTGAGGAACACTGTGTATTGTTCTTGGAGCACTACGGTACTTCTGTGACTTGAGGTGTTATTGGACAATCAAATAACTTATTGTTTCACTGGGGTCATCATTGGGAAATGTATGGCTTTTAAAGCAACTCACAAGAATACAAGTGTTTGATGATAAAAATATACCCATGCTTCTCTTGTTGTATAGGAGAAGTTATTGAAGTCTCCAACAACATGAGTACATGTACAGTATATCTAAGACATGTTTGGTTTATTACTATAGTGCAGCATAAATGTATTAAGGGATAAATGAAGACGTTCTGTACATTACCTTGGAAATCATGGACGACGCTGCGGGACGAGGCGGATGTACAGAACGGAGGCGTTTATCCCGCTTATACCACAGTTGCCAAAGAAAACAACATGAAAGCACACATTTACTGGTAAAAAAAAAAAGAATGTTGATATTCGTTCATTTTTAAAAGCAAATTCATACTTTCTCATCTTTTGGTTGCTAGAGACCTGACCCAGACATTCGTTCGATTAGTTCGATATTTATGGACGTGACCCAGTCGTTCATTCTTTATGTTCCATTGCCATGCTCGTTGGCAATGTTCTTATCCCTTGCTTGCTTGCTAGCTAGCCAGCTAGCTACGGCTAACACAGTCACGACCTCTGCAGCCAGAATAACAGCAAAGTAGCTGTTTTCTACTGACATTCATTTGGATACATCCATAACAATGAGCTGATGATGCCCGATTTTGCCTGGCATAGCTAGAAAAATGTGCCTTCTTGTCAGGACACTCGTCAACACTGACTGTTAGTTACGAGGAGATCGCATTGCATATCAAACACTATGCTAGAAGCTAGCTAAATAGTTTGTTGCTAGCAAACCTGCCAATCTGACAACTGAATTAAAAAATAGCTGGTCAAACTAGAAACGTGGGAGGATTTGACAGCATAGCGCCACTTGCGCCATGACTGCAACTGTAGGGACCAGAGAAAAAAGGCATGTTCATCACTCACCACGTTAGGTCATCAAAGATGCTAAAAAAAAAGATGTCTCTGCAAAAACAAATCAATGCTAGCTAGCTAGCTATGTTTTCCTCGTTGGACCTGTGTTTACAATGTATACAATTTCGGTTTGTGCAGTTGTTGGTTTAGCTTTCTGTAAATTTGTAGGGAGTACGGTCTGCATGTGTAGGCACTTACTGGGTCATGATTGCAAGGTGTCCTGGTATATTTTCCAACAGTCCCGATATCTTTTCCAACTGTCTCATTATCTGGTTTTAATGTCCATTCTAGAATGCCCTTCTAGCCAATCAGAAACGAGCATTCAACAATGCTGTGGTACAATATTATTTCAAAAATGAAAATATAAACGAAAAAAGTATTTCTACCAGTAAATGTGTGCTTTCATATTGTTTTCTTTGGCAACTGTGGTATAAGCGGGATAAACGCCTCCGTTCTGTACATTACCTTGGAAAAATGAGCTCCGCTGTGTCGTCCATTATTTCCAAGGTAAAGTACAGAACATATGCGTTTATTCCTTACTTAAAATGTGCCTCAATCCCATTATATGGTCTGTTTTCCCTGTTTGCCCCTGCTATCCAATACTTATCCTTTCTCTCATAGCACTGGCTTGTAACAAATGTTGAATCAGTGTGTGAATATGTAAATATTTGCCATTAAGTTCACTTTCTTTAATTAGGCATCAGATTTCATGACTGAGTGCTACCAATTAAGGATCAATGTCTCATTTCTGCAGATGGACCCCTGGGTGAGTGGAGGTAGTTTAGCGGTTATGAAATCATTCATAATTTCTACTCTGCTGAGAGGAGTGCTCAGCTCATACCAGACTGATTACCTGATCGATGGAAAGCTGCACAGGCTCCTGGAAAACTGCATGTGTGCAAATTAGGTTGTTTTTTGTGTGTATTAGTAGTTTTGTATGATGTTTGTGTCCTGTGTGTGTATGTGTTCGTGTGTGTTTGTGTGTGTTCGTGTGTGTTCGTGTGTGTGTGTGTCTGACATTCATTTTCTTTAATTGCTCTGGCTGTAATGTAGCACTGAGCTCATTAACTGGTGTACCACAGAGGGGGCTAAATTCAGCTAAATACTTAAGCACACTTCTGACACACTGTGGGAGAGAGATGCAGCTGTGATGTGGGTTGTGTTCACACAAATAAACACTGTAGTGCTGTAAAACACTGCCATTGATGTTTATGGATGGGGGTCTTACTAATGGCCGGGGGTCTATGGACTACATTACTTATGTTTACAGAGGTGATGCCATAATAGGTAATCGTAGTTGTCGTAGTTATCACATGTAACATGTTGATGACCTGTAACATTTACCGCTTCATTGTCTCTTCATTGTCTCGAGAAACTAGAACAGGCACATGGTTGGCAACTTTTGATCTGGGGACCCATGCCAAATCTTTTCAGTCTCCTGAGGCGGAAAAGGTGTTGTTGTGCCCTCTTCACGACTGTCTTGGTGTGTTTGGACCATGACAGTTTGTTGGTGATGTGGACACCAAGGAACTTTTTGGGCTTAGTTGTGGTCAGTTTGCAGTGTACAAATTATTATAATTATGTTCCGGCCCAACGACCATACGCTCCGACAAAAATAGTCCCGCGACTGAACCTAGTTGCCTACCCCTGAACTAGAACATGGAGTAGACAGTATTCTTATTGAATCTGTCCATCCCCAAACCATGTTCATGCTCTCTGTCTGTGTTAACATCTCAGGGGTCACACTGCAATCGATAGAGGATCTGTGCTTGTGTGTGCATGCGTGTGTTTGTGTATGTGTGTGTAGTCATGCATTTGTGTGTGTATGTGCATGACTGTGTATAATGCTCCTGTCTGAGAGGGGGGATAAGAAATAAGGCTCTGCAGGCGGGCCTGGGCGGGGGGCGGGGCCTCTGTCCACTGAGCCCTGACTGATTGCAGTGAGCCTGTGGGGTGTGAGGCAGCAGAGCCAGCATAGGACTGGAGTCTGTCCTCGCTCAGTCCCAGCAGTACGAAAGCCCCTCACTGCCACTGTCATTATAACAACACAAAGGATGTATGTAGGTGTGTGTGTATGTGTGTGAGTGCGCACGTGGGTCTGTGTGTGAGTGAGCATGTGTTTGTGTGTTAAAAAGTAGATCTACAGTGCCTTCGGAAAGTATTCAGACCCTTTGACTTTTTCCACATTTTCCCCCCTAAACAATCTAAACAATACCCCATAATGATGAAGCAAAAACAGGTTTTTAGAAATGTTTGCTAATAATAACAAATAAAAAATGGAAATATCACATTTACATAAGTATTCAGACCCTTCACTCAGTACATTGTTGAGCACCTTTGGCAGCGATTACAGCATCGAGTCTTCTTGGATGTGACGCTACAAGCTTGGTACACCTGTATTTGGGGAGTTTCTCCCGTTCTTCTCTGCAGATCCTCTCAAGCTCTGTCAGGTTGGATGAGGAGTGTCGCTGCACAGCTATTTTCAGGTCTCTCCAGAGATGTTAGATCAGGTTAAAGTCCGGGCTCTGGCTTGGCCACTCAAGGACATTCAGAGACTTTTCCTGAAGCCACCCCTGCGTTGTCTTGGCTGTGTGCGTAGGGTCGTCCTGTTGGAAGGTGAACCTTCACCCCAGTCTGAGGTCCTGAGCGCTCTGGAGCAGGTTTTCATCAAGGATCTCTCTGTATTTTGCTCGATTCATCTTTGCCTAAATCCTGACTAGTATCCCAGTCCCTGCCGCTGAAAAACATCCCCACAGTATGATGCTGCCACCACCATGCTTCACCGAAGGGATGGTGCCAGGTTTCCTCCAGACGTGATGCTTGGCATTCAGGCCAAAGAGTTTAATCTTGGTTTCATCAAACCAGAGAATCTTGTTTCTCATGGTCTGAGAGTCCTTTATGTGCCTTTTGGCAAACTCCAAGCGGGCTGTCATGTGCCTTTTACTGAGGAGTGGCTTCTGTCTGACCACTCTACCATAAAGGCCTGATTGGTGGAGTGCTGCAGGGATGGTTGTCCTTCTGGAAGGTTCTCCCATCTCCACAGAGGAACTCTAGAGCTCTGTCAGAGTGACCATTGGGTTCTTGGTTACCTCCCTGCCAAAGGCCCTTCTCCCCCGATTGCTCAGTTTGGCCGGGCAGTCAGCTCTAGGAAGAGTCTTGGTAGTTCCAAACTTCTTCCATTTAAGAATGATGGAGGCCACTGTGTTCTTGGGGACCTTCAATGCTGCAGACATTTTTTGGTACCCTTCCCCAGATCTGTGCCTCGACACAATCCTGTCTCGGAGCTCTACGGACAATTCCTTCAACCTCATGGCTTGGTTTTTGCTCTGTCAATTGTGGGACCTTATATAGACAGGTGTGTGCCTTTCCAAATTATGTCCAATCAATTGAATTTACCACAGGTGGACTCCAATCAAGTTGTAGACACATCTCAAGGATGATCAATGGAAACAGGATGGGGTCAAAGGGTCAAAGGGTCTGATGGCAAAGGGTCTGAATACTTACGTAAATAAGGTATTTCTGTTTTTTTAATTTTGATAAATTAGAAAATAATTTTAAAAACCTGTTTTCACTTTGTCATTGTGGTGTATTTTGTGTAGATTGCTGATGATTCTATTTTTTAAATCAATTTCAGAATAAGGCTGTAACGTAACAAAATGTGGAAATCTGAATACTTTCCGAAGGCACTGTATATGGTACAGTTATGTCTGAATAGGCTCCATTTAGTCCTTGATACCACTAAGATGCTGGAACATTTCTGTTTCCCTGTAAAGGCAAAAAAACATGGATGCATTTTCCTTGTTTACTATTGACCTAATTGAGGAAAACATCCTTGTTGAACTAAAACTGATTCCCACCGTATCCTCTTCCCCCTCTCAGACTCAGAGAGCCTGAATAAACAGGGATGTTGTTAACCTTTTCCTTTTGTATTTTGCCTCAGCTAAAGAGCAGTTTTGATAGAGTGCCATTGATTGGACACTCTGGGCCCCCCTAGTCAATGGACCTTGTGTGTGCCCTGGGTTCAGTTGCCGTTCCAACAATGGTGGACATCCAAGGTCCAGTCTCATTAGGCTGTAGAGGAGAACAGGCTCTCCCAGTCTCTCAGCTGCAGGTGGTCATCACATCATGTCACTTACTAAACACCCTCAGAGAGCCAGGAAGAAGATATCAGCTTATCGGCACAGTTATCACCGCTGCAGATAGCTGTGTTTTGTATCTGCTGCCCACTAGCGTGTGGATGAGTGCTGTACCCACTGCCCACCCACTGCCCCAGTGGTCATCTGTGGTCAACTCAGCTACAGTTTCTTGCAGAATATGAAAGGGTGGGGTTGACATTCTATTACCCTCTCTCTTTGGGTGAAAGAGATTTGGGGGTTTGAAGTGAGAGAGTTGGAATGGTGGAATGGAATGTTTTGGAGAGGAGCAACAATACTGTTGAAACAGCAGCCTAAAATAAGCATACTAATAACAGGAAACCATAACTCTAAACTGAGGTTGAGGGGTGGCAGTTGATGATTACCGTAGTCATTCTGGGGTATATTAAAACAGCAGCGTTGCTTCCACTAATGGTGCTAACGATGTTCTTCTGTAGAAAGGCATTTATTTCTGATTGGACACCTGGTGGCACAGGGCATTTGCTTCAACTCTCCATGATAACTTATGGAGTCTGTGGACTGCTGTACTGTTGCTGTGTACTGAATAATATATAATACCTCTTCTCTGTCTGCTGCATTTCTCAGAGTGCAACTTTAAACTGCCTGTCTGCTTTGTACATTTACATTTACGTCATTTAGCAGACGCTCTTATCCAGAGTGACTTACAGTTAGTGAATACCTATATATATATATATATATTTTTTTTTTTATACTGGCCCCCCATGGGAATCGAACCCACAACCCTGGCGTTGCAAACGCCATGCTCTATCAACTGAGCTACATCCCTGCCGGCCATTCCCTCCCCTACCCTGGACAACGCTGGGCCAATTGTGCGCCGCCCATGAGTCTCCCGGTCGCGGCCGGCTGCGACAGAGCCTGGATTCAAACCAGGATCTCTAGTGGCACAGTTAGCACTGCGATGCAGTGCCTTAGACCACTGCGCCACTCAGGAGACAGAATGAAGTGGTAAAGTAGCGTACTTGCAAAATATTTTCTCCAGCACTTTGAATAATGAGTTGTTGGTATTCGTGCTTCCTCAATAGAGCACTGAATTGTATTGTTTATATAGCAACCTATGACAACATAACTGCTAACTTGTTTATATAGCACCCTGTAACAACATAACTGCTAACTGAATACATGATCCTGTGGGACTCAGTAAATACTTAGCATGACCCTCTTAAGTAAAGAGAATACCTCTGCTTGAGTCCCTGTTCTCATGTAGTGCATGACAACCTTCATGGGTATAATTCTTAAAGAACATGACAATTACTGCAGAGGGCTACTCTCCTTTTGTGTGTGTGTGTGTCTGTGTGTGTGTGTGTGTGTGTGTGTGTGTGTGTGTGTGTGTGTGTGTGTGTGTGTGTGTGTGTGTGTGTGTGTGTGTGTGTGTGTTAGAGAGAGATTGGGCAAGACAGGGAGTATGAGAGGAGTGTGTGAGAGCTGGGGTTTGTTAGCTGATAGATGCTGCAGAATGCTGTTAGGCTAATAGGAAATGTGATCCCCTCTCTGGGTTTGATACACTCTAGCGAGAAGCCTTTGGTTTGTGCCCACGGTTCATTATAATGGTATAATTAATACCACTCAGCCTTTTCTCTGTGTGCCGCACTAGAGAAGGTTGAAGAAATAAATGATTAATTTAAAAGAATCTGATGCATATTAAAACACTTCTTTAATTCAGTAACAGTAAGTTATTCGAAATCTAATTGTCAAATATTTTTTACATGTTTCAAGAGAATACGATGAATGGAAATTAGATTGTTCACTTCCTTCCCTTCTTCAGAGAAAATACCCACCTAAAATCTAATATAGCGCTGTGGAACACCTGTTCCTTTGGTAAATATTTGATTTAAATAAAGTTGAAGCAGGAATAATGACACACAGTGTAAATCTATATGTGCATGTATTGACATTGATAGAACATACGTTTTACTGTTAATTAAGAGATATGTATATTTAGACATGCTTCAGTTGGTTTCGGCCGTTCTATTTCCACATTCAATATAGCAGACAAGTAATGTAGGAAAGCTGGATCTCTGTGTAAGGAGATAATTTTCAAAGACAGATGGCATATGTGTGGTCATCAAATTGTTATTTGTATCGCCGTTTGTATGCTATGCGTAGCACTGTCAATAGTGTACATGTTCACTGAATTGTGTCTGATGGGCTTCCCCTTGTACTTCACAATCTCAGATGTGAAATTAATTTCAGCTAGCGGCTTTGTATCAGTCGTATTACCAAGGCAACCTGCATGCCACTGCTTCATCTTCCAACTTTGATTGGAATACAAATACAAATATAGATTCAACCTCTCTCTCTCTCTTTCTCCTCGCTCACTTTCTCACACACACGTGCGCGCGTGAGCCATGTTGCATTAGCAATTCTCATTCCTTCTCACTGCATAATCACGTGGACAGTTTGCCTTCTTTTCTTAGCTGGGTCTATTGTAATGTTCTCGCTGGCAGTTGCACTTGTGAATGAAAAAGCTAGTAGACTCTCATGCCATTAGAGAATAGCAACAGCTTTATAGAGTGAATGTCAGGTCCTGCTGCTCATGGACTGCAGTCAAGAAGCATTTAGTGGGGAAGTGTGACCCAGTGACCGCAGAGAGCCTCCCAGATCGGCTGCTCAACTTCTCTCTATTCAGACAGACAGACAGACAGACAGACAGACCTGACCGACAGACAGACGGATACACTCTTAGAAAAAACGGTGCTATCTAAACCTAAAAGGGTTCTTTGTCTGTCCCCATAGAAGAAACCCTTTGAATAACTATTTTTGGTTCCAGGTAGAACCCTTTTGGGTTCCATGTGAAACCAAAAAGGGTTCTACCTGGAACCAAAAAGGGTTATCCTTTGGAACCCTTTTTTATAAGAGAGTAGATGGCAGTCTGGTAACCTTCACTACTCAACAGTACACACCTCTCTGCTTTCAACCATGGAACATATTGTAAAACACCCCACAGGGTCGGACTACCGCATTTGGGGCCCCGGGGCACCGACCTCCAGGTTACAGATTTTTTTGGGGAAAACAGTTAACTTCATGCATTTCAATTTGCAGTTTTATAATGCTATTCAACACATCTTGTCATGAGGCTAAGAGAACATTTCGCCATTTTAAAGCAGGACTCCGCAGGTCGTGGGTGCCCCCATGCCACCCCACTTCTTGTGTTGTTTTTTCACTTTCAACAAAAACAAGGGGGATGAGGCCTGAGCCGCATTAAGCTGGCCTTCTAGGCAAGATGTGTCTTTGCGCGAAATCTCACCTACTCGAATGACCCTTGCTGTGCCATGGCCCCGGAGCTGGAGAGGAAGTCACTAGCAAGAAACAAGCACAGAGCAGACGAAGCCAACATGCTAGCTACCTTGTTTGCAGATAAACTGTTTTGGTAGAAGGGACAACGTTTTCAGAAAATGTCGACAGAAACAAGCATCATTCTAGTTTTTTGGATCTGAATCAACTCGACCCCAAAAGAGAAAAAGAAGAGAGAAAAAGGCTGCTCATCACCAATCCATAAACATTGGAATTCATTTTGAAAGGTGGAAGACTGACACCGAAATGGCCACCGTTTGCATGGACTGGTAGGTAAGTGTTGGGTTGGGGGTTTTGCCTGCTAGCTACGTTTGCTGCTAGCCTTAGTGTGTTCAATGTTCAAGATAGCTAACACAGCTACTTAGCTAGATAGCTAACATTTTCTGTATTCTGACTGTTTTGTAACGTTACTCAAAGGAATCTAACGATAGCTTCAACATGAAGCTACACTTCATAAACCCCACAAGATGCCCAATGCATTTATTTCAACTAGCTAACGTTAGCTAGCTAAAGCTAGATATGCAGATTGTTGACATGATAGTGTGTTTGGTTTGTAGATGATAATAGATGCGGTAAACAGGTCAATGGAACACAGACTGTGGGGGACAGAAGAAGGACTCAGGATTGGGGCACATTCAACAAATCTCCATGCTCCACTGATCTAACAATGTGGATATTCGTCAAATCCGTCATGATTGATGTATTGTAAAAGGCCCAAAATGTGGTTACTAAAGTCCGATTTGGATATATTTGGCTGTTTTCTCTGCATAACATTTAGAAGTAGTCCCTTTTCAGGTTCAGAAGAAGTGATTGCTAAATGCTAACTCCTGTTTGTATAAGCTGGTAGCATAGCTAGCATAGAGAAATTGGTGGTGGTAATCAAAGTCGTTTTTAACTGTAATGCAGTTGATTGGTGACAATGACATTAACATGTATTGGGGTTCACATCAATACAAGCATTATACTCTGATTTTTACCTCAACATAGTGTGAAATACACATATAAACAATAGTCTAAATGTAGGGTAATTTTGCTGGGGGGCAATGAGGTGATTCGGGATTCATGGCATTTCCATGGCATTCCCATTGTTTTGGTCGAGTTCCATTGACCTCTTTAGCGAATCTATGATAACTAGCTAGGTGGTCGACAGCATGGACCTCCCCAATAAATGCATCTAGCTATAAAATTCGGTACAGTAACATCACACAAACATGCATTTCTCAGGGAGATACTGGTGGAGACAGTCTAATTTCGAAGGAACCTGAGGTTGTAGAAGTTGTGGTTGTGGTAAAATCAACACCAAAATAGGTGTAAGAAATGCTATGGAATTTTTTGTTATGCTTTTTGATTTAATAATTATTAGAAAATGCGCTTTGGTGAAGAAATTTCACTTTTCATGTTCTGAATCGTCCAATGGGGGCTTTCTCTAACATATCATTAACAATATATCCAATAAGTTGTATTTCTTAACCTAATACATCCGATAATAAGCACCGAACTCTGTTGACATAGCGGCGCCACTTTCTCACAGCGAATGTTTTTGGATTTTACATGTTGTGGTGGTAGTCTGCAAAGTTGTTTCCGCGGATCGCAAAAAGCAAAATTAACATAACACAAGTTGAATTAAATGTAAAAGGCTTTGGAAAGTAAAAACTTGGGGTACGCTCAATGCTCCACTTTTTTTCTCTGGCCTCCATTTAATTATTCATCCTAATTTTGGCCATCCTACTAGGGTAAAAACTCCAATAAATGTTGAACGGATTATGATAGAGACATGAGGTTTGGACCATTGGTTTTCTTAGAGGAGTATCTACACAATTAACATTTTTTTTCACCCATTGGCATTTTTATAGGACACCCTATAAGTATTTGGTTGGTAATCTACCAAAATAGTTAGCTACATGAAGCTGTCTGCCTGTTCAACACATTGCCTATATAGCATGGCATTAATTCCTACTGTGAATGACCCTACTTGAAGGAATGAATGAATATCCAACGTGGTCAGTCAAGTAAACAATTGCTCATTTGCAAGACATATTGGTAGACTAGCTATCGGCCATCAAGTAATAGGATGGTTACATTAGCATGACACGTTACACTGGTTACAGCCCAACACAACACCACATCCTATGTATGTAAAGGACACTGTTGTGACATTGACTTATTTGGTAGTAATGTATTTCCACCCCCCCATTTAGCTTTAGTCAATAGAGCATTGATGGCGATTCACAACCCTGGAGAGCATTGAAGAAGATGTGGTTGAATTCATAAACGGTGCGTACGTTCTCACTATAATGTATTCATATTCCATCAATATTGTTATCAAATCAAAATCAATGTTTATTTGACATATGCACAGGATACATTGGGATGTATAAGGTGGGGTGACTCCTGAGTGGCGCAGTGGTCTAAGGCACTGCATCACAGTGCTAACTGTGCCACTAGAGATCCTGGTTCGAATACAGGCTCTGTCGCAGCCGGCCGCGACCGGGAGACTCATGGGCGGTGCACAATTGGTCCAGGGTAGGGGAGGGAATGGCCGGCAGGGATGTAGCTCAGTTGATAGAGCATGGCGTTTGCAACGCCAGGGTTGTGGGTTCGATTCCCATGGGGGGCCAGTATAAAAATAAATAAAAAATATGTATTCACTAACTGTAAGTCGCTCTGGATAAGAGCGTCTGCTAAATGACAAAAAAATGTAAATGGGTGTATATTACATTGTACTATATACTATTGAAGTAACAATTTGTTTAATCTTTTCCCAATGTCAAACTATAATACACAGGATAGCTTGGACCTTTTCAATTGAGAAAACAAAGTCAGCCATAGATGATGATGAACATCCTAACCCTTCAGCTACACGAGATGCATCGCCATCAGTATTGTGTCAATGTGACATTCTACCACCTCCACCAGAAACCAACCGAATCAACTTTATTTCTCATTATTTCAATTCACAAGATAGAATGAATGAACGCGCACGTCAGCCATCGAAAATTGAACCTCTGTAGCAGGGCCGTAAGGATGCATTGCTGTCATAACGGCTCTGATGACCTCCTAGTAGGGGGTGAAAGGCAACTGGGTCGTCATTCCAAGCTGCTATGTGGCAAGTACTGGCCTCCTTCCATGATCCGCTGCGGCACCATGTAGGCTTTTGTCCTGGAAGCTGGTAGCTAGCTGTATATGTCCTGCCTTGTATGTGTGTTCATTTGTCATTGAGTATAATGCACAATAATAATTTCATATTAAACTGATTATGTCAGAAGGACAAGTATGACATTAGTCATGTAAAGACGGTACTCTGATTATCTTAATTGGCGTAAGGTCATAATCGAAGTAAGCATACGCCGATTAGAACACCTGATTTTCAGAGCAATGTTCCAGCTGTGTATTTGATCTGCGCATGTGCCAGCACCAGGTAGCGCAAGCCTCCCTCTTATGCGCGAGTGAAGTGAGTTCGGAAAAACTGAAAGTATGCATCTTATAAAAACACTATATATACAAATGTATGTGGACACCCCTTCAAATTAGTGGATTCGGCTATTTCAGCCACACCCGTTGCTGACAGGTGTATAAAATTGAGCACACAGCCATGCATTCTCCATAGACAAACACTGGCAGTAGAATGACCTTACTGAAGAGCTCAGTGACTTTCAACATGGCACCGTTATAGGATGCCACCTTTCCAACAAGTCAGTTTGTCAAATTTCTGCCCTGCTAGAGCTGCCCCACTCAACTGTAAGTGCTGTTATTGTGAAGTGGAAACGTCTAGGAGCAACAACGGCTCAGCCGCAAAGTGGTAGGCCACAGAAACTCACGGAACGGGACCGCCAAGTGCTAAGAATCGTCTGTAACACTCACTACCGAGTTCCAAACTGCCTCTGGAAGCAACTTCAGCACAATAACTGTTAGTCGGGAGCTTCATGAATTGGGTTTCAATGGCCGAGCAGCGGCACACAAGCCTAAGATCACCATGTGCATTGCCAAGCGTCAGCTGGAGTGGTGTAAAGCTCGCCGCCATTGAACTCTGGAGCAGTGGAAACGCGTTCTCCATCTAGTCCGACAGACAAATCTGGGTTTGGTGGATTCCAGGAGAACGCTACCTGCCCCAATGCATAGTGCCAACTGTAAAGTTTGGTGGAAGAGGAATAATGGTCTGGGGCTGTTTTTCATGGTTCGGGCTAGGCCCCTTAGTTCCAGTCAAGGGAAATCTTAACGCTACAGCATACAATTCCATTTTAGACGATTCTGTGCTTCCAACTTTGTGGCAACAGTTTGGGGAATGCCCTTTCCTGTTTCTGCATGACAATGCCCCCGTGCACAAAGCGAGGTCCATACAGAAATGGTTTGTCGAGATCGGTGTGGAATAACTTGACTGGCCTGCACAGAGCCCTGAACTCAACCCCATCGAACACCTTTGGGATGAATTGGAACGCCGACTGCGAGCCAGGCCTAATCGCCCAACATCAGTGCCTGACCTCACTAATTCTCTTGTGGCTGAATGGAAGCACGTCCCCGCAGCAATGCCTTCCCAGAAGAGTGGATGCTGTTATAGCAGCAAAGGGGGGACCAACTCCATATTAATGCCGATGATTTATGAATGAGATGTTCGAAATAAATAACATGGTCATTGTAGTAGAACGTTTCTTTTGACTGGCGATTTTCTGCATTCATCAAAAGTCCCATCAGTAGCCTGATTTCAGATGTGTCCATGTAAACAGGCTTATTAGGGAAATCGTTATTCTTGCAAAGCATGTACACATTTTGAACAAACTATTATATTAACCTGACCATCCACAATAATAACATTATTGTGTGCATGTACCCGTGATTGTAATAGTAAATTTTTTGGGGGAAAACAGCCCCTTTTACCTTGTAAAGTTTTTAATTGTGAATTTAAATGAAAACTTGGATTTTTACATAACATAGATTTATGTGGTCAGTTTTTTTAATCATACAGCAAGTAGTCCAAGTCTTCCACGGTTCTGTTACTCTTGCAATGTTGATGCTGATGGGAGAAATAAAAGTGTCAATGGCCTTTCCAAACCAAGTTTTCATAGTATTGATTCTATCTCAATGTAATTTTAATTTCTCAAATGTCATCAGTAAAAGGGAAAATACCAAGTCCTATGCTTTGATGTTCCTGAAGAAACTCTTGCTTGGTTGGTAGTGGGACTAGCTACAGATTGTTACCCCAGATAAAATAAGCTCAATCAGTGAGAGAAGATTTGAAATAGACAAGACGGTAGTGTACACATTGTTGGATTACTTCATATTTATTTTAATAATTGAGTATTTTCTAAATTCAAATGGACCTACCTGCCCCAGACATTTTATGAGACTCCTGTTTCCATGAATTGAGGACAGTATCGCTAAGTTTGGTCGAAGGTTCTCTGTGCTACACAAAACAGTACCTATCCTGTAACTCCCAGTAATGGATACTAAAAATCTTTGGTTAAATCACATTATCTGGTGTAACAATCTGTAGAGTCCGAGTCTGTTGGGGTTGTTGGCACTGTGTGGGATAACATGAAATAAATTGTTACTTCAATAGTACACAGTACAATGCAATGTAATATTCCCGTATACACCCCACTGTGTCCTGTGCATATGCCAAATAAACTTTGATTTTGATTTACTAACATAATATTGATGGAATATGAGTACATTATAGTGAGAACATACGCACCATTTATGAATTCAACCACATTTTCTTCAATACTTTCCAGGGTTGTGAATCGCCATCAATGCTCTATTGAGTAAAGCTAAATGGGGGGGTGGAAATACATTACTACCAAATAAGTCAATGTCACAACAGTGTCCTTTACATACATAGGATGTGGTGTTGTGTTGGGCTGTAACCAGTGCAACACGTGTCATTCTAATGTAACCATCCTATTACTTGATGGCCGATAGCTAGTCTACCAATATGTTATGCAGATGAGCCATTGTTTACTTGACTGACCACGTTGGATATTCATTCAGTCCTTCAAGTTGGGTAGTTCACAGTAGGAATCAAAGCCATGCTATGTAAGCAATGTGCTCAACAGGCAAACAGCTTCATATAGCTAACTATTTTGGTCGATTACAAACCAAATAATTATTGAATCACAAAGCATAAGAAAGAATTCCATAGTATTTCTTACCTCTCTTTTGGTGTTCATTTTACCACAACCACAACTTCTACAACCTCAGGTTCTCTCGAAATCAGACTGTCTCCACCAGTATCTCCCTAAGAAATATATGTTTTGTGTGATGTTACTGTACTGAAGTTTATAGCTAGATGCATTTATTGGGGTGTTCCATGCTGTCGACCTACTAGCTAGCTAGCATAGATTCGCTAAAGAGGTCAATAGAATTTGACCAAAACAATGGAAATGCCATTGAAACGCATGGAGGAAAGATCCTGAATCTCCTCATTGCCTCCCAGCAAAATGTGCCTGAGTGTACAAAACATTAAGGACACCTGCACTTTCTCCATGACATAGACTGACCAGGTAAATCCAGGTGAAAGCTATGATCCCTTATTGATGTCACTTGTTAAATCCACTTCAATCAGTGTAGATGAAGGGGAGGAACCAGGTTAAAGAAGGATTTTAAAGCCTTGAGACAATTGAGATATGGATTGTGTATGTGTGCCATTCAGAGGGTGAAGGGGCAAGAAAAAATATTGAACTGGCTTTGAAAGGGGTATGGTAGTAGGTGCCAGGAGCACCTGTTTGTGTCAAGAATGGTCCACCCCCCAAAGGACATCCAGCCAATTTTACACAACTGTGGGAAGCATTGGAGTCAACATGGGCCAGAATCCCTGTAGAATGTTTACGACACCTTGTAGAATTCATGCCACGACGAATTGAGGCTGTTCTGAGGGCAAAAGGAGGGGTGCAACTCAATATTAGGAAGGTGTTCTTAATGTTTTGTATACTCAGTGTATGTGTATTTTACACTATGTTGAGGTAAAAATCTGAGTATAATGCTTGTATGGATGTCAACCCCAATACATGTTCATGTCATCGTCACCAATCAACTGCATTACATTTAAAAAATACTTTACTACCACCACTGATTTCTCTATTCTAGCTATGCTACTATTTTATACGAACAGGAGTTAGCATTTAGCAGTCACTTCTTCTAAACCTGAAAATTACCTACTTCTAAGTGTTATGCATGAAAACAGCCAAATATATCTAAATCAGACTTTAGTAACCACATTTTGGGCCTGTTACAATACATCAATCATGACGGATTTGACGAATACCCACTTTGATAGAACAGATCTGTTGAGTGTGCGCCAATCAGGTGTCTTTCTTCTGTCTCCCACGGTCTGTGTTCCATTGACCTGTTTACGGAATCTATTATCATCTACAAACTAAACACACCATCATTCTGCAATCTAGCTTTAGCTAGCTAACGTTAGATAATTGAAATAAAGGCATTGGGCATCTTGTGGGGTTTAGGCAGTGTAGTTACATGATGTAAAGTGAGGGGGAAAAGTATTTGATCCCCTGCTGATTTTGTACGTTTGCCCACTGACAAAGAAATGATCAGTCTATAATTTTTATGGTAGGTTTATTTGAACAGTGAGAGACAGAATAACAACAACAAAATCCAGAAAAATGCATGTCAAAAATGTTATAAATTGATTTGCATTTTAATGAGGGAAATAAGTATTTGACCCCCTCTCAATCAGAAAGATTTCTGGCTCCCAGGTGTCTTTTATACAGATAACGAGCTGAGATTAGGAGCACACTCTTAAAGGGAGTGCTCCTAATCTCAGCTTGTTACCTGTATAAAAGACACCTGTCCACAGAAGCAATCAATCAATCAGATTCAAAACTCTCCACCATGGCCAAGACCAAAGAGCTCTCCAAGGATGTCAGGGACAAGATTGTAGACCTACACAAGGCTGGAATGGGCTACAAGACCATCGCCAAGCAGCTTGGTGAAAAGGTGACAACAGTTGGTGCGATTATTCGCAAATGGAAGAAACACAAAATAACTGTCAATCTCCCTCGGCCTGGGGCTCCATGCAAGATCTCACCTCGTGGAGTTGCAATGATCAGGAGAACGGTGAGGAATCAGCCCAGAACTACACGGGAGGATCTTGTCAATGATCTCAAGGCAGCTGGGACCATAGTCACCAAGAAAACAATTGGTAACACACTACGTCATGAAGGACTGAAATCCTGCAGCGCCCGCAAGGTCCCCCTGCTCAAGAAAGCACATATACAGGGCCGTCTGAAGTTTGCCATTGAACATCTGAATGATTCAGAGGAGAACTGGGTGAAAGTGTTGTGGTCATATGAGACCAAAATCGAGCTCTTTGGCATCAACTCAACTCGCCGTGTTTGGAAGAGGAGGAATGCTGCCTATGACCCCAAGAACACCATCCGCACCGTCAAACACGGAGGTGGAAACATTATGCTTTGGGGGTGTTTTTCTGCTAAGGGGACAGGACAACTTCACCGCATTAAAGGGACAATGGACGGGGCCATGTATCGTCAAATCTTGGGTGAGAACCTCCTTCCCTCAGCCAGGGCATGAAAATGGGTTGTGGATGGGTATTCCAGCATGACAATGACCCAAAACACACGGCCAAGGCAACAAAGGAGTGGCTCAAGAAGAAGCACATTAAGGTCTTGGAGTGGCCTAGCCAGTCTCCAGACCTTAATCCCATAGAAAATCTGTGGAGGGAGCTGAAGGTTCGAGTTGCCAAACGTCAGGCTCGAAACCTTAATGACTTGGAGAAGATCTGCAAAGAGGAGTGGGACAAAATCCCTCCTGAGATGTGTGCAAACCTGGTGGCCAACTACAAGAAACGTCTGACCTCTGTGATTGCCAACAAGGGTTTTGCTACCAAGTACTAAGTCATGTTTTGCAGAGGGGTCAAATAGTTATTTCCCTCATTAAAATGCAAATCAATTGATAACATTTTTTACCTGTGTTTTTCTGGATTTTTTTGTTGTTATTCTGTCTCTCACTGTTCAAATAAACCTACCATTAAAATTATAGACTGATCATGTCTTTGTCAGTGGGCAAACGTACAAAATCAGCAGGGGATCAAATACTTTTTTCCCTCACTGGTAGCTACAGTGCCTTGCAAAAGTATTCATCCCCCTTAGCGTTTGTCCTATTTTGTTGCATTACAACCTGTAATTTAAATGGAGTTTTATTTGGATTTCATGTAATGGACATACACAAAATAGTCAAAATTGGTGACGTGAAATGAAAAAAATAATGGAAAAGTGGTGCGTGCATATGTATTCACCCCCTTTGCTATGAAGCCCCTAAATAAGATCTGGTGCAGCCAAATACCTTCAGAAGTCACATAATTAGTTAAATAAAGTCCACCTGTGTGCAATCTAAGTGTCACATGATCTGTCACATGGTCTTAGTATATATACACCTGTTCTGAAAGGCCCCAGAGTCTGCAACACCACTAAGCAAGGGGCACCACCAAGCAAGCGGCACCATGAAGACCAATGAGCTCTCCAAACAGGTCAGGGACACATTTGTGGAGAAATACAGATCAGGGTTGGGTATTAAAAAAATATCTGACATTTTGAACATCCCACGGAGCACCATTAAATCCATTATTAAAAAATTGAAAAAATATGGCACCACAACAAACCTGCCAAGAGAGGGCCGTCCACCAAAACTCACAGACCAGGCAAGGAGGGCATTAATCAGAGAGGCAACAAAGAGACCAAAGATAACCCTGAAGGAGCTGCTAAGCTCCACAGCGGAGATTGGAGTATCCGTACATAGGACCACTTTAAGCCGTACACTCCACAGAGCTGGACTTTACGGAAGAGTGGCCAGAAAAAAGCCATTGCTTAAAGAAAAAAATAAGCAAACATGTTTGTTGTTCGCCAAAAGGCATGTGGGAGACTCCCCAAACATATGGAATAAGGTACTCTGGTCAGATGAGACTACAATTGAGCTTTTAAGCCATCAAGGAAAACGCTATGTCTAGCGCAAACACAAGACCTCTCATCGCCTCAAGAACACCATCCCCACAGTGAAGCATGGTGGTGGCAGCATCATGCTGTGGGGATGTTTTGCATCGGCAGGGACTGGGAAACTGGTCAGAATTGAAGGTATGATGGATGGCGCTAAATACAGGGAAATTCTTGAGGGAAACCTGTTTCAGTTTTCCAGAGATTTGAGACTGGGACAGAGGTTCACCTTCCAGCAGGACAATGACCCTAAGCATACTGCTAAAGCAACACTCAAGTGGTTTAAGGGGAAACATTTAAATGTCTTGGAATGGCCTAGTCAAAGCCCAGACCTCAATCCAATTGAGAATCTGTGGTATGACTTAAAGATTGCTGTACACCAACAGAACCCATCCAACTTGAAGGAGCTGGAGCAGTTGTACCTTGAAGAATGGGCAAAAATCCCAGTGGCTAGATGTGCCAAGCTTATAGAGAAATACCCCAAGAGACTTGCAGCTGTAATTGCTGCAAAAGGTGGCTCTACAAAGTATTGACTTTGGTGAATAGTTATGCATGTTCAAGTTTTCTGTTTTTTTTTGTATTATTTCTTGTTTGTTTCACACACAAAAAATGCATCTTCAAAGTGGTAGGCATGTTGTGTAAATCAAATGATACAAACCCCCAAACATTTTTAATTCCAGGTTGTAAGGGAACAAAATAGGAGAAATGCCAAAGGGGGTGAATACTTTCCCAAGCCACTGTATCTTTAGATTCCTTTGAGTAACTTTACAAAACAGTCCGAATACTACAGAAGATGTTAGCTAGCTAACTAAGTACAGTGGGGGAAAAAAGTATTTAGTCAGCCACCAATTGTGCAAGTTCTCCCACTTAAAAAGATGAGAGAGGCCTGTAATTTTCATTATAGGTACAAGTCAACTATGACAGACAAATTGAGAAAAAGAATCCAGAAAATCACATTGTATGATTTTTAATGAATTTATTTGCAAATTATGGTGGAAAATAAGTATTTGGTCACCTACAAACAAGCAAGATTTCTGGCTCTCACAGACCTGTAACTTCTTCTTTAAGAGGCTCCTCTGTCCTCCACTCGTTACCTGTATTAATGGCACCTGTTTGAACTTGTTATCAGTATAAAAGACACCTGTCCACAACCTCAAACAGTCACACTCCAAACTCCACTATGGCCAAGACCAAAGAGCTGTCAAATGACACCAGAAACAAAATTGTAGACCTGCACCAGGCTGGGAAGACTGAATCTGCAATAGGTAAGCAGCTTGGTTTGAAGAAATCAACTGTGGGAGCAATTATTAGGAAATGGAAGACATACAAGACCACTGATAATCTCCCTAGATCTGGGGCTCCACGCAAGATCTCACCCCGTGGGGTCAAAATGATCACAAGAACGGTGAGCAAAAATCCCAGAACCACACGGGGGGACCTAGTGAATGACCTGCAGAGAGCTGGGACCAAAGTAACAAAGCCTACCATCAGCAACCCACTACGCCGCCAGGGACTCAAATCCTGCAGTGCCAGACGTGTCCCCCTGCTTAAGCCAGTACATGTCCAGGCCCGTCTGAAGTTTGCTAGAGTGCATTTGGATGATCCAGAAGAGGATTGGGAGAATGTCATATGGTCAGATGAAACCAAAATAGAACTTTTTGGTAAAAACTCAACTCGTCGTGTTTGGAGGACAAAGAATGCTGAGTTGCATCCAAAGAACACCATACCTACTGTGAAGCATGGGGGTGGAAACATCATGCTTTGGGGCTGTTTTTCTGCAAAGGGACCAGGACGACTGATCCGTGTAAAGGAAAGAATGAATGGGGCCATGTATCGTGAGATTTTGAGTGAAAACCTCCTTCCATCAGCAAGGGCATTGAAGATGAAACGTGGCTGGGTCTTTCAGCATGACAATGATCCCAAACACAACGCCCGGGCAACGAAGGAGTGGCTTCGTAAGAAGCATTTCAAGGTCCTGGAGTGGTTAGCCAGTCTCCAGATCTCAACCCCACAGAAAATCTTTGGAGGGAGTTGAAAGTCTGTGTTGCCCAGCGACAGCCCCAAAACATCACTGCTCTAGAGGAGATCTGCACGGAGGAATGGGCCAAAATACCAGCAACAGTGTGTGAAAACCTTGTGAAGACTTACAGAAAACGTTTGACCTGTGTCATTGCCAACAAAGGGTATATAACAAAGTATTGAGAAACTTTTGTTATTGACCAAATACTTATTTTCCACCATAATTTGCAAATAAATTCATAAAAAATCCTACAATGTGATTTTCTGGATTTCTTTTTCTCATTTTGTTTACCTATGATGAAAATTACAGGCCTCTCTCATCTTTTTAAGTGGGAGAACTTGCACAATTGGTGGCTGACTAAATACTTTTTTCCCCCACTGTAGGTGTGTTAGCTAGCTTGAACATTGAACACAATAAGGTTAGCAGCTAAAAGGCAAGAACCCCAAGCCAACACTTACCCTCTTCCACCTTTCAATATTAATTCCAATATTTATCAGGTTTCTGGATCGGTCATGAGCAATCTTTTTCTCGCTTTTTTCTTTCTTTTTTGGGGTCGAGTTGATTCAGATCCAAGAACCGAGAATGATGCTTGTTTCTGTCGTCATTTTCTGAAAATGTTGTCCCTTCTACCAAAACAAGCTATCTAGCTGGTTTGGCTTCATCTGCTTTGTGTTTGTTTCTTGCAAGTGACTTCCTCTCCAGTGCCGGGGCCATGGCGCAGCAAGGGTATTTCGAGTAAGCGGGATTTTGTGCAAAGACACACCTTGCCCAGAAGGCCAGCCCAAGCGGCTCAGGGCTCAACCCGCTTGTTTTCATTGAAAGTGAAAAAGCAACACAAGAAGTGGGGCAGCATGGTTCCGCCAACGACCTGCGGATTCCTGCTTTAAAGCTAATTTCCTGTAATTCTACACTTTTTGCCATTGGTCAGAGAGAAAATAATGCTGTTTTATAGCTCAGCTCATGTTCGCATTTTGCCATGAGGCTGAGAGAATTTTGCAGTTTTAAAGCTAATTTCCTGCAATTCTACACATTTTCTATCATATGCTATCTGGGGGGCCCTGACCTCCGGCCCTGATACCACACATTTTTAGTCATTTAGCAGACGCTCTTATCCAGAGCGACTTACAGTTAGTGAGTGGATACATTTTCATATTGGCCCCCCGTGGGAAACGAACCCACAACCCTGGCGTTGCAAGCGCCATGCTCTACCAACTGAGCTACACACACCACTTTTGCACAACATTCTGTACAAGCTACTACTTCACGCTGAATGCAAAAGTCCTCTGTTGTGATAACATGATATTATGTGTGTGTTTGGCTTGATTACCCTACTGTTGTTTTCTATAGCATGTTGATCCTACTCCGCTATTTGCTCCTCAGCCTTTTCTTTACCCAGGCTAGCTTCATCTCTCCAGTGGCCACTTCAGTAACCCATACATCTCACTGCATAACCATGAACATTCCAGAGCAAACGCCCAGCAACATCTCCCTGACATTTATCACCATTATTCTCATTCTTGTCTTCCTTTTATTTGACAGTGTTTGAATGGGAGTTTATGTATTTTCTCCTCCTGCCGCTATCTCTCGTTCTTTTCTGGACAGGCTGAATTGAAAAACTCCGTTGGGTATAGGTCTCAGAGGGGACTCAGCATGCTCCCCTGTCTCTCTCTTGTTCTCTCTCTTTCTCTCTCTTTTTCATGATCTTTCTTGTTCTCTCTCTTCTCTCTTTGTCATTCTCTCGCTCTCTCTTTTTCTCTCTCTCTCTCATTTTTCCACTGAATAGTTAGATGACTAGAAAGCCTCTATAGAATAAATACTAGTCTACTAGACATTTGTTTATTTTTTCTCCTCATACTGTATTTCTCGATACTTTGTCCCTTCACCCTCTCTGCCTACTATCAGTACTGAATACACTTGAGAGGCCACGTCAAATTCCCAGCCTCTTAATTGACTGATAATGATGTATCCACAGCAACAATACACCTCAGGTGGCCTTTATGCACCTCCTCAATTTATTCATGGTTGTAACATAGCTATCCATTATTTTTCTGTTTAATAATATTGTTCTTCTTTTCAACATATGTTTTACTCTCTTTTCTACCTCTTGACAAGCATTGAGGGATTTGGTGGGGGCGTAGGTTAGGAGATTGTTGGGGGGGGGGGGGGGGGGGGGGGGGGGAGTGAATAACCTCCGGTCCGTACACTGCTCCCATGCCAGCTCCTAGATTGGGTTTCATGCTCTGACTGTTTGGGTCTCATCTCTCGATGCAGCCCTAACAACAGACTCTCACCTCTGGGGTGGGTGCGTGGCAAGCGCGGCCTTGGCTAAAACACTTCCGTCCAGCTCCCCCACGGCTGTGAAATGAAATTCCCCCACAGCTTACTGAAATTTCATCTGGGCTTCACTGGCTATTACCTCCGCAGTTCCTTCTCTTCCTATTTCCTACCCCCACACTTCTCACCCTCCTCCCTCTCCTGGTCCCTGGTAGTTGTCGTTTGACTAAAAGGGCTTTGTAAGTTAAATTGATTATATCCTTCTGATGTATTATTATTGTCACGGCTAACCAAATTGTAGCCACATTTGAAAAGAGTGGGCCAAAGTAGAAAAACATGCAAGAGGTATTCATGCAGGAGGTTTGTGAGAGGAAACATACACAGTAGCTATGGTCGGCTTGTTGAGGTCTATATTTAGACAGACTCTCCTAGTCCATAAGCTTATAAGGATAGATTTTCGACCCATTTTTATTACATTTTCCCTTTTTCTGCAAATTTGCACTGTATATTGTAGTTTTATAATTTCGGTTATTGCAGCTGAGAACAGTGTGTGTATGTTTTACAGACTGTTTTGAGCACAGCACAAATATTCTTCCCAGCACAGACAGGCGTATACTGCACTGGTGCTTTTCATGTGTGACTTCCATGGCTTTAATTTGCTGAGATATGGAAGTAGAAAATGACAGTTGTGCTAGCACTTCACTTCTGCTAGAGTTGTTTGCATATTTATGACTGCCGGTAGCTTTGCTCAGAGACAAGCCAGATGACTCTAAAGCACAAAATCAGTCAGCAAACAGGTGAATGACAGTAGTGGGAAATTGGCAGTTAGCGTATTGCATAATTTATGTGAAATAAAATTACATTTTTAGCCACAGGTTATACTGTACAATACATCCAGGAATTTCTAAAAACGTGGTCTACACAATTTCTGAGGGCATTCTATAGTCTCCGTATTAGTCATATAATATAATTCCCATAATGCCTGTATCCTATCTTCAAATATTCTGGATGTAAAACAAGGTGATGTTTGTGAACTATTGATTCCTGATTGAATATGACAGGTTATCTTGCATGTGTGAGGAGCCCTCCTCTCAGAATAAATAGGTTACTGTGTGTGTGTGTGTGTGTGTGTGTGTGTGTGTGTGTGTGTGTGTGTGTGTGAGAGAGAGAGAGAGAGAGAGAGAGAGAGTGTGATGCAGAGGGCTGGTATATCACTGTTCCACCCGGATGAGCATGGGAACAGCAGACATTTCAGGGTACTGTTTTCTAGCACCACTGGAGCCCTAAATTTGATTATTTTTTGACTTCACAGGTGCTTTGGAGTTTGCAAGAGGCCACCTCTCTTCAAAGCCTCCCTGTAGTGTGATGCAGTATAGTGTGGTGCTTCTATTCTACTGGCTGTGTGCAGGATATGTCCATCACCACATCTCACACTGGCCTCAGTCAACTCATTTCCCCCATCTCTTACAGACTGTGTGGTGCTGTGTGTGGTTGCATTCTGGCTTCTCCATGTCCAATTAGCTATGTCGTTTTTACACATTCATGAAAAATCCCTCCACACACACAAACACACACACACACACACCTCTGATGGTTGCGTAGCAGTGTAAGCCCCAGCGGTGTAAGGGAGAGAACACAGAAGCCCCTATCACATCTCCCAGAGATTAAATGACAGTGTCACAGTGAAACATTGGCTCTGATAATAGGACAATAGAGCCAGTTTCAATTATGGTCTTCCTCTAGAGAGGACTGCAAGAAAGGAATTACCTCAGGAAGGACAGTTTTATTTGTTCTATCAGTTTATTCTCTGTGACATTTAAATCTTTATTTCTTTACACTCCTTAGGGCTTAAACACTCAATAGCTAGCCTCCTCTTATCAAGATGGGCTTTTGTTAGCTGTATGTGACTGAAATCGCTCAGGTATTTCAAATGTGAGTTTCAGACCATATCAGAAGTACCAGAACAATACACCATGAACCACATACTGCTGTATGTAAAGGACTTGTTTTTAGTATGAAGTGAGTATGTCTCATTGTAAATAGCAGAATGATGTTTTAATATATGTGGTGGCTGGGTCTTATCAACATGTTTATTTCACCCCTGCTGGTAATGCTTTGTTGTGGTGATTGAGAGGATAAGAGGTTTGAGATGGCCTCTCCTGTGTGTAGCCTGTCTCCTCTCCTCTCCATGTCAGGTCTCTCTCCAGCCTCCCATCTCATCTCAGCCAGCCTGCCAGCTGCTCTTTCCTCAGTCCTCCACAGCCCTTATCTAGCTCTTCCCTACCTTGTCTCTGTGGTGCTGTTGGCTTGACTGCGTGTCTGTGTGACATGGCTCAGACATGGCCCGCCTCAGTAGAACAACATAGCCAGTTTACAGGTGATTATCAGCCCAGCCGTATGGAACACATGCAAAGGCCTTTGGTGTAAATTAATTAGAGTCCATGCTGGAAGTCTGAGAGACTGTCTGTCCCAGGGGCTGGAGGGAGGGAGCTGGTCCCCCTGTGATGCCTGTGATTAACAGACAGGAGTTTTGAGGAATAATCCTAGATGGATCTCTCTTGGTGTGTCTTCAATTCATTTGGACATTGGTACAGTATCGCTCACAAATGTTTACTACTTTGTATTATTTATTTGATCATAATTTTATAAAGTGTACTGTACTTTTGAGGAGAGCTTGCAAGTAAGCATTTCACTGTACCCGTTACACCCTGTATCCTGTGCACTTGGCAAATAAACTTTGATTGATTTGACCTGGGTCAAGTGCAACACTAGCGACACATCAGCAGAGCCTGGACTGTAACAGTGGAACTGTACATGCAGTGTTACAGCAAGCCATCTATTGATAAATAGAACATAAATAGAAGACAAAATAGTATTTTTAGCCTTTCTCTCCTGCCCTGACCATCCATGACAACTAGTGGTTTATTGGCCAAATGAAGTAAAGGACAGTATCTCCTCTGCCAGTAACATTAGCAGCTTCAGATGTTGATTAGCTTAACTGTATCATCAAAAGTTCAGACAGACTCCATAGCAACAGTTGTCGCAATACCTTAAAGGACAAGTTCTCTATTTTTGATGTAAATTGCATGTTATTGAAGTGTCCAGACAGTTTTGAGAAACTTACCACACCAGCAATAGATGTGTGTGCTTTCTCATTTCTCATATCACCACAATGGGAACGAGAAAGCATGCGCATGCTCGCACATGGAAAAGTATCGCTCGACACGTTGTGGATAAAGTTCGGAATTACACAATTTCATGTGTACAACATCTAAAGACCTGCATCACTATACTGAGAGCTTTGCCATTTCTAAAAGGACATATTTGGGTGTTTTTGGAGCCTTTGTTAATGTTTATCCGTGGCCCCCATACTGCAGAACAAGCAATGAGGAAGTCTATTACTGGTGGGGTAAGTTTCTCAAAACCAAGTGAAATCACAAAAAAAGTGTCTGGACACTTCTGTAACATGCCATTTACATTTATATCTAAAAAGAGATTTGGTAAAAAAAAAGTGAATTTGTCCTTCAAGTGTACTTTATTTAATTAAATGCATTGCATTCTGACAGCTGGCATGGTCTGTCGAATATAAGCACATAACACACGCACACACACACGCACACATACACTTTCATTCTGTATTTTAACTATATAGCATCCATTCCTATTCAGTGTTACTATGGTGTAAAATAATGCTTTTTCAGGCTTGTCTACCCCCACCTGCATAGGAGACCTCCCCCACCAGTCTGTCCAGTGTTAATATCCGCTGGCTGTGGCTGCTCACCAGGACTCATCTCAAACTAGCTGTTGCCATTTGTTTCCACTGCACCACAAGGTGGTGTCATCAAAGTCAAAGGGCTAAAATAATGTGTGCATGTAGCTATATACATTTCTCTTCTCCTTGATATTTCCTCTTTCTTCACAATCTCTCTTCTCCTCCCATATCTTCCCTTCTCGCCTCCTATCCTATCTCTTTTTCTAAGGGCTTCATTACTAAAAAATGTTTCTCTGCTCTTTTCATTGTAGTCAGATTTTTTGGTTTTTCAAAATTCCAAAATGTGCAGAATGTCTGTGTGTTAAGGTTAAGCTCAAAGAACAAAGAAAAATGACATCTGGCATCATATCTTCCTGAAATCTCAGGAGCTGGCGTGCTATATTCAGAGGAAATATGAAACCTTATAAAGTCCTTAATTTTCACGGCAGTTATAAAAAAATACCACCTTTGATGTGGTAGGGAGGGCAATAATTGACATCTCTAAATCAAAAACCTGAAATGATTCTCTGTCCCTCTGTAGAATAGTTTGCGGATATGTTTTGAAATTCTTTCAGTGTTTAAGTTCACATTATACACTTTTTGGTAAAAAAGTGCTATATAGAAACTAAAAAGGTTATTCGGCTGTACCCATAGGAGAACCCTTTGAAGAACAATTTTTTGTTCCAGATATAACCCTTTTGGTTCCAGGTAGAAAGAACCCTTTTGGTTTCCATGTAAAACCCTGTCATCAGAGGGTTCTACCTGGAACCAAAAGGGTTCTACCTGGAACCAAACATTATTATTCAAAGGGGACAGCTGTAGAACCCTTTTGGAGCCCTTTTTTCTAAAAGTGTAGCTTGCCAAATCCTGCTGCTCCTCAGTCACTTTCATTAGTTTGACTCTTAACTCCAGTGGTCACCAACCGGTCGATTGCATTGACTGTCTTGCACTGGCTCTACGTACACTCACTGGAACCACACACTCACACATACTACACTGACACGCCAACACACACACACATACTGTCACGGTTTCGGCCAAGGCTGCTCCTTCTCCTGGTTCGGGCAGGCTTCGGCGTTCGCCGTCCCCGGAGTACTAGCTGCCACCGCTCTATGTTTCTGTGTTTGATTGCTTTTGTCTGTCTGTCACACCTGTGTCTGTTTGGGAGTTGATTACGTGTCTTATAAGTTCCGTGTTGTGATCTAGGGGATTTGTGTGTTGTTATTCTGTTGCCACTGTGTCTATGATACGTGTTTGTTTTCCGTGTCATTTTTCCATGTTTAGTGTTTTACGCGTGTGCGTAATTTTCCCTCGCCACTTCGTGTTTTCAAGGTCGGGGTTTGTTCTCGTGTTATTGAGACTATTAAAAGTCTTGTTGGACTAAACCTCTGTTTCCTGCGCTTGACTCCTCCACCTCATCCACGACGGAATAGTGACAGAACAACACACCATCATGGAGTCAGCAGGAACAGCGGCGGCACCCGAATCCCTGCTGGACCGGATCAACTTCCAGGACGCCATGATCCGGCAACTTGGGACCGCCATGGACGAGGTGTCCAACGCTCTGCGCCGATTGGTGAACTCTGAGGTGGCCAAGGACCCTTACAACATCGCATCACCAACGGCCAGTCCTCCTCTCTCAGTACCGGAACCCAGTGGCATTCGGCTCTCACTCCCGAGGGCATATGACGGTTCTGCAGCCGGGTGTCAGGGATTCCTCCTGCAGGTAGAACTTTACCTTGCCACCATACACCCGGCGCCCTCGGGATACGAGAGCGTCTCCGCCCTCATCTCCTGTCTCTCCGGCAAGGCGTTGGAGTGGGCCAACGCCGAATGGAGGGGAATAGACGCCGCTACCATCACCTACGCGGAGTTCTCCCGCCGCTTCAGGGCTGTCTTCGATCATCCCCCTGAGGGGAAAGCGGCGGGAGAGCGTCTATTCCACCTCCGACAGGGGAAGAGGAGCGCACAGGAGTTCGCACTGGAGTTCCGGACACTAGCGGCGGATGCGGGGTGGAATGAGAGGGCCCTCATCGACCAGTACCGGTGTAGTCTACGAGAGGACGTTCGTAGGGAGCTGGCCTGCAGGGACACCAACCTGTCGTTTGACCAGTTGGTGGACATTTCCATCCGTCTGGATACCCTGCTGGCTACCCGCGGACGTCCCGAGTGGGGGTCGTCCAGTCCACCCTCCAGCACCCCCGAGCCGATTCCCATGGAGCTAGGGGGTGCTGGCGCTAGAGAGAGGAGGAGAGGGAACCCGAGGGGGGCCATCCCCTGCACCACCTGCGGTCGTGGAGGACACACTGCGGCCAGGTGCTGGGGAGGGTCTCCTGGGAGAGGTGACAACAGGCCACGCACTGGGGAGTCATTTCAGGTGAGTAGGCGCCCCACTCACCCAGAGCTCTCTGTTGGTCACATGAGTATTCCTGTGAGGTTTCCACAGGTGGCACCTCATTCCCAGCATAAGGCGCTAGTAGATTCAGGCGCAGCTGGGAACTTTATTGATCGGGCATTTTGTAGTAGGTTAGGGATTCCCCTTCGGCCGGTAGACGATCCATTTCCTGTCCACGCATTAGACAGCCGGCCGTTGGGGTCGGGCCTGATCAGGGATGTCACAGCACCACTGACGATGACGACGCAGGGGGGTCATGAGGAGATCATTCAGTTTTATCTGATTGACTCTCCTGCGTACCCCGTGGTGTTGGGCCTTCCCTGGTTAGGCACCCATGATCCTACCATAGCGTGGCAACAGAGGGCTCTTATGGAGTGGTCTGCTCAGTGTGTAGGGAGATGTCTAGGTGTTTCCGTAGGGGCGACCTCGGTAGAGAGTCCGAACCAAGTGCCCGCACTGCGCATTCCCCCCGAGTATGAGGATTTAGCACTCGTGTTTAGCAAATCGAGGGCAACACGGCTACCTCCTCATAGACAGGGGGACTGTGCGATAAATCTCCAAACAGGAGCGGCTCTTCCACGGAGTCATGTGTATCCCCTGTCTCAAGAGGAGACAGCGGCTATGGAGACATACATAGCCGAGTCCTTGGCACAGGGATACATACGGTCCTCTACTTCCCCAGTCTCCTCGAGTTTCTTCTTTGTGAAGAAGAAGGACGGGGGATTGCGCCCGTGTATTGATTATCGTAGTCTCAATCAGATCACAGTTAAATACAGCTACCCACTTCCACTGATTGCGACGATGACGGAGTCATTACGCGGAGCGCGATTCTTCACAAAGTTGGATCTCAGGAGCGCGTACAATCTGGTGCGCATTAGGGAGGGGGATGAATGGAAGACAGCATTTAGCACCACCTCGGGTCATTACGAGTATCTTGTCATGCCATACGGGTTAATGAATGCTCCGTCAGTCTTCCAATCCTTTGTTGACGAGATTTTCCGGGACATGCATGGGCAGGGGGTAGTAGTTTACATCGACGACATCCTAGTGTACTCTGCTACTCGAGCCGAGCATGTAGCCCAGGTGCGCCGAGTGTTGAGAAGACTGTTGGAGCATGATTTGTATGTCAAGGCAGAGAAATGCCTGTTCTTCCAGGAGTCCGTCTCCTTTTTGGGTTATCGGTTGTCCGCGTCTGGTGTGGAGATAGAGGTAGACCGGGTATCGGCCGTGCGTAATTGGCAAACTCCAACCACTGTAAAAGAGGTGCAGCAGTTCTTGGGTTTTGCTAATTACTACCGGAGGTTTATTCTGGGTTTTGGACAGGTTGCAGCTCCCATTACGTCCCTGTTAAAGGGGGGTCCGGTTCGTTTGCGGTGGTCGGCTGAGGCGGACAGGGCATTTGTCAAACTTAAGAACCTGTTCACCTCGGCTCCGGTGCTGGCGCATCCGGATCCCTCTTTACCATTCCAGGTTGAGGTAGACGCGTCCGAGACCGGTATTGGGGCAGTCCTGTCACAACGGTCCGGCGCGCCACCTAAACTCCGCCCCTGTGCTTTCTACTCGAAGAAGCTTAGCTCGGCGGAGCGCAACTATGATGTTGGGGACAGGGAGCTGTTAGCCGTAGTCCAAGCCCTAAAGGTGTGGAGGCATTGGCTTGAGGGGGCTCAACACCCTTTCCTCATTCTGACTGATCACCGTAACCTGGAGTACATCCGGGCAGCTAGGAGATTGAACCCTCGTCAGGCTAGGTGGAATATGTTCCTAACCCGGTTTGTTTTTAAGATCACATACATCCCAGGGTCCAAGAATGGTAAGGCAGACGCCCTGTCCCGGCGGTATGACACGGAGGAGAGGTCCAACGAGCCTACTTCCATATTGCCGGAATCTTGTTTGGTGGCTCCGGTAGTATGGGAGGTCGATACGGAAATCGAGCGGGCACTGCGTACCGACCCTACTCCCCCCGAGTGTCCTGTGGGGCGGACGTACGTTCCGCTCGAGGTCCGTGATCGTCTTATTTATTGGGCTCATACATCACCCTCCTCTGGACATCCAGGTATTGGCCGGACCGTGCACTGTCTTAGCATGAAATACTGGTGGCCAACGTTAGCTAGGGATGTGAGGGTTTATGTCTCCTCCTGCTCGGTGTGTGCCCAGTGTAAGGCGCCTAGACATTTGCCCAGGGGTAAGCTACATCCCCTGCCCGTTCCACAACGACCATGGTCCCACCTATCGGTGGATTTCGTAACTGACCTACCCCCCTCCCAGGGGAATACCACCATATTGGTCGTTGTGGATTGGTTTTCCAAGGCCTGTCGTCTCCTTCCCATGCCGGGTCTCCCTACTGCCCTTCAAACCGCTGAGGCCCTCTTTACCCATGTGTTCCGGCACTATGGGGTCCCCGAGGATATTGTGTCTGACCGAGGTCCCCAGTTCACTTCCAGAGTTTGGGGAGCGTTCATGGAACGGTTGGGGGTCTCGGTAAGCCTTACCTCGGGGTACCACCCAGAGAGTAATGGGCAGGTGGAACGTGTCAACCAGGATGTGGGTAGGTTTTTGAGGTCCTATTGCCGGGACCGGCCGGAGGAGTGGTCGAGGTTCATCCCCTGGGCAGAGATGGCCCAGAACTCTCTCCGCCACTCCTCCACCAACTTAACACCTTTCCAGTGTGTTTTAGGTTATCAGCCGGTCCTGGCACCGTGGCACGAGAGCCAGATCGAGGCCCCTGCGGTGAACGAGTGGATTCGGCACTCGGAAGAGACGTGGGACGCTGCCCATGTCCATCTGCAGCGTGCCATCCGTCAACAAAAGGCGAGCGCCGATCGCCACCGCAGTGAGGGACCGGTGTACGCACCGGGAGATCGAGTCTGGCTCTCGACTCGAAACCTGCCCCTCCGCCTGCCCTGCCGGAAGCTGGGTCGGCGGTTTGTGGGGCCCTTCAAAGTCCTGAGAAGATTGAACGAGGTGTGTTACAGGTTACAACTGCCAATTGAGTATAAAAATATTAACCCCTCGTTCCATGTGTCTCTTCTCAGGCCGGTGGTAGCTGGCCCACTCCAAGAAGATGAGATAGGAGAGACCCCTCCGCCCCCTTTGGACATCGAGGGGGTCCCGGCGTACAGGGTCCGGACCATCTTGGACTCGAGGCGCCGGAGGAGTGGTCTCCAGTATCTCGTGGAGTGGGAGGGGTACGGTCCGGAGGAACGGTGCTGGGTGCCCAGGAGGGACATACTCGATCCATCCCTCCTGACTGAGTTTCACCATGGGCATCCCACGCGCCCGGGTCCGCGTCCTCCTGGCCATCCCCGAGGCCGGGGTCGGCGCGCGGCGTCAAGGGGGGGGTACTGTCACGGTTTCGGCCGAGGCTGCTCCTTCTCCTGGTTCGGGCAGGCTTCGGCGTTCGCGGTCCCCGGAGTACTAGCTGCCACCGCTCTATGTTTCTGTGTTTGATTGCTTTTGTCTGCCTGTCACACCTGTGTCTGTTTGGGAGTTGATTACGTGTCTTATAAGTTCCGTGTTGTGATCTAGGGGATTTGTGTGTTGTTATTCTGTTGCCACTGTGTCTATGATACGTGTTTGTTTTCCGTGTCATTTTTCCATGTTTAGTGTTTTACGCGTGTGCGTAATTTTCCCTCGCCACTTCGTGTTTTCGAGGTCGGGGTTTGTTCTCGTGTTATTGAGACTATTAAAAGTCTTGTTGGACTAAACCTCTGTTTCCTGCGCTTGACTCCTCCACCTCATCCACGACGGAATAGTGACACATACACACACACACTCACACACTACATACTCTCACACACACAAAACACACAACAAACACATGCATATTGACACCACACACAGACTCACACCAGTGGCAGTCGGCACCGTTTAAGATGAGGGAGGATGATTCTTTTTTTTATGAGCATGGCCTTATTTCTATTACAGCATATTGGATTACTGTCATTCATATTCCATTCACCCAGCTCAATGTAACATCGACAGGTTTAGGCTACTCACATTTTCCCTGTACCCATCATAATGTTGCTTCAACCTAGCCTATGAATTAAAGTTTACAACGCAGGTGCACAGGTCGAGAGAATTTTGACTAATCAAGGTGACAGACAGTGACACATTCAATACCGCCTTGCAAACTCTTGCCTGCATATAGCTGATCTAGGGTGTAAACATTAGTCCAACAGTTGCAAATGAGAGTTTCTATTGGACAAAGTAAGGTATATTTATTCCCATTTCCTTCCGTTTGCTTCCGTTTAGATTTTTTTTAAAAACAGAATTGGCAAAATGAATATACCTGAGATAACACGCAAACAGTTGACTTTCATAGCAGCCACATAAAAACAGCATGATCACTTTGCTCATTGTACATATAATTCCTTCTCACAACTATCTACGCGCTCTCCTCCTCCCTTCGCTTGTGGACTTCAGCGCACATCACATCAGCTGTCTGAGACCAGGTGAAAAAACCTTTCCAAGCCAAACCTACATATCATGACTGCTAAATGCTAAACACAGCGTACAGTTGAAGTCGGAAGTTTACATACACCTTAGCCAAATACATTTAAACTCAGTTTTTCACAATTCCTGACATTTAATCCTAGTAAAGATTCCCTGTTTTAGGTCAGTTAGGATCACCATTTTATTTTAAGAATGTGAAATGTCAGAATAATAGTAGAGAGAATGATTTATTTCAGCTTTTATTTATTTCATCACATTCCCAGTGGGTCAGAAGTTTACATACACTCAATTAGTATTTGGTAACATTGCCTTTAATTTGGGTCAAAAGTTTTGGGTAGCCTTCCACAAGCTTCCCACAATAAGTTGGGTGAATTTTGGCCCATTCCTCCTGACAGAGCTGGTGTAACTGAGTCAGGTTTGTAGGCCTCCTTGCTCGCACACGCTTTTTCAGTTCTGCCCACAAATGTTCTATAGGATTGAGGTCAGGGCTTTGTGATGGCCACTCCAATACCTTCACTTTGTTGTCCTTAAGCCATTTTGCCACAACTTTGGAAGTATGCTTGGGGTCATTGTCCATTTGGAAGACCCATTTGCGACCAAGCTTTAACTTCCTGACTGATGTATTGAGATGTTGCTTCAATATATCCACATAAACCTTTGCTTCCTCATGACGCCATCTATTTTGTGAAGTGCACCAGTCCCTCCTGCAGCAAAGCACCCCCACAGCATGATGCTGCCACCCCCGTGCTTCACGATTGGGATGGTGTTCTTCGGCTTGCAAGTCAACCCCTTTTTCCTCCAAACATTATGGCCAAACAGTTCTATTTTTGTTTCATCAGACTAGAGGACATTTCTCCAAAAAGTACGATCTTTGTCCCCATGTGCAGTTGAAAACCGTAATCTGGCTTTTTTATGGCGGTTTTGGAGCAGTGGCTTCTTCCTTGCTGAGCGGCCTTTCCGGTTATGTCGATATAGGACTCGTTTTACTGTGGATATAGATACTTTTGTACCTGTTTCCTCCAGCATCTTCACAAGGTCCTTTGCTGTTGTTCTGGGATTGATTTGCACTATTCGCACCAAAGTACGTTCATCTCTAGAAGACAGAACACGTCTCCTTCCTGAGCGTTATGACGGCTGCGTGGTCCCGTGGTGTTTATGCTTGCGTACTATTGTTTGAACAGATGAACGTGGTACCTTCAGGCGTTTGGAAATTGCTCTCAAGGATGAACCAGACTTGTGGAGGTCTACCATTTTTTTTCTGAGGTCTTGGCTGATTTCTTTTGATTTTCCCATGATGTCAAGCAAAGAGGCACTGAGTTTAAAGGTAGGCCTTGAAATACATCCACAGGTACACCTCCAATTGACTCAAATGATGTCAATTAGCCTATCAGAAGCTTCTAAAGCCATGACATCATTTTCTGGAATTTTCCAAGCTGTTTAAAGGCACAGTCAACTTAGTGTATGTAAACTTCTGACCCACTGGAATTGTGATACAGTGAATTATAAGTGAAATAATCTGTCTATAAACAATCGATTTTCTACATTGTAGAATAATAGTGAAGACATCAAAACTATGAAATAACACATATGGAATCATGTAGTAACCAAACAATTGTTAAACAAATCAAAATATACTTTATATTTGAGATTCTTCAAAGTAGCCACCCTTTGCCTTGATGACAGCTTTGCAAGGTAGGGGTGGTATACAGAAGATAGCCCTATTTGGTAAAAGACCAAGAACAGCTCAAATAAGCAAAGAGAAACAACAGTCCATCATTACTTTAAGAAATCAAGGTCAGTCAATCCGGAATGAAAGTTTCTTCAAGTGCAGGCGCAAAAACCATCAAGTGTCCAGGCTCTGTCCATCTGTCCAAAACCATCAACCATCCAGGCTCTGTCGTAGCCGGCCGTGACCGGGAGACCCATGGGGCGGCGCACAATTGGCCCAGCGTTGTCCAGGGTAGGGGAGGGAATGGCAGGCAGGGATGTTGGTAGAGCATGGCGTTTGCAACGCCAGGGTTGTGGGTTCGATTCCCGTGGGGGGCCAGTATGAAATAAAAAAAAAAAAAAAAAAATAAAAAAAAAAAAAAAAAAAAAACAAATTGTATGCACGCACTAACTGTAAGTCGCTCTGGATAAGAGCGTCTGCTAAATGACTAAAATGTAAATGTAAGTGCTATGATGAAACTGGCTCTCAGGAGGACCGCCACAGGACTGAAAGACCCAGAGTTACCTCTGCTGCAGAGGATAAGTTCATTAGAGTTAACTGCATCTCATAAATTGCAGCCCAAATAAATGCTTCACAGAGTTCAAGTACAGACACATCTCAACATCAACTGTTCAGAGGAAACTGCGTGAATCAGGCCTTCATGGTCTAATTGCTGCAAAGAAACCACTACTAAAGGACACCAATAAGAAGAAGAGACTTGCTTGGGCCAAGAATCACGAGCAATGGACATTAGACCGGTGGAAATCTGTCCTTTGGTCTGATGAGTCCAAATTTGAGAATTCTGGTTGCAATCACCGTGTCTTTGTGAGATGCAAAGTATGTGAATGGATGATCTCCGCATGTGTGGTTCCCACCGTGAAGCATGGAGGAGGTGTGATGTGTGTGGGTGCTTTGCTGGTGACACTGTCTGTGATTTATTTAGAATTCAAGGCACACTTAACCAGCATGAGTACCACAGCATTCTGCAGCGATACGCCATCCCATCTGGTTTGCGCTTAGTGGGACTATCATTTGTTTTTCAACAGGACAATGACCCAAAACACACATCCAGGCTGTGTAAAGTCTATTTGACCAAGAAGGAGAGTGATGGAGTGCTGCATCAGATGACCTGGCCTCCACAATCACCCAATCTCAACCCAATTGAGATGGTTTGGGATGAGTTGGACCTCAGAGTGAAGGAAAAGCAGCCAACAAGTACTCAGCATATGTGGGAACTCCTTCAAGACTGTTGGAAAAGCATTCCTCATGAAGCTGGTTGAGAGAATGCCAAGAGTGTGCAAAGCTGTCATCAAGGCAAAGGGTGGCTATTTGAAGAATCTCAAATATAAAATATATTTTGATTTGTTTAACACTTTTTTGGTTACTACAGGATTCCATTTGTGTTATTTCATAGTTTTGATGTCTTCACTATTATTCTACAATGTAGAAAATAGTAAAAAATAATGGTGTGTCCAAACTTTTGACTGGTACTGTGTGTCAATCTAGCAAACCAGGCAACTAAAAGCAACTTTCTAAACAGCTTCTTAGCTAGCTAGCTAACATTAAGTTAGCTCACTAGCCAGTTCAAATAATGACCATATCATATAGCTGGCAACGTCTTCACTTTAGCTCATTTGTATTAATTATTACAGGAAAATAAACTCACAACAAGATCATTATTTACAAGTTAATGGCGAGCCAATCACAGAAAATAGCTTACGGTTGTTGTTGTTGTTGTTGTTTTTTTTTTTTTTTTTTTGGGGGGGGGGGGGGGGGGGGAATGGATCAGCTTAATATTGCAGATAGATTGTATCTTCTATCAATGTAATTGTCTGCATCACTTCCAATCCCCCATGTTTATTTTTATTTTTTATATATATACTCCCCTTTATTACTTTTCAACCCCACCATCCTTTCCCTACTTGGAGTAAATTAGTGAACAACAATGCCCAGGCGTCTACTTCCGGTCTATACTTACTATCTACACCTTATGGACAGAGTTCATTTTACAATAATTCTATTATATATATATATATATATATATATATATATATATATATATATATATATATATATATATATATATATATATATATTTTTTTTTTTTTTTTTTTTTTTGCTCCTGAACTTCTTCTACTCTCAACCTCTCCGATCATTTTCATGGTGTCCATCCGGTTTGCCATATCTTTCTAACTGTGCTCCTTCCCAAAAGCTCCCAACATACAACCTATATACTTATTATGGACACAGTATGCTTACATTATTAGCTATCTTTGTTATTATTTGTTGTTATTTGTTATTAGTCCCATCCTTCAACTCTATTCAATACCTCCCATCTATCTCTTAACACCATCCATATAGGATTTCTATTTGCCATATATATTTCGACCGTACTGTGATGTTTTACAAAAATTCTGAACCTTTCTATTCTCATTGCTTCTATAGATTGTGAATTAAAAATAAACATTTTTGCTAAAAGTATTATTATATTATTGATTGATTGACTATGACTTTTCAGATCACCCAGTAATGCTATCTGCAAGGTTAGTTCCAGGTAAATATTGCAATCATTTAGCCATTCCTGGACCTGTGTCCAAAAACAAGCTACAAATGGACAGAACCAAAACAAATGATCTAATGATTCTGTCTCTTCACAGCAAAACCTGCAGAGCTGGGAAGATTGTATCCCCCATATAAATAACATTCTATTGGTAGCAAGAATTTTATATAATAATTTAAATTGAAAGATTCAAATTTTTGAATCCGGTGTCGTTTTGCGTGTCAGTTCATAAACACTATGCCATGGGATCGGTACGTCAAAGATCTCTTCCCAACTATTTTGCAATCTATATGGGACGGCTGTCAATCCTTTGGTCCTTAAGTGAAACTGATATACTTTTTTATTTATCACAGTTTTCCTTAACCAATTATGTTCTTTAATGCAAGGCCGACAGACAAGTTCCTTACTTTTTCCCCCTTCCACTTTCCTCTTCCACTTTTGCGGTAAGGCTGCAATTATTTGGTTGTAATTTTGGGTAGAGCAGACATTTCCAAATGTTTTTATTAGCTGCATGTGCGACATAACTCCACCAGTCCTACCGATGATATCATTTACGAAGATTATACCTTTTTTAAACATTCTGTCAAAAAATAAAGGTTTTTTGTCAATTAGTATATTTGAATTTAACCACAATATTTGTTGCATTATTTGTTCTGTCGTTTCTGGAGGATTAAATTGAAATTGCAACCAACTTTCTATGGCTTGTTTTAGAAATAGTGACATTTGGGAGATTATTTCCTTTTCAAATAACTGAAAGTGAGAGGTTGTAATCTGAATAAAGGGAAAAAGGCCTTTCTTGAACATTGGGTGAGACAATCTTACTAATTTGCTTGAGAACCAGTTCGGATTTAAGTATAACTTTTGTATGACTGAAGCTTTTAGTGATAGTTCTAATGCTTTAATATTTAATAATTTCTGTCCTCCGAATTCATATTCATTATATAAATATGCTCTTTTAATTTTGTCTGGCTTGCCGTTCCAAATAAAATTTAATATTTTTTTCTCATATAATTTAAAAAACTGTTCGCTAGGCGTAGGCAAGACCATAAGCAAATAGGTAAACTGGGATAATACTAAAGAGTTAATCAGGGTGATTTTTCCACAAATTGACAGGTATTTTCCTTTCCATGGTAGTAAGATCTTATCTATTTTTGCTAACTTTCTATAAAAATTTATTGAAGTGAGATCATTTATTTCCTTTGGGATATGTATTCCGAGTATATCCACATCACCATCAGACCATTTTATTGGTAAACTACATGGTAATGTAAAATTTTTATTTTTTAGTGATCCAATACGTAATATAGTACATTTGTCATAATTTGGTTGTAATCCAGAGAGGTTAGAAAATGTATCTAGATCCTCTATGAGGCTGTGGAGGGATTCTAGTTGTGGATTTAAAAGAAAACATGAATCATCAGCGTACAATGACACCTTTGTTTTTAAGCCCTGTATTTCTAATCCTCTGATATTATTATTGGATCTGATTTTAATAGCTAACATCTCGATGGCCACAATAAATAGATATGCCGATAGTGGACATCCTTGTTTCACTCCTCTTGACAGTTTAAAACTTTCTGAGAAATAGCCATTATTTACTATTTTACACCTAGGGTTACTATACATGATTTTGACCCATTTTATAAGAGATTCTCCAAAATTGAAATGCTCCAGGCATTTATATATAAACCCCAGTTGAACTTTATCAAATGCCTTTTCGAAGTCTGCTATGAATAGCAGGCCTGGTTTCCCATATTTTCCATAGTGTTCTATTGTTTCCAATACTTGCCTTATATTATCTCCAATGTATCTTCCATGTAAAAAACCTGTCTGATTAGAATGAATAATATCCGCTATACATTTTGCTAGGATTTTTGCATCACAACACTGAAGTGTAAGGGGCCTCCAATTTTGTAAATGGACTGGATCTTTATATTTTCCACTTGTATCCTGTTTCAGTAATAATGAGATCAGACCTTCTTCTTGAGTGTCAGATAATCTACCATTTACATAGGAGTGGTTAAAACATGCTAATAACGGTCCGCTTAGTATATCAAAAAATGTTTGGTATACCTCGACTGGTATGCCATCCAACCCTGGAGTTTTCCCGGACTTAAAGTCTTTAATTGCATCCAGAAGTTCCTCCTCTGTAATTTCACCTTCACATTAGTCTTTCTGTGTGGCTGTTAATTTGACATTATCAATAGAAAAAAAATCTCTACAATTAGCTTCAGTTAGAGGAGATGGAGGCGACTGAAAAGAAAACATATGCTTAAAGTTCTTCCTTCAAAATATCATTTGGTGAATTATGGGTGACTCCGTCAATTGTAACCAGTTTCATTAAGTTATTTTTGGTAGCATTCCTATGTTGAAGATTAAAAAAGAATTTTGTGCATTTTTCCCCATATTCCATCCAGTTTGCTTTATTTTTATAATATATGACACTTGATCTTTCTTGAATAAGTTTCTCCATTTCTTTTTGTTTTTCCTCTAATTTATTCTGAGCCTGTATGTTACAGTTTTTATTGCCATCTATCTGTTCTGTTAGATTTTCTATTTCCTTTCTTAGTATAAACTCTTTTGACCTAAATTGCTTTTGTTTTCGAGACGAGTACTGAATTGCATGGCCTCTAAAGGCACATTTAAAGGTGTCCCATACAATAAGGGGATTCGCTGTACCTATGTTATGTTGGAAAAAGTCAGTTATAAATTCCTTTGTTCTAATTATGAATAAATTATCATCCAATAGGCTTTGATTAAATTTCCAATATCCTCGCCCACGTGGAAATTCAGTAAGAGTAATGTATATGCCTATTATATGATGGTCCGACCGCATTCTGTCCCCTATCAACACTTTTTTTTACTTTTGGTGCCAACGAGAATGAGATAAGAAAGAAGTCAAGACGACTAGCTTGATTCAGTCTCCGCCATGTATATCTCACTAGATCAGTATATTTAAGCCTCCATATATCTACTAGTTCTAATGTATCCATGACATTCACAATTTCCTTAAGAGCATGTGGGTGATTGTTTGTGGTGTGATTTCCTTTACCGCCCATTGAGCTATTTAAAACAGTATTATAATCCCCCACCATAATAATATTGTCTTGAGTTGCTTGCAGGCTTGATAATTTATTATATATATTGTCAAAGAATTGTGGATCATCATTATTTGGTCCGTAAAGGTTAATGAGCCATATCTGTTTATGGTCCAATAACATATTTAAAATAATCCATCTACCTTGCGTATCTATTTGGACAATTTGCACATTCGGATTGAAATTACTATTAATTAATATCATCACCCCTTTTGAATTTCTTTGCCCATGGGAGAAGTATATTTCCCCCCACCCATTCTTTTTTCCACGCTACTTCATCTCGAATTGTTGAATGAGTTTCCTGTATACAATAGATATTATATTCCTTCTCTTTGAGCCATGTAAATATTGTTCTTCTTTTGTTATTATCAGCTAAGCCATTACAATTATAACTGGCTATACTTATTTCACCATACACCATAATGAGATACAAGTTTCAAGTCTATTTATCATTATATATGTTTGTAAATTTACCAATAAAAAATAGCGTAATGATTGAGTGTCCATATAGCTGTACCGTGATATTTGCATTGCAACTGAGTAACCCTTCAATTGTTCTCCACTAATTCCCCCGCTAAAGCCCCTCCCCATCCCAAGTTGAGCCGTCATCCCAGTGATCAGCATCCCACCCACGTCCCTCCGTATCCCTAAGGCCCCGAGAGGCCAGGACCCATCCATCGAAAACAGCACACAGTGGCACCCACAAAACAGAAGCAGATTAACCGCCAAAAGCATTTCCAATGCTTTCACCTCTATATATATATATTTTATTTTTTATTTTTTATTATGCATATCCTATTTTCCATCATTATCAATTAATATGCGTAATAATGTCGGCAGTTCACGCGTAGGATTCCAACATATAACCCGGATTGCCATTGTATTACACTTAATTCATTGACAAGCAATTATTATCCTAGCAAATAATCCCCGCGGTCCATCCCATACCCTCCCCCCCAACATCCCCACCCCCCCACAACAGATGCCAGACAAGCACACACTCACATACTCACATACTCCAACACACTCAACCCCCCTCCTCCACAATCCACCATAAAATCAGATACTCAACAGCTGTTATATCCCAGAGCCCAACTCGAGAAATAACTTGATTTACGAGTGCACATACAGTTAAAGCTGATTGAGAAAGCATGCAGATTGAGCAGAAATTGATAACAATGTGAGATTTGATTAATCTACTTAATCTATGTCAAGTCCTAGGTGATGGAGATCAGATCCACCCTCTTCACCTGAGACACAAACACTCTGATCCCCCGTTGTAACCATTTTCCCAAGCATCTCCATGCGGTCAGACCTTTGATTATTTTGTGCCACCTGGGCCACAATGATAAACCCCCTCTCTGATTGTCCGAGTGTGACCGCCTCCCCATGGGTTACTGCAGCCAGTGTTGCCAGCACTGCCACTACCTGGGTGGGCGTACCCCACCGGAATCCCCACCGGCTAGGTAAAAAGGTCGTAAAGGTTCTCATTAGCAGCTTTGAGAATTTCCTTGTATATTATGCTCTCCCATCAGGGGGCTCTGGCTTTGTAGGACCAACCCTGCCAGGCAGGCTCAGAATCTTGAGGGGGCGGTGCTGCTCAAATAGGTCTCTGACCACATTTATTTCTCTGTTTAGGCTGCATATTCACAGCAGGTCCATAAAAGAGATGGGAACTTCTCTTTGGTGTATGGGTCGCTCAGTTGGGTGTCCAGGTTATAGGGTTAGGGATCTTTCCATCATGATAGGACAATGAACATTTTGATTAGATGTATACTATATTTAAAAATGTATATCCCTCATCTACACAAAATTGAAAGCTCTCTCTCTCACTACCCCTGCTCATAGACCCCCGGTCGGCTCTGGGATATGCAACCATTTCCCCTCTCACTCACTTAACGCTGCACCTTTTCAAACACAAAAATGCACACCACATGGTTGACTGCGGAAGAAATGGGCCGAGCATGCAAACGCACCCGCATCCACATCTGCTGCAAGGGGGAAAGGACGCCAGAGAGAACACAGGACCAACCACAACAACCATCCGCCAAAACAACAACCTCCCGCCAAAAAAGCCATGTTCTAATTATTTGTATTATAAGATGTATTATTCTGCTTGTTATATCGTTTTATCCTTTTATAAAATACTATACTTACTATAAATGTTATTTAATATTACAATCCCTATCATTGCTAGTATCAGGTGCTCCAATATTTGACTCCTCTATTACAACTTTTAGAATAGCCATGGAGTAGTCTTTGTGTCTCTGAACATTTGGTTGTCAATATATAATTTATCCACCACTAGTGCAACACGTTTCCCTTTTAATCTGTTTTCCTTGAAGATTGGATACAGAACTTTGCGCCTTTCTACAATCTCCCTCGGGAACTGATCATTCATGCCTATTTTCGTGCCAGCAAGTCTTTTTCCTAGGCTTTTCACCATAGCTTTGTCCTTAAAAAAAGCACATTTGGCAACGATTGGGCGCTCATATTTCTGTCCTCTTTTTCCGAAACGATGTACACGTTCGAGTTGGATTTTATCGACAGTCTCGAGTGGGATTTATAGCGCTGTATGCAGGAAGTCCTTCATAATATTCTCTGTTATTTCTCCCTCCTTTTCCTGAATACCCGTAAGTACTAGATTTTCCCTCATCGATCTAGTTTGGATGTCTAGTAAGGCTTCTCTCAGAAGACTGTTCTCCTTTTTTAGTTCCCTAACGTCCGTTTCCATTTTAGAGACTGTCACTTTTAATTCGTTGGTTTCTTTCTCCATTACCAAAGCTTTTTCGTCACTCATTTGAAGACTCGCTTTCAACTCTTTTACGTCTTTACTGACCAATTCTAATATGCCCAATTTGTCATTTATCGACTTCAACAGGTCGCTTTCCACACTTACCATACCCAGTGGTGAAAAGCATATATCATCTGTATCAGTTGATGAGTCGCGTTTCCTTTTGGGGATCGGCTCTCCACGCTTGTCTTCAGTCATGTTTTGGTGTTGCGTGTTGTTGTAATATTTGTCGATATATTTCTCTAGCCTTATGATCTGTTTTGTGTTATTATCCAGATTGAATTATATTAACTGCGAATATATGAAATGCAAATATTTAGTCTAACTTACTGATTTTGAATATTATGTTTTTATCTTGAGGTGGTTTGTACCGATTTCAATTCCATACGCCATCTTGTCTATGCGTAGCTTACGGTTGTTAGTGTGGTGAAATAATCGCAGGGAATTCGACCTGAGAATTTTAGAACTTGGGCACTGTCTCGTTGGCCTAACGTTATATCCTAATTTGACTTTGGTGCAGCTCATATTGTTCTTCACATTACTGTCTCTGGTAAACACATACTATACAAATAAAATCAACGTTTATTTGTCACATGAACAGGTTACAGAAGGTGTAAACGGTACAGTGAAATGGTTACTTGCATAGTGGAGCCTTTGTTTAGAGATGTAGCTAGCTTGCTAAACAATTAACCATAAGCCCAACTCATGAATATGCAGGTAGCTAACCAACCAGGTTAATTGTTAGCTGGCTCTGAGATACGAATAATATTACTTCACAGATCATACACATAATGTTAGCTAGCAAGCCAGCCAGCTAACGTTGGCTAGCTAGATAACAGTACACTTTAACTTGCAAAGAAAACGACTTTCGGACAAAATTAGAAATGTATAATATCTGAAAATGTAACTAGCTAGACTCTATTACCCATATACATGGATGAACACTTCTCCCTCCCTGTCACGGATGCCATGGTTGCCCTTAGTTTGAAGATGTAATCCGGAGACAGGTGTTTAATACAACAGCCTTCTGTGTGCTCTCTTTTTTCGACTCTGCATATTTGCAATCAAACGCCAGAATTTTCTCCATCTCCTTAGCTATAATTTTCCTAATTCCACCGGGCATTCCACTAATTTCAAAACTAGGTCCTCTAGAAAGTGCAGAGCAACACTTGCATTTCTACTACGTGATATCTTTCAAAAAAGCTGTGTTAGAAAGGATTACCTACACATACTGACCAGCTCATATTATAGACAGAAAGGAATGTGCTACATGGCAGACCAATCCGAACTCATCTCTCGGTATGTCCAGCCCATCCATTATCTCAGCCAATCATGGCTAGCGGGAAGTTTCCTGTCTTTTTCCAAGGCTAAACCAACTAGGCTCCTAATTTAACAATTGTATTCATATTTACAGATGGCATACAAGTTTGTTATTAAGGCACATGAAAGTTCACAAGTTCCAGAAGGCATTTCTGTCCAAAAATGCATTTTGATAAAAAAAAAAGGTTTTACTTTCAAATGTGTGCGACATACGCCTAGTTTCCTGATTGCCTAGTAACTTTTACCTGACACCAGAATGAATCAGTTGGATGGATTTTGTTAATGGGTGTTATAGTAAAGACCATAGCCAGCCCGTGAGTTTCAAGTTTGGGGAAGCTTACCATTTATCCTACGACTTCTACCTATCTGCGTGCCAGTTATGATTATTTTTATATGCGCATTTTTGTGGAACAGTTTCATTTCAATAGTAATGTTTTAGTTTCTCAAAATTATTGTCACACCATGATCTATTGGCAGCTAAAGAAATTAGCGCATGGAACTCAGACATAGCCTATAGGCCAATGCAGCAGTAGGCCTATAACTTCCATCCTCAACTATGTAAAATACATAGGCCTAAAGCTGACAAATAAAACAGAAGAAAGTAAGCTTATTTTTTTTAAATAGCTGTGGATTGTTTCAAATCACAAGTGCATAGGCCTATGCCTATTTGGGAAGCCAGCAATTTGGGCAGCGCGTGTGGCAATAGGCCTAGCTGATTATTGATTTGCGGCTGTCAGTGAAAAGCATCTAAAATGTGTGAAGATAATGTGTCTTGAGTATTATTTCAAATGTTGAGACAAGAAGAAGGGGAAGGTTGTGTGGCGAAGATATGGGCATCTCTCTCCAGAATGCTTGCACTCAGCTCTCCAGAATATGCTCCGCTGTCTCCCGCCAATTCTTGCACATTCATTGTTTCATTGTGTGAATTGTTTTCCCTTAGATTGTTTATTTTATCACATACAGAGACAGAGGGGCACTGCTTTGCTCTCTCAAATGCTTTATCTGAGATTGATGCGTCTCTGTCGGTGCGCGTCTCCGTCAAATAAATGAAAAATATTTTAATATTTTATTTGGACGGGCAAGGAGGTACGGTAGGGTGGTATTTGGTATTTTATTAGAATCCCCATTACCTGTTGCAAAAGCAGCAGCTACTCTTCCTGGGGTCCACACAAAACATGAAACATTACATAATACAGAACATTAATAGACAAGAACAGCTCAAGGACAGAACTACATATATTTTAAAAAAGGCACACATATCAATACATACACACAAACTATCTAGGTCAAGTAGGGGAGAGGCGTTATGCTGTGAGGTGTTGCTTTATCTGTTTTTTTAAACCAGGTTTGCTGTTTATTTGAGCAATATCAGATGGAACGGAGTTCCATGCAATAATGGCTGTATATAATACTGTACGTTTTCTTGAATTTGTTCTGGATTTGTGGACTGTGTAAAGACCCCTGGTGGCATGTCTGGTGGGGTAAGTGTGTGTGTGGCAGATCTGTGTGTAAGTTGACTATGCAAACAATTTGGGATTTTCAACACATTAATGTTTCTTATAAAAAGAAGAAGTGATGCAGTCAGTCGCTCCTCAACTCTTAGCCAAGAGAGACTGGCATGCATAGTATTTATATCAGCCCTCTGATTATAATGAAGACCAAGACGTGCCGCTTTGTTTTGGGCCAGCTGCAGCTGAACTAGGTCTTGCACTCTGTTATGGAATGTGGCACAAGTTATTTGGTTGTCATTTTAAATATTTATACACACTTCTGTTTCATGGAGAAATTGGGTTGTTGTATGCTAGGACGCAACAAATCACTCATTCATTCTGAGTGAAAAACAATAAGTGAATGGGGAGTGAGTGTGAGCCTTACAAAAACCCAGGGTTCAGCAAATAAAACGCCTGATCTACAGTTAGTGAGTGCATACATTTTCATACTGGCCCCCCGTGGGAAACTAACCCACAACCCTGGCGTTGCAAGCACCATGCTCTACCAACTGAGTCACATTCATAATTGAGAACAGTATATGTTTGCTCAGACGTCTTTTCTCAAAGTACAGCGCATGTTGTTCTTTGTTAATCACAACAATAAAAAAGGGAAAATGTATGTTGGAAAGGGTGCCATGTGCCATATGTACTGTAGACAAACTGCCGTCGTTGTCCCAAGCCAAGCAGCATAAAGAGAGCTTTAGAGAGAGTGCATATTTATCTCTTTCTTTCTGGCCAGCCTCAAATGAAGGAGATGCTGTTTAGTGCCGGTGCGCTTTGGAGACAGTGTGTGAAATGTATTGGCCCTGAGCCCTGCCATTTGACACACAAGACATGGCAACAGATCTGGTGCCATTTCCAATCTCCTGCTCCTGTGTAAAGCTGACCTTTGCTGCCTGCTGGCTATATTTAAACTCTGAGCACCGGAGACTGTCACCGGGAAATTATATTATCAATGCTCTCCATTTGTCTGCCCTGCCGTATATCCTCCTTGCATACAATTCTATATATTCATATTGTACTGCTGCAAACAAGGGCAGTGGTAAACACCCAAGCCTTCATGTCCAGAGCAGGCAACCTGATCTCAGAGCATTTCGTATTATTCTGAACGAAATCTGAGAAGCTCCATTTAGTATGATATGTTACGTTTCGTGTGGTATGTATTAATTTGTGGATGTCCATCACCCATTTCGTATAATATGTTACAAATTACAATTTGTATTATATGTTACGAATTTGCAAAACGTACAATGTTACACATTTGCAAACATATGATATGTTACGAATTCTAGCTAGGTGGCTACATTAGCTAGCTTTCTAATGTTAGCTAGGCTAGGGGTTAGGGGTTAAGGTTATGTTCGGAGTTAGGTAAAGGGTTAAGGTTAGGGTTAGGGAAGGGCTAGCTAAAAGGGTTAAGGTTAGGGTAAGGGGAAGGGTTAGCTAAAATGGTTAAGGTTAGGGGAAGGGTTAGCTAACATGCTAAGTAGTTGCATAGTAGCTAAAAAGTAGTAAGTAGTTGAAAAGTTGCTAATTAGCTAAACTGCTAAAGTTGTCCGTGATGAGATTTGAAAACTCAACCTTTGGGTTGCTAGATGTTCACATTATACAGTCGTGGTCAAAAGTTTTGAGAATGAATTGGTCTTCACAAAGTTTGCTGCTTCAGTGTTATGAGATATTTTTGTCAGATGTTACTATGGTATACTGAAGTATAATTACAAGCATTCCATAAGTGTCAAAGGCTTTTATTGACAATTGCATTAAGTTTATGCAAAGAGTCAATATTTGCAGTGTTGACCCTTCTTTTTCAAGACCTCTGCAATCCACCCTGGCATGCTGTCAATTAACTTCTGGGCCACATCCTGACTGATGGCAGCCCATTCTTGCATAATCAATGCTTGGAGTTTGTCAGAATTTGTGGGTTTTTGTTTGTCCACCCGCCTCTTGAGGATCGACCACAAGTTCTCAATGGGATTAAGGTCTGGGGAGTTTCCTGGCCATGGACCCAAAATGTCGATGTTTTGTTCCCAGAGCCACTTAGTTATCACTTTTGCCTTATGGCAAGGTGCTCCATCATGCTGGAAAAGGCATTGGTCATCACCAAACTGTTCTTGGATGGTTGGGAGAAGTTGCTCTCGGAGGATGTGTTGGTACCATTCTTTATTAATGGCTGTGTTCTTAGGCAAAATTGTGAGTGAGCCCACTCCCTTGGCTGAGAAGCAACCCCACACATGAATGGTCTCAGGATGCTTTACTGTTGGCATGACACAGGACTGATGGTAGCGCTCACCATGTCTTCTCCGGACAAGGTGTTTTCCGGATGCCCCAAACAATCGGAAAGGGGATTCATCAGAAAAAATGACTTTACCCCAGTCCTCAGCAGTCCAATCCCTGTACCTTTTGCAGAATATCAGTCAGTCCCTGATGTTTTTCCTGGAGATAAGTGGCTTCTTTGCTGCCCTTCTTGACACCAGGCCATCCTCCAAAAGTATTTGCCTCACTGTGCGTGCAGATGCACTCACACCTGCCTGCTGCCATTCCTGAGCAAGCTCTGCACTGGTGGTGCCCCGATCCCGCAGCTGAATCAACTTTAGGAGACGGTCCTGGCACTTGCTGGACTTTCTTGGGCGCCCTGACGCCTTCTTCACAACAATTGAACCTCTCTCCTTGAAGTTCTTGATGATCCGATAAATGGTTGATTTAGGTGCAATCTTACTAGCAGCAATATCCTTGCCTGTGAAGCCCTTTTTGTGCAAAGCAATGATGACGGCACGTGTTTCCTTGCAGGTAACCATGGTTAACAGAGGAAGAACAATGATTTCAAGCACCACCCTCCTTTTAAAGCTTCCAGTCTGTTATTCTAACTCAATCAGCATGACAGAGTGATCTCCAGCCTTGTCCTCGTCAACACTCTCACCTGTGTTAACGAGAGAATCACTGACATAATGGCAGCTGGTCCTTTTGTGGCAGGGCTGAAATGCAGTGGAAATGTTTTTGGGGATTAGGTTCATTTTCATAGCAAAAAGGGACTTTGCAATTAATTGCAATTAATCTGATCACTCTTCATGACATTCTGGAGTATATGCAAATTGCCATCATCAAAACTGAGGCAGCAAACGTTGTGAAAATTAGTATTTGTGTCATTCTCAATACTTTTGACCACTACTGTACACCCATCCATCCACACCGATCAACCATCCTACTTTTGTTTTTGCCTTAAGTAACCATTTGTCTTATGTAACCATACCAAAGGTAACATATCATACTAATTACATTTATTATGTTACGTCTAGTCTATGAGACCAGGCTGGAGCAGGGTGATAGTTATGTGGAGCTTCCCTCTGAGCTACAGACTCATATGTATTACTGTGTAGAGAAACTGTGTAGCTGTATGGGCAGTACACAGAATGTCAATGCAGAGTTGTGAGAAATAGCTAACAGTGCATATCATACCAACGACCAGAGAGTTGACCTTTTGTAGAAGCACAGTCTATAAAATGTCATGGATTACAGACATTGATTTAGTCATTAGACTCCACTATTTTTAGTCATTCGAATACAAATATGTGTTGATAGAGATTATGGACACACCATTACTTTCTCATATAATATTGATCCTCTCCCATCTCTATCTCTCTGTCTGTCTGTGCTGCAGGTCAGAGGTGGGTGTCCAGAGGGTCCTACAGGTGGATCTGGAGGTGGACAGCTTCCTGGATCCACTGGGCAGCCGCTGGATTACGTGGCAGGTGGAGTACCCGGGCAGCCGTGCCACCACGCAGGAGGCAGAGACAGAGATCCGGCTTGCCCAGAAAGACCTGGGGGGCATTGTGCCCCTGGCCATGGTGAGTGGTGCCACTCAGTCAGTCAGTCAAAATCACTGCAACACGTAGAGCAGATGGGCTGTGCCAGAGTTCTGAAGAGCAAAAAGTTCATTCAAAGTTCTGTGGGTTACACAGTGTGCATCCTGCTGTTCACAACAGTGACAACACTTCCCTTAACATTGTCTTCTATTTACAGTTTCAACTTTTATACAGTAATGTGATTAAAATATACTGAACAAAAAATATAAATGCAACATGCAACAATTTAAAAGATTTTGCTGAGTTACAGTTCATATCAGTCAATTGAAATAAATTAATTAGGCCCTAATCTATGGATTTCACATGGCTGGTCAGGGATGCAGCCATTGGTGGGCCTTGGAGAGCATAGGCCCACCCACTGGGGAGCCAGGCCCAGCCAATCAGAATGGGGTTTTCCCCACAAAATGGCTTTATTACAGAGATAAATAATCCTTAGCACCCCCCCTCAGACAATCCTGCAGGTGAAGAAGCCAGATGTGGAGGTCCTGGGCTGGCATGGTTACACGTGGTCTGTGGTTGTGAGGCCAGTTGGACGTACTGCCAAATTCTCTAAAACAACGTTGGAGGCAGCTTATGGTAGAGAAATAAACATTCCATTCTCTGGCAACAGCTCTGGTGGACATTCCTGCAGTCAGCATGCCAATTGCACGCTCCCCAAAAACTTGAGGCATCTGTGGCATTGTGTTGTGTGACAAAACTGCACATTTTAATGTGGCCTTTTATAGTCCCCAGCACAAGGTGCACCTGTGTAATGATCATGATGTTTAATCAGCTTCTTGATATGCCACACCTATCAGGTGGATGGATTATCTTGGCAAAGGAGAAATGCTCACTAACAGGGATGTAAACAAATTTGTGCACAATATTATTTAGAAATAAGGTGTTTGTATGTATGGAAGATTTCTGAGATATTTTATTTCAGCTCATGAAACATGGGACCAACGCTTTACATGTTGCGTTTATAATTTTGTTCAGTTTAGTTAAATACAAATGTAAGAAGAGCAAAGACATCATTTTTATAGATTAACAAAATATAGAATGCCATAGGATTACGATCATACTGTACATCATGATTTTGGAGTAATACATATATAGGTATTGTAAATTACACAATAAATATTAGATCTGATATAACTACACTGATATTGCAGACCTGTAGCTCCAGTGTTTTGCCTGTGGAGTGTGTGTTTTGGCATGGAGGAGTGGGTACATGTAGCCCTCAGCAAGCCCTGTGTCTGTGGCCCAGAGGCTCTCTGTGGCCTGAGGCTAGGCCTGGAGGTGTGTGTCTCTCTTAGGTTGCTATACAGATGAGCCTCTCTGCTGGGTGGATTCATCAAAGCTATTCTATTTAACTTCACAGAACATCTCTCACCCCATTTGCCTTGGCTTTCTAAACAGAGTTAGATCCAGAAAAGCAACTTAAAAATACCAGAGAGATCAATTACACCCACTTACAAGCATGACATGTTGCTTGCCAGTGTTGAGTTACAGTGAGGGAAAAAAGTATTTGATCCCCTGCTGATTTTGTACGTTTGCCCACTGACAAAGAAATGATCAGTCTATAATTTTAATGGTAGGTTTATTTGAACAGTGAGAGACAGAATAACAACAACAAAATCCAGAAAAACGCATGTCAAAAATGTTATAAATTGATTTGCATTTTAATGAGGGAAATAAGTATTTGACCCCCTCTCAATCAGAAAGATTTCTGGCTCCCAGGTGTCTTTTATACAGGTAACGAGCTGAGATTAGGAGCACACTCTTAAAGGGAGTGCTCCTAATCTCAGTTTGTTACCTGTATAAAAGACACCTGTCCACAGAGGCAATCAATCAATCAGATTCCAAAATCTCCACCATGGCCAAGACCAAAGAGCTCTCCAAGGATGTCAGGGACAAGATTGTAGACCTACACAAGGCTGGAATGGGCTACAAGACCATCGCCAAGCAGCTTGGTGAGAAGGTGACAACAGTTGGTGCGATTATTCGCAATTGGAAGAAACACAAAATAACTGTCAATCTCCCTCAGCCTGGGGCTTCATGCAAGATCTCACCTCGTGGAGTTGTAATGATCATGAGAACGGTGAGGAATCAGCCCAGAACTACACGGGAGGATCTTGTCAATGATCTCAAGGCAGCTGGGACCATAGTCACCAAGAAAACAATTGGTAACACACTACGCCGTGAAGGACTGAAATGCAAATCAATTTATAACATTTTTGACAATTTTTTTGTTGTTATTCTGTCTCTCACTGTTCAAATAATTATAATAATAATTTGTCAAGAATGGCGCCGGAGAAGATGGCTGCCGTTTTACAGCCCTCTAACCAATTGTACTATTATGTGTGTTTTTCCGCGTTATTTGTAATTTATTTTGTACATAATGTTTCTGCCATCGTCTCTTATAACCAAAAAGAGCTTCTGGATATCGTATTGGACGAATAATTTTTCTTCAACGAGGCGGCCGCAAAGGATATCCTACAGACACCCGACAAGGCCCAAATCCCTGTCATTCGCATGAGGAAGAGACGGAGATATCGTGGACATAGGTCGGGGTGCCTTGTAAGGATTCGACGGCGAGCGAGTAAACTGCCGCTCCCATCAATCCTATTAGCCAATCTTCAATCATTAGAAAATAAATTGGATGACCTAAGATTACGGTTATCCTACCAACGGGGCATTAAAAACTGTAATATCTTATGTTTCACCGAGTCGTGGCTGAACGACGACATGGATAACATACAGCTAGCGGGCTATACGCTACATCGGCAGGATAGAACGGCTGACTCCGGTAAGACAAGGGGTGGCGGTCTGTGTATATTTGTAAACAACAGCTGGTGCACAAAATCAAATACTAAGGAAGTCTTGAGGTTTTGCTCGCCTGAGGTAGAGTATCTTATGATAAGCTGTAGACCACACTATTTACCAAGAGAGTTTTCATCTATATTTTTCATAGCTGTCTATTTACCACCACAAACCAATGCTGGCATTAAGATTGCACTGAATGAGCTGTATAAGGCCATAAGTCAACAGGAAAACGTTCATCCAGAGGCAGCGCTCCTAGTGGCCGGGGACTTTAATGCAGGGAAACTTAAATCCTTTCTACCTCATTTCTACCAGCATGTTAAATGTGCAACCAGAGGAAAAAAAACTCTAGACCACCTTTACTCCACACACAGAGATGCATACAAAGCTCTCGCTCACCCTCCATTTGGCAAATCTGACCATAACTCTATCCTCCTGATTCCTGCTTATAAGCAAAAACTAAAGCAGGAAGCACCAGTGACTCGGTTAATAAAAAAGTGGTCAGATGACGCAGATGCTAAGCTACAGGACTGTTTTGCTAGCACAGACTGGAACATGTTCCGGGATTCTTCAGATAGCATTGAGGAGTACACCACATCAGTCACTGGCTTCATCAATAAGTGCATCGATGATGTCATCCCCACAGTGACCGTACGTACATACCCCAACCAGAAGCCATGGATTACAGGAAACATCCGCAATGAGCTAAAGGGTAGAGCTGCCGCTTTCAAGGAGCGGGACTCTAACCTGGACGCTTATAAGAAATCCCGCTATGCCCTCCGACGAACCATCAAACAGGCAAAGAGTCAATACAGGACTAAGATTGAATCGTACTACACCGGCTCTGACGCTCGTCGGATGTGGCAGGGCTTGAAAACGATTACAGACTACAAAGGGAAGCACAGCCGCGAGCTTCCCAGTGACACAAGCCTACCAGACGAGCTAAACCACTTCTATGCTTGCTTCGAGGCAAGCAACACTGAAGCATGCATGAGAGCACCAGCTGTTCCGGATGACTATGTGATCACGCTCTCCGTAGCCGATGTGAGTAAGACTTTTAAGCAGATCAACATTCACAAGGCCGCATGGCCAGACGGATTACCAGGACGTGTACTCCAAGCATGTGCTGACCAACTTGCAAGTGTCTTCACTGACATTTTCAACATGTCCCTGACTGAGTCTGTAATACCAACATGTTTCAAGCAGACCACCATAGTCCAAGGACACTAAGATAACCTGCCTAAATGACTACGGACCCGTAGCACTGACGTCTGTAGCCATGAAGTGCTTTGAAAGGCTGGTCATGGCTCACATCAACACCATTATCCCAGAAACCCTAGACCCACTCCAATTTGCATACCGCCCCAACAGATCCACAGATGATGCAATCTCTATTGCACTCCACACTGCCCTTTCCCACCTGGACAAGAGGAACACCTACGTGAGAATGCTATGCATTGACTACAGCTCAGCATTCAACACCATAGTGCCCTCAAAGCTCATCACTAAGCTAATGATCCTGGGACTAAACACCTTCCTCTGCAACTGGATCCTGGACTTCCTGACGGGCCACCCCCAGGTGGTAAGGGTAGGTAACAACACATCTGCCACACTGATCCTCAACACGGGGGCCTCTCAGGGGTGCGTGCTCAGTCCCCTCCTGTACTCCCTGTTCACCCATGACTGCATGGCCAGGCACGACTCCAACACCATCATTAAGTTTGCCGACGACACAACAGTGGTAGGCCTGATCACCGACAACGATGAGACAGCCTATAGGGAGGAGGTCAGAGACCTGGCCGTGTGGTGCCAGGATAACAACCTCTCCCTCAACGTGACCAAGACAACGGAGATGATTGTGGACTACAGGAAAAAAAAGAGGACTGAGCACGCCCCCATTCTCATCGACTGGGCTGTAGTGGAACAGGTTGAGAGCTTCAAGTTCCTTGGTGTCCATATCACCAACAAACTATCATGGTCCAAACACACCAAGACAGTCGTGAAGAGGGCACGACAAAGCCTATTCCCCCTCAGGAGACTGAAAAGATTCGGCATGGGTCCTCAGATCCTCAAAAAATTATACAGCTGCACCATCGAGAGCATCCTGACTGGTTGCATCACCGCCTGGTATGGCAACTGCTTGGCCTCCGACCGCAAGGCACTACAGAGGGTAGTGCGTACGGCCCAGTACATCACTGGGGCCAAGCTTCCTGCCATCCAGGACCTCTATACCAGGCGGTGTCAGAGGAAGGCTCTCAAAATTGTCAAAGACTCCAGCCACCCTAGTCATAGACTGTTCTCTCTGCTACCGCACGGCAAGCGGTACCGGAGCGCCAAGTCTAGGTCCAAAAGACTTCTCAACAGCTTCTACCCCCAAGCCATAAGACTCCTGAACAGCTAATCATGGCTACCCGGACTATTTGCACTGACCCCCCACCCCATCTTTTTACGCTGCTGCTACTCTGTTAATTATTTATGCATAGTCACTTTAACTCTACCCACATGTACATATTACTTCAACTACCTCAACTAGCCGGTGCCCCCGCACATTGACTCTGCACCGGTACCCCCCTGTATATATAGCCTCCCTACTGTTATTTTATTTTACTTCAGTTTTTTTTTTCTCAACACTTTTTTGTTGTTGTTTTATTTTACTTTTTTATTAAAAATAAATGCACTGTTGGTTAAGGGCTGTAAGTAAGCATTTCACTGTAATGTCTGCACCTGTTGTATTCGGCGCATGTGGCCAATAAAATTTGATTTGATTTGATTTTATTTGAAATAAACCTACCATTAAAATTATAGACTGATCATGTCTTTGTCAGTGGGCAAACGTACAAAATCAGCAGGGGATCAAATACTTTTTTCCCTCACTGTATGTGATTGTCATGCATCTGTAAGGGCTTAATTTATATGTTTGTGGTATGCTTAATGAATGTTGGGAATGCACTGTCGGGTATAAATTGTTCCATATTAGCAGCGCCTAATAGCTACATGATAGGTGGCTGTGGGTGTAAGGCAGCCCCCGAAGTGACTCTCACACTACATGGGTGGCTGTGCCTGTATTCCTGTGTTGCTGTGCTGAGAGGAATGCAGATACTGTAGATCTTGTTCCCCCACAGTATTTAGCATTTTTACTATTTTATTAGGATCCCATGAGCTGTTGCTGAAGCAGCAGCTTCTATTCCTGGGGTCAACAGATCCATGTCCAGGATAATTGATGCTATGTGTACAGAGGTACAGTATATTATCCATATTTCCCTTTTTTTCTTCTGATGCGTCAACAAAAGGATATTCGCACCCACGCTTTGCATTGACACAAATTGTATAGAGGATTTCTCTTTTTCACATCAGTATTTCATACCATCTCTGTGAGGGAGCTTTATTTGGGTATCAGAATGAGCATGATACCCACTTATGGCTCAGTCATTCCTCTGATTATTTGCAGATACATTTGCTAATATTTTAGTATAGAGTATTTGCAAAATTATTAATGAGGGAATACATTTTGAGATGTTTTTGTAGCTATCAGAAGTGCAGACTGACTTGGGATCTTTGTGAAGTACTGTACACTCCAGGCCCCCATATATTACCCATCATTCTAATAGTATCTGGTTTTATGATGAAATCATTATGCATTTTGAGTGCAATAAGGATTTATGGTTCAAGGCCGATTATAAATGTTTTTATATAGTGACAAAGATCTATCATAATTAATCTGCTATTAGAATAATTTGCTAAACTTGGCTAAATCAATTATGGACATAATCATCATGGTGAGCGGCTCATATGAGAAGATGAATGGTGTATTCAAATACATTAGAGCAGGTTACATACGTGTACAGTGTATGGATATGCTATGCAACCTCTGATGCTTAGTCATCCTTTCCTGATTCTGTATTCTATTCAGGAAGCGTTCCATTAATAATAATATAATAATAATATGCCATTTAGCAGACACTTTTATCCAAAGCGACTTACAGTCATGTGTGCATACATTTTTATGTATGGGTGGTCCCGGGATCAAACCCACTACCCTGGCGTTACAAGCGCCATGCTCTACCAAGGACCACAATTAAGCCAGTTATGACCATATAAATAGATGCCTGTTCTAGTGATTCTATTTCTATGGTTATGACATTACGTGTAATGGAGTGACTCAACATGTCAATGCATACCTATCTCAGGACTGCACCTGGTCAATGCTCGGTGGACATTTCCATAGCTGATATTGACATTGTGACATGAGCAACCCATGAGGTTGACAGGATGTAGAGCTGTTGGTGTCCAGCCTTATTCCAGTCCTATATCAATTAATTCACTCTTTCTTTTTTCAATCATTCCATCTGTCTGTTTCTCTATTCCTTTCTTCCCTCAATTTGTTGTAATTTCCTATCTTACCTATCTTTGTAGTTTCCTGGCTAGTACCGTGCAGACTCGTGTCAGACCATTCCCTTGTTCAGTATACAACTGGGTTTTCCCTCACTGCCTCTCCTTTGTAGATTGTCGCATACAAAACGCACACAAAATAGACTCATACTATGTACACAACTCACACACATAACCTCAGACATAGTCACAGAGCACATACAGTGCCTTCAGAAGATATTCAGGCACTAAAAGTATTTTACACATTTTGTTGTGTTACAGCCTGAATTTAAAATGGATTGAAATTAGATTTTGTGTCACTGATCTACATAATGTCAAAGTGGAATTTTGTTTGTAGAACATTTTAGAAATTAATAAAAAATGTACAGCTGAAATGTCTTGAGTCAGTAAGTATTCAACCCCTTTGTTATGGCAAACCTAAATATGTTCAGGAGTAAAAATGTGCTTAACAAGTCACATAATAAGTTGCATGGACTCATTCTGTGTTCAATAATAGTGGTTAACATAATTTTTTTTATGACTACCCCATCTCTGTACCCCACACATACAATTATCTGTAAGGTCCCTCAATTGAGTAGAGAATTTCAAGCACAGATTCAACCACAAAGTCCAGGGAGGTTTTTCAATGCCTCACAAAGAAGGGCACCAAGACGCTGAATATCCCTTTGAGCATGTTGAAGTTATTAATTAGGCTCTGGATGGTGTATTAATTCACCCAGTCACTACAAAGATACAGCTGTCCTTCCTAACTCAGTTGCCGGAGATGAAGGAAACTGCTCAGGGATTTCAAAATGGGGCCAATGGTGATTTTAAAACAGCATTTAATGGTTGTGATAGGAGAAAACTGAGGATGGATCAACAACATTGTAGTTACTCCACGATACTAACCTAAATTACCTAGTTAAAAGAAGGAAGCCTGTATATAATAAAAATATTCCAAAACATGCCTCCTGTTTGCAACCATGCACTTAAGTAATACTGGAAGAAAGAAATTAACTTTTTGTCCTGAATACAAAGCGTTATGTTTGGGGCAAATCCAACATATCACTGAGTACCACTGAATTCACCTTTCAGTAGGACAATAACCTAAAACATAAGGCCAAATCTACACTGGAGTTGCTTACCAAATGACATTGAATGTTCCTGAGTGGCCTAGTTACAGTGTTGACTTAAATTTGCTGGAAAATCTATGGCAAGACTTGAAAATGGCTGTCAAGCAATGATCAACAATGTGACAGAGCTTGAAGAACTTTGAAAAGAATAATGGGCAAATATTGTACAATCCAGCTGTGGAAAGCTCTTAAAAACGTACCCCAGCAGACTCACTGCTGTAATCGCCGTCAAAGGTATTTCTAAAAGGTATTGACTCAGGGGTGTGAATACTTATGTAAATTAGATATTTTTGTATTTCATTTTCAAAACATTTGCAAACATTTCTAAAAACATGTTTTCACTTTGTTATTATGGGGTATTGTGTGTAGATGCGTGAAAAAATTATAATATTTAATCCATTTTGAATTCAGGCTGTAACACAACAAAATGTAGAATAAGTCAAGGGGTATGAATACTTTCTGAAGGCACTGTACGTTCACTCAGACACTCACTCACACACACAGAGAGACTTGAGCATGTGTCGGAAAATGTGTTTGTGTAATATGCATGCTTCAATGCAAGAGAAGGCACACCAGCGAGGAAGGCTGAATTAGATTACTTGGGATCACTCTGGCATGAAAAGCCTCCCCTCCCCTCCCCTCCCCTCCCCTCCCCTCCCCTCCCCTCCCCTCCTCCTCTCCTCATCCTCTCCTCATCCTCTCCTCTCCTCTCATCCTCCCCTCTCATCCTCCCCTTCTCACCCTGCTGATGGAACAGAGGAAGTAAGGTAATATAAAAGCAGTGCTTGATCCTGCCCCACTTTCCCCCTGCCAGAGAGAAAACATGAACATGAACTGTGTTTCTGCGTTACACTATGTCTCTATGGTAGGACAGGACAGGAAACTGGACAAAGGCCTGTATCAGTGATACAACAATGTTGTCTTCCAGCTGTTGATCCTTTTTGTTTGGGGTGTAGAGAGGAGAGCAGGCAGCTCTCTATAGGCCAGGGAGAAGAGAAGAGCATTATTATTAGTGATGGGTGACAGAGAATCAGAGAGTGGTAGCCTAGCGGTTAGAGCGTTGGGCCAGTAACCGAAAGGTCACTAGTTCGAATTTCAGAGCCGACAAGGTGAAAGATCTGTCAATGTGCCCTTGAGCAATTGCTCTGGATAAGAGCGTCTGCTAAATGACGAAAATGTAGATGTACCAGAACTCACTGGATTCTCCAATTACATTGAATGAACTAGAGGACAAAATACAAACCCTCCAACCCAAAAAGGCCTGTGGTGTTGATGATATCCTAAATGAAATGATAAAATATACAGACCAGAAATTCAAATTAGCTATACTTAAACTCTTTAACATCATCCTCAGCTCTGGCATCTTCCCCAATATTTGGAACGAGTAACTGAACACCCTAATCCTCAAAAGTGGGGCGAAATTGGACCGCAATAACTACTGTGGGATCTGCGTCAACAGCAACCTCCGGAAAATCCTCTGCATTATCTTTAACAGCAGACTCCTACATTTCCTCAGTGAAAACAACGTCCTGAGCAAATGTCAAATTGGCTTTTTACCAAATTACCGTATGATAGACGACGTATTTACCCTGCACACCCTAATTGACAAACAAACAAAACAAAACCATGCTTTTCTCATGCTTTGGTGATTTAAAAAAAATAAGTTTTTGACTCAATTTGGCATGAGGGTCTGCTATATAAATTGATGGAAAGCGGTGTTGAGGAAAATAAATACGACAATATAAAATCCATGAACACGTGTGCGCTTAAAATTGGCAAGAAAAACACAGGGCCTCCTCAGGGCCGTGGGGTGAGACAGGGATGCAGCTTGAGCCCCAACCTCTTCAACATACACTGTGTACAAAACATTCCATAAAATAGACTGACCAAGTGAATCCAGGTGAAAGCTATGATCCTTATTGATGTCACTTGTTAAATCCACTTCAATCAGAGTAGATGAAGGGGAGGTGACAGGTAAAGAAGGATTTTTAAGCCTTGAGACATAGTTTGTGTATGTGTGCTATTCAGAGGGTGAAGGGGCAAGACAAAATATTTATGTGCCTTTGAACAGGGTATGGTAGTCGGTGCCAGGTGCACCAGTTTGAGTGTGTCAATAACTGCAATGCTGCTGGGTTTTTTGACCCAAAATTAAGGAAATCTTTGACTATGTACAGACTCAGTGAGCATAGCCTTGCTATTGAGAGAGGCCGTCGTACGCAGACCTGGCTCTTGAGAGAAGACAGGCTAAGTGTAAGTGCCCACTGCCCACAAAATTAGGTAGAAACTGAGCTGCACTTTCTAACCTCCTGCCAAATGTACAGTGCATTCGGAAAGTATTCAGCCCCTTGACTTTTTCCACATTTTGTTACGTTACAGCCTTATTCTAAAATTGATTAAATTGTTTTTTCCCCCTCATCAATCTACACACAATGCCCCATAATGGCAAAGCAAAAACAGGTTTTTTGAAATTATTGCAAATGTATTACAAATAAAAAACGGAAATATCACATTTACATAAGTATTCAGACCCTTGAAGCTCCATTGGCAGCGATTACAGCCTCGAGACTTCTTGGGTATGACGCTACAAGCTTGGTATATGTATGTACACTACCATTCAAAAGTTTGGGGTTACTTAGAAATGTCCTTGTTTTTTGAAAGAAAACCTTTTTTTTTGTCCATTAAAATAACATCAAATTGATCCGAAATACAGTGTAGACATTGTTCATGTTGTAAATGGCTATTGTAGCTGGAAACGGCAGATTTTTTATGGAATATCTACATAGGCGTACAGAGGCCCATTATCAGCAACCATCAGTCCTGTGTTCCAATGGCACGTTGTGTTTGCTAATCCAAGTTTATCATTTTAAAAGGCTAATTGATCATTAGAAAACCCTTTTGCAATTATGTTAGCACAGCTGAAAACTGTTGTGCTGATTAAAGAAGCAATAAAACTGGCCTTCTTGAGACTAGTTGATTATCTGGAGCATCAGCAATTGTGGGTTCGATTACAGGCCTAAAATGGCTAGAAACAAATAACTTTCTTCTGAAACTCGTAAGTCTATTCTTGTTCTGAGAAATGAAGGCTATTCCATGCGAGAAATTGCCAAGAAACTGAAGATCTCGTACAAGGCTGTGTACCACTCCCTTCACAGAACAGCGCAAACTGGCTCTAACCAGAATAGAAAGAGGAGTGGGAGGCCCCGGTGCACAACTGAGCAAGAGGACAAATACATTAGTGTCTAGTTTGAGAAACAGGCGCCTCACAGGTCCTCAACTGGCAGCTTCATTAAATAGTACCTGCAAAACACAGTCTCAACGTCAACAGTGAAGAGGCGATGCTGACCTTCTAGGCAGAGTTGTAATGAAAAAGCCACAGTGAACGGTAGTGTATGTGTATGTGTATGTATATGTCAATATAATTGATATATTTACAAAAAATATATATGGGGGATTGGAAATGATGCAGACAATTACATTGGTGGAAGCTACAATCTATCTGTAATATTAAAGCTGATCACACCTGTATAAGCTTGATACAAGCTTGACACACCTGTATTTGGGGAGTTTCTTCCATTCTTCTCCGCAGATCCTCTCAAGCTCTGTCAGGTTGGATAGGGAGCATCGCTGCATAGCTATTTTCAGGTCTCTCCAGAGATGTTCGATTGTTTCTCATGGTCTGACTCATTTTACATTTACATTCTCATGGTCTGACTCCACTTGCTTTGGCAATGTAAACATGTTTCCATACCAATAAAGCCCTTTGAATCAAATTGAATTGAGAGAGAGAAAGAAAGAAAGAGAAAGAGAGAGGGTGCTGCTCTAATCTCTTTAATCTAGTTGAGTGTGAGAGACTTCAGAGAGAATGCTGAAGGCATCTGTTGATTTGCGCATTGCTTTGGTTAAGAAAAGGCTTTAATCTGTAATTAGGACTAATTAGGCTAATAGGCTAGATTGTCTTTTGCCATGACGGAGAAGCTAATTTAGGCCAGAAATAATCCCTTAAACAAAGGGGAATCCATAAGTGACCATGCTGCAAAGGTTATTATGTAATAAAGCTAATGATTAGGAATAATGGCAGGCATATTCAGGGTTGGATCACATTTATTTCCTAAACTAATTTATGGCATGACCTAAATTACTGTGCCTTTGCTCTAATTGATTATAACAAAACACTCTTTCTTTCGTCTTTGAAGCAGCCTCCTCCTGAGCGTTATAGCAGGGACACCTACACGCTGCCAACTCACAGTGCTGTTCAATGGTTTGTCTCCCATTTCAAACCATGAAGCAGGATTTCTGTAAATGCCCAAAAATGTCAAAGGGAATTCTGAATAATGGCAAATAGAAATCAAAACTGGATGGTGTTCAGAGATAAATGGGAGGGGTTGAGGGTAGCTGAAGGATGGGACTAAAAACAAACAAAAGATAACTAATGTAAAATATAATGTGTACGTACAATGTATATAGTATGTATAAGCTGGAAGGAGAAGCCTACGTGTCGTTGTCCATTACTTTAATACAATTAGGGGATGGGTGGAAGAGTTAGGGAAAAATATATTAAAATATATACAGTGGGGAAAAAAAGTATTTAGTCAGCCACCAATTGTGCAAGTTCTCCCACTTAAAAATATGAGAGAGGCCTGTAATTTTCATCATAGGTACACGCCAACTATGACAGACAAAATGAGAAAAAAAAATCCAGAAAATCACATTGTAGGATTTTTTATGAATTTATTTGCAAATTATGGTGGAAAATAAGTATTTGGTCAATAACAAAAGTTTCTCAATACTTTGTTATATACCCTTTGTTGGCAATGACACAGGTCAAACGTTTTCTGTAAGTCTTCACAAGGTTTTCACACACTGTTGCAGGTCATTCACTAGGTCCCCCCATGTGGTTCTGGGATTTTTGCTCACCGTTCTTGTGATCATTTTGACCCCACGGGGTGAGATCTTGCGTGGAGCCCCAGATCGAGGGAGATTATCAGTGGTCTTGTATGTCTTCCATTTCCTAATAATTGCTCCCACAGTTGATTTCTTCAAACCAAGCTGCTTACCTATTGCAGATTCAGTCTTCCCAGCCTGGTGCAGGTCTACAATTTTGTTTCTGGTGTCCTTTGACAGCTCTTTGGTCTTGGCCATAGTGGAGTTTGGAGTGTGACTCTTTGAGGTTGTGGACAGGTGCTTTTATACTGATAACAAGTTCAAACAGGTGCCATTAATACAGGTAACGAGTGGAGGACAGAGGAGCCTCTTAAAGAAGAAGTTACAGGTCTGTGAGAGCCAGAAATCTTGCTTGTTTGTAGGTGACCAAATACTTATTTTCCACCATAATTTGCAAATAAATTCATTAAAAATCCTACAATGTGATTTTCTGGATTTCTTTTTCTCAATTTGTCTGTCATAGTTGACGTGTACCTATGATGAAAATTACAGGCCTCTCTCATCTTTTTAAGTGGGAGAACTTGCACAATTGGTGGCTGACTAAATACTTTTTTTCCCCACTGTATATGGACAAGAGATGTTAGAGTGGCATGGACTAAGATACAGTAGAGTATAGAATACAGTATATACATGTGAGATGAGTAATGCAAGATACGTAAACATTATTAAAGTGGCTAGTGTCCCATTTCTTTAAAGTGGCCAGTGATTTCTAGTCTATGTCTATAGGCAGCAGCCTCTAATGTGCTAGTGATGGCTGTTTAACAGTCTGATGGCCTTGAGATAGAAGCTATTTTTCAGTCTCTCGGTCCCAGCTTTGATGCACCTGTACTGGTCTCGCCTTCTGGATGATAGCGGGATGAACAGGCACTGGCTTGGGTGGTTGATGTCCTTGATGATCTGTTTGGCCTTCCTGTGACATCGGGTGCTGTAGGTGTCCTGGCGGGCGGGTAGTTTTCCCACGGTAATGCGTTGTGCAAACTGCACCACCCTCTGGAGAGCCTTGCGGTTGCGGGCGGTGCAGTTGCCGTAACAGGCGGTGATACAGCCCGACAGGATGCTCTCAATTGTGCATCTGTAAAAGTTTGTGAGGGTTTTAGGTCCCAAGTCAAATTTGTTCAGCCTCCTGAAGGTGAAGAGGCTCTGTTGCGCCTTCTTTACATTTTAGTCATTTAGCAGACGCTCTTATCCAGAGCGACTTACAGTTAGTGAGTGCATACATTTTTCATACTGGCCCCCCGTAGGAATCGAACCCACAACCCTGGCATTGCAAGCGCCATGCTCTACCAACTGAGCTACACTGTCTATGTGGGTGGTCCATTTCAGTTTGTCAGTGATGTGTATGCCAAGGAACTTGAAGCTTTCCACCTTCTCAAATGCTGTTTCCTGAAGTCCACAATCATCTCGTTTGTTTTGATGACGTTGAGTGAGAGGTTATTTTCCTGGCACGACACTCCCAGAGCCCTCACCTCCTTCCTGTAGGCTGTCTCGTCATTGTTGGTAATCAAGCCTACTACTGTCGGTGGCACTCTGTTATCCTCAAAGTGGGCGAAGAAGGTGTTTAGCTTGTCCGGAAGCAAGACGTGGTTGGTTTTCCTTTTGTAGTCTGTGATTGTCTGTAGACCCTGCCACATACGTCTCGTGTCTGAGCCGTTGAATTGCGACTCCACTTTGTCTCTATACTGGCGTTTTGCTTGTTTGATTGCCATGCGGAGTGAATAACTACACTGTTTGTGTTCTGCCATATTCCTAGTCACCTTGCCATGGTTAAATGCGGTGGTTCGTTCTTTCAGTTTCGCGCGAATGCTGCCATCTATCCACTGTTTCTGGTTAGGGTAGGTTTTAATAGTCACAGTGGGTACGACATCTCCTATACACTTCCTGATATACTCAGTTACGGTATCGGTGTATTCGGCTAAATTATTTTCCCAAGCTACCCGGAACATATCCCAGTCCACGTGATCAAAACAATCCTGAAGTGTGGATTCCGATTGGTGAGACCAGCATTGAATAGTCCTTAGCACGGGTACTTCCTGTTGGAGTTTCTGCCTGTAGGAAGGGAGAAGCAAGATGGAGTCATGGTCAGATTTGCTGAAAGGAGGGCAGGGGAGGGCCTTGTAAGCTTCGCGGAAGTTTGAATAACAGTGATCCAGAGTTTTAGCAGCGCGAGTACTGCTATACTGGGAGGTAGCTGTTTGTTTTTTGGGTCACCTAAAGATGGATCTTAAAGGAAGTAATTGGAGGCTAAGCTGATTCCGCAGCAGCACAGCAGGAGGCTGGTCCATTATCTTTTACCATCTTGAAGTAATATGCTCCTGTCCAGCCCAGCCTCATCATCATTACCCACGCTGCACTGCCCCAGTGATGGAGAGAGACCGAAAGGACAGGGCATATATCATATCACCACTCATCTGTCTTCCTGTCCCATCCTTCCTCGGCAGCAAACTGTGCTCACTCACACACAGCACATTCAAACAGCATGGAGATGAGGAGAAATGAAAGGAGCGGTTTGTATTCATGTGATCTCCGAATGGTATCGTTAAACAATAGATCATCACCCTGGCCTTCTCCGCCCACTTCGTCTCGCACATGATATAGTCATCCATCAACAATACTCAATTGAATGTTTCATTATTTATTTGTTATTTTCAAAAATTCCTTGCACCTTAGTACACATCTTCTCAGCCAGGCAAGTGAAATAGCAGGATAGTGATTTATCAAACCCATACCAGACACACAGGTATGATAGCAGAACATGCATCCAGCACCCAGCCAGACATGTACTCTGGTAACAGGATATAAACACACAGACATCACAGTGAAGTTTGATGTTTGTGCACTGTTTTCAGATCAGGGTCTGGGTGCGGATACAAGAATATATAACTAAATACTCCAAGCATTAAGGTGCAGTGCCATCAGAAAGTATTCATACCCCATGCATTATTCCACATTTTGTGGTGTTACAGCCTGAATTCAAAATTGATTAAATATCTATTTTTCTCATCCATCTACACCCAATACCCATAATGACTAAGTGAAAACATGTTTTGAATTTGTTTTGTCCAAATGTATTGAAAATGAAATACAGATATATCACATTTACATAAGTATTCATACCCCTTTGCTATGACACTCCAAATTGAGCTCAGATGCATCCAATATACTTTTATCATCCTTGAGATGTCACTACAACTTGATTGGAGTCCACCTGTGGCCAATTACATTGTTTGGACATGATTTAGACAGAAACACACCTGTCTATATAATGTCCCACAGTTGACAATGCATGTCAGATCAGAAACTATACCATGATGTCCAAGGAACTGTCCGTAGATCTCCGAGATAGAATTGTGATGAGGCATATATCTGGGGAAGGGTATAAAACCATTTCTAGAGTGTTGAAAGTTTCCAAGAGCACAGTGGTCTCAATTGAAAAAATATGGAACTACCCAGACTCTGCCTAGAGCTGGCCGGTCGACCAAACTAAGCAACCGGGCAAGAAGGACCTTGGTCAGGGAGGTGACCAAGAACCCAATGACCACTCTGACACAACTACAGAGTTCCTAGGCTGGAATGGGAGAACTTGCCAGAAGAACAACAGCCTCTACAGCGCTTCACCAATCTGGGCTTTATGGGAGAGTGGCCAGATGGAAGCCACTCCTGGAGTTTGCAAAAAGGCACATGAAAGACTCTGAGATCATAAGCCAAAAGATTATGTGGTCTGATGAGACAAAAATTGAACTCTTTGGCCTGAATGCAAAGCACTATGTCTAGAGAAAACCAGGCACAGCTCCTCACCCTTCTAACACCATCCCTACCGTGACGCATGGTGGTGGCAGCATCATGCTATGGGGATGCTTTTCAGCGGCAGGGACTGGGAGACTGGTAAGGATAGAGGGAACAATGAATGGAGCCAAATACAGGCAAATCCTTGATGAGAACCTGCTTCAGAGTGCAAATGACCTTAGACTGGGGCGAAGATTTAAGTTCCAACAGGACAATAACCCCAAGCATTCAGCCAAAGCAACGCTGGAATGGCTTCAGAACAAGAATGTGAAAGTCCTTGAGTGGCCCAGCCAAAACCCAGACTTGAATCCCATTGAAAATCTTTGGAAAGACTTGAGGATTGTTGTTTACCACCACTCGCCATCTAATTTAACACAGCTTGAGAAAATCTGCAAGGAAAGTCCCCAAATCCGTATGTGCAAATGACCTTAGACTGGGGCGAAGATTTAAGTTCCAACAGGACAATAACCCCAAGCATTCAGCCAAAGCAACGCTGGAATGGCTTCAGAACAAGAATGTGAAAGTCCTTGAGTGGCCCAGCCAAAACCCAGACTTGAATCCCATTGAAAATCTTTGGAAAGACTTGAGGATTGTTGTTTACCACCACTCGCCATCTAATTTAACACAGCTTGAGAAAATCTGCAAGGAAAATCCCCAAATCCGTATGTGCAAAGCTGATACAGACATAAGCTGTAATCGCCGCCAAAGGTGCTTCTATAAAGTATTGACTCAGGTGTGTGAATACTTATATAAATGAGATATTTCTGTATTACATTTTCAATAAATGTGCAAACATTTTAAAAAGCAAAAAAAATATTTAATCAATTTTGAATTCAGGGTGTAACACAACAAAATGTGGAATAAATCAAGGGGTATGAATACTTTCTGAAGGCACTGTATACCTGTAAGTAGAGACACCAGATTATGTGAACAACAGATTGAAGTCCTCTGGTCTCAATCAGTGTCTGAGCAGCACACGACATGATACTACACTACACTAAATTCCACTACACAACACTAAATTACACGACACTAATCTACACTACACTAAATTACACTACACTACACTACAGGGACCTGTATTCACCCCCTAATTTCACGGCACTCAGGCACTGCTCTAGCTGATTGCCTTGCAAGGGTAAAGCATTGCATTTCTTTGCATAGAATGACTCATAGAGTCTACAATGGAGGCTGATGTATGAATCCCGAGTGGGCAATCCATTAGAAATTAGTACAGTAAAGCTGGGAGGTTGATGAAAGAGAGTACTAGCTAATTGAGTCTACTGCGGTGTTCACATGTGTCATAATAGATGTAATGTTAATGAGTACAACACATAATTAATGGTCCTCTGATCCGGAACCACTCTCTCCTTGATCACAGAGGACTCTCTGTTTAAATACCTTTTTTAACTGCATTCTAAATTAAAGGGATCAGTTCTATCCATCCATGTTCCTTCTCTACAAAGCCTTCTCTACAATAGGCTGGAAGAGATAGGCAGAGGGATTCTCACTTGTTGTTGATAAGGCTGCAAACGGCAGGCCTAGTGTGGGCGGGAACATAACTACGTTTGCAAGTTTGCCATTTTCAAAAGAGTAGAAGTGCTTATTTTAATGGTGTATTCTTTTGGTGACAGACATGAAATACAGACTGTCTTGAAATGTCGACGTAATTGAAAGGCAAAAAATGCTGTTGTGATTGTGGCTTCTTTTAAAGTTGACTATTTTATGGGTGTGTATACAGGAGTAGAAGCAAGCCCATGATTAGAATCTCTAAAGTTTTGCTCTCCAAACATCATCCCAAAATGTAGACGCCCCACTGATAGAAGATTTGTTTTCTGAACAATTCAGTTTCCTGCCCTGTGTCAAACTGATAGATCACATTACGGTAGCCCAAAGGGACAAACCTGCTTTCAAAATAACAGCCTGCAAAGTTTGGTAATAGACTGCAAAGTTATTTACAGGAAAACATTGAAAAGAGAGGATTGTCAAAAATAAGAATTTATTGACATATCTCAATGGCAGAACTTTCACAGATGGTCTGTATTGGTCTTCTATCTGAATGCAAACATGATCCTGTGAAGCTTGAGAGAAAACAGACTGGGTGTTATTTGGGGTTGGTAATGGACTCAGCAGTGGAATTGACCTTTGAGCCTGCGGAGGGGGGTTTCTGTCCAGAGGGCAGTTAAGCCAAGCTAAGCTGGCTGTATGGATCTCGATCAGAACCGGGGGAGGAAATCAGTCAGAGAGATCAGGAGGTCATCCCCACCAGGCCTGAGCCAGAGCAGAGGAAGAGCTCTCTATCGATCGGCAGAAGGTGATAGATAGGAGGCTGAAATGGAGCAGGCTGATACAGACAGAGTTGCATCCCTGGCTGCATCTCTGTAGCCCTGAAGCCCAGCCCAGGCTCCACGGGTGTACAGGGGGAAGCAGAGCATCATTAGAGCATCAGCAGAGCATCAGCAGAGCATCATCAGAGCATCAGCAGAGCATCAGCAGAGCATCAACAGAGCATCGCTATACAACCAGCACATCCAGATGCATTAGCCCCCCTGCTGCTGCCCTCATCCCTCCCCAGACCCTGCGTGTGCTTTGGGGCAGGCGGAGAGCCCCTTGTGTCCCTGGTGCCTGACCTTGGTGTCTTCTCTCCTGGAGCGCTGAAACTCACTGTCATTTGTATTCATCAGGGATAAGGAATCCTCCCACCCACCTGACCCATTAATCTATACTGAACAAAAATATAAACACAACATGTAAAGTGTTGGTCCCATGATTGAGGTGAAAAAAAAAGATCCCAGAAATGTTCCATATGCACAAAAAGCGTTTTTCTCTCAACTTTTGTGCACAAATGTGTTTCCATCCCTGTTAGTGAGCATTTCTCCTTTGCCAAGATAATCCATCCACCTGACAGGTGTGTCATATCAAGAAGCTGATTAAACAGAATTATCATTACACCTTGTGCTGGGGACAATAAAAGGCCACTCTAAAATGTGCAGTTTTGTCACACAACACAATGCCACAGATGTCTCAAGTTTGAGGGAGTGTGCAATTGGCATGCCGACGGCAGAAATGTCCACCAGAGCTTTCGCCAGAGAATTGAATGTTCATTTTTCTTAAACTTAAGCTGCCTCCAACGTCGTTTTAGAGAATATGGCAGTACGTCCAACTGGCCTCACAACCACAGACCACGTGTAACCACGCCAGCCCAGGACCTCCACATCCGGCTTCTTCAGCTGCGGGATCTTCTGAGACCAGCCACCCGGACTGCTGATGAAACTGAGGAGTATTTCTGTCTGTAATAAAGCCCTTTTGTGGGGAAAAAGGGCCTAATTAATTTATTTCAATTGACTGATTTCCTTATATGAACTGTAACAGTAAAATCGTTGAAATTGTTGCATGTTGCGTTTATATTTTTGTTCAGTATAGACGTACAATATATCAGATATGGTATTCATGAACCCTGCATGGGATTTGTCCTATAAAGTTAAAATATAGTGGTTCTACATCCAGCCATGTTTTATTCACCAGCTTCCTAGCCCAGCATGAGAAGAAGCAATTCCTCGCCACTGTGCTCCAGAGGATGGTTCACTTCCTGTCTGTTCACTCTAATACCCAACCCTCAATACCACCTTAAAATGACCTTTAAAAGAAAGACAGAGTTCTTATATGTTTACTTTTGAAGAACACTCATTTGTAGACCTATATGTGGGGAATAGGATGTACATGTTTTTAAAGGTAAATAAGTTGAACATGCCTACACATTGAAGACAGAGTAGTGCTCCAGTGCCACTTATATTGTTTTTTCCCTTGAAGAAATCAACCAGATGTTTAAAGAGCTCTCAGACATTATACTTTCTTTAGACAGTGAAGTTAGCAAAAAATCACCAGAAAGCTTACATTTACATTTACATCATTTAGCAGACGCTCTTATCCAGAGCGACTTACAAATTGGTGCATTCAACTTATGATAGCCAGTGGGACAACCACCTTTTTCTTTTTTTTATGGGGGGTGGGGGAAGGAGGATTACTTTATACTATTCCAGGTATTCCTTAATGAGGTAGGGTTTCAAGTGTCTCCGGAAGGTGGTCAGTGACTCTGCTGTCCTGGCGTTGTGGGGGAGCTTGTTCCACCATTGGGGTGCCAGAGCAGCGAATAGCTTTGACAAAATATTGTCACAAAAACAACAACAAACTAATACTGTCAGGGTATCAAATGTGCAGCGGTAGGACGGAGTCAGGCGCAGGACACAGAACTGAGTACACAACGTACTTTACTCTGAAAAAACAAACACTAATTTCCATGCAGGGAAAACAAAAGCGTATGACACAACACAACGAACAAACACGCACAAAACCATGTGGGAACCAGAGGGTTAAATAGGGAAATAATCATCATACAATGGGAACCAGGTGTGTACAAACAAGACAAAACAAATGGAAAACAGAAACGTAGATCGATGGCAGCTAGAAAGCCGGTGACGACGACCGCCGATAGCCGCCTGCACAAGGAGAGGCACCAACTTCGGCGGAAGTCGTGACAGTACCCCCCCCCCCCCCCCTTGACTCGCGGCTCCAGCACGCCGACACTGGCCTCGGGGATGACCCGGAGGACGAGGCACAGGACGATCCGGGTGGAGAAGGTCAAATTCCTTTAGTAAGGAAGGGTCCAGGATGTCCTCCACCGGCACCCAGCATCTCTCCTTCGGACCGTACCCCTCCCACTCCACAAGGTACTGAAGGCCCCTCGCCCGACGTCCTGAGTCCATGATGGCTCGTACAGTATACGCCGGGGCCCCCTCGATGTCCATCGGGGGCGGAGGAACCTCCCGCACCACAGACTGCTGGGGCGGACCTGCTACCACCGGCCTGAGGAGAGACACATGGAACGAGGGGTTAATACGGTAATCAGGGGGGAGCTGTAACCTATAACATACCTCGTTCAGTCTCCTCAGGACTTTAAATGGCCCCACAAACCACGGACCCAGCTTCCGGCAGGGCAGGCGAAGGCAGGTTTCGGGTCGAGAGCCAGACCCGGTCACTGCGGTGGCGGTCGGCGCTCGCCTTCTTTCGCCTGATGGCCCGTTGCAGGCGCACATGGGCAGCGTCCCAGGTCTCCTCCGAGCGCCTAAACCATTCATCCACCGCAGGTGCCTCGATCTGGCTCTGATGCCACGGTGCCAGGACCGGCTGATAACCTAGTACACACTGAAACTGAGAAATGTTAGTGGAGGAGTGGCGGAGGAAGTTTTGGGCCATCTCTGCCCAGGGGATGAAAGCCGCCCACTCCCCCGGCCGGTCCTGGCAATAGGACCTCAGAAACCTACCCACATCCTGGTTAACTCTCTCCACCTGCCCATTACTCTCGGGGTGAAAACCTGAGGTCAGGCTGACCGAGACCCCCAGACGTTCCATGAACGCCCTCCAGACCCTCGATGTGAACTGGGGACCCCGATCAGACACTATATCCTCAGGCACCCCGTAGTGCCGGAAGACGTGGGTAAACAGAGCCTCCAAAGTTTGTAGGGCCGTAGGGAGACTGGGCAAAGGAAGGAGACGGCAGGACTTAGAAAACCAATCCACAACGACCAGGATCGTGGTGTTACCTTGTGACGGAGGAAGATCCGTCACGAAGTCCACCGATAGGTGTGACCACGGCCGTTGTGGAACGGGTAGGGGTTGTAATTTCCCTCTGGGCAGGTGTCTAGGTGCCTTGCACTGGGCGCACACCGAGCAGGAGGAAACATAAACCCTCACGTCCTTAGCTAAAGTGGGCCACCAGTACTTCCCACTAAGACAGCGCACTGTCCGACCGATGCCAGGATGACCAGAGGAGGGTGACGTGTGGGCCCAACAGATCAATCGATCGCGGACATCAACCTGAACGTACAGACGCCCAACTGGACACTGGGTGGGAGTGGGCTCCGTACGTAACGCCCGCTCGATGTCCACGTCAACCTCCGATACCACCGGTGCCACCAGGCAAGAAGCCGGAAGTATGGGAGTGGGATCCACTCTGTGTCATACATCCGGGACGACAGTGCGTCTGCCTTAGCGTTCTGGGAACCTGGTCTGTAGGATAGGGTGAAAACAAAACGGTTGAAAAACATGGCCCACCTTGCCTGGCGAGGGTTCAGTCTCCTCGCCGCCCGGATGTACTCCAGAATACGGTGGTCAGTCCAAATTAGGAAAGGGTGTTTAGCCCCCTCAAGCCAATGCCTCCACGCCTTCAGAGCCCTGACAACAGCTAACAGCTCCGGAAGTAGTTGGCAAAACCCTAAGAACCGCTGCATCTCCTTTACCGTGGTTGGAGTCGGCCAATTACGCACGGCTGAAATGCGGTCATTCTCCATCTCTACCCCTGACGCGGACAGGCGGTACCCTAGGAAAGAGACGGACTGTTGGAAGAACAGACATTTCTCAGCCTTGACGTACAGGTCATGCTCCAACAGTCGACCAAGCACCATGCGCACCAGGGACACATGCTCGGCGCGTGTAGCGGAGTATATTAGAATGTCATCTATATACACCACTACACCCTGCCCGTGCAGGTCCCTGAACATTTTGTCTACGAAGGATTGGAAGACTGATGGAGCATTCATCAACCCGTACGGCATGACGAGGTACTCATAGTGCCCAGAGGTGGTACTAAATGCCGTCTTCCACTCATCCCCCTCCCAGATACGCACCAGGTTGTAAGCGCTCCTGAGATCCAATTTGGTACTCATAGTGCCCAGAGGTGGTACTAAATGCCATCTTCCACTCATCCCCCTCCCGGATACGCACCAGGTTGTAAGCGCTCCTGAGATCCAATTTGGTGAAGAAGCGCGCCCCGTGCAATGACTCTGTCACACTGGCTACGAGAGGCAGTGGGTAACTGTACTTCTCAGTGATCTGATTTAGCCCACGATAGTCAATGCACGGGCGTAACCCTCCTCCATCCTTCTTCTTCACAAAAAAGAAACTCGAGGAGGTAGGTGAAGTGGAAGGCCGAATGTATCCCTGTCCCAGAGATTCGGAGACATATATTTCCATAGCCGCTGTCTCCTCCAGAGACAGAGGATACACGTGACTCCTGGGAAGTGCTGCGCCTACCTGGAGATTTATCGCACAATCCCCCTGTCGATGGGGTGGTAGTTGAGTCGCCTTCTTTTTACAGAAGGCGAGAGCCAAATCGGCATATTCGGGGGGAATGTGCGCAGTGGAGACCTGGTTTGGACTTTCCACCGTAGTTGCACCTATGGAAACACCTACATACCTCCCTGAGCACTGACGTGACCATCCCTTGAGAGCCCTCTGTCGCCACGAAATAGTGGGGTCATGAGAGGCCAACCAGGGAAGCCCCAACACCACAGGAAACGCAGGAGAATCGATCAGGAAGAGACTAATTCTCTCCTCATGACCCTCCTGCGTTTTCATCCATAGTGGAGCTGTGACCTCCCTAATCAGGCCCGACCCTAAAGGACGACTCTCTAAGGCATGTACAGGGAAGGGCACATCAACAGGAACAATAGGGATCCCTAATCTACGTGCAAATGAACTGTCAATAAAGTTCCCAGCTGCGCCTGAATCGACTAGCGCCTTATGCTGGGAATGCGGGGAAAACTCAGGAAATTTTATACAAACATACATGTGCGCCACAGGGAGCTCTGGGTAAGTCAGGTGCCTACTTACCTGGGATGATCCACCAGTGCCCTGCCTGCTGCCTCGACTCCCTGGGGAACCTCCCCAGCACCGACCAGCAGTGTGCCCTCTGCGGCCACACTTGGTGCAGGAACCGCCCCCCCCTCCGGTCACCCTAGGACCAGCACCTCCGAGCTCTATAGGCGTAGGGTCGGAGGTGCTGGGGGATGGAAGGGACGGACCCTGATCCGGACGTCCGCGGGTGGCCAACAGGTTATCCAGCCGTATAGATAGATCCACCAGCTGGTCGAGGGTAAGGGTGGTGTCCCTGCATGCCAGCTCCCGACGAACGTCCTCATGTAGACTACACCGGTAATGGTCGATCAGGGCACTCTCATTCCATCCCGCGCTGGCCGCCAAGGTCTGGAAGTCCAGTGCGAAGTCCTGTGTGCTCCTCTTCCCCTGTCTGAGGTGGAACAAGCGTTCCCCCGCCGCTGTCCCCTCTGGTGGATGATCGAAAAATGCCCGGAAGCGGCGGGTGAAATCCTCATAGCAAACCAACGCTGCGTCTATTCCTCCCCATTCGGTGTTGGCCCACTCAAGCGTTCTCCCCGACAGACAGGAGATGAGGGCGGATACGCTCTCGTATCCCGAGGGAGCCGGGTGGATGGTCGCCAGGTAGAGCTCCATCTGGAGCAGGAACCCCTGGCACCCGGCAGCCGTCCCATCAAATGCCCTTGGGAGCGAGAGCCGAATCCCACTGGGTCCAGGTGACGGAGGGGTGGACATCGGTGTGGGTTGACCTGAAGTTGCTGGGGTTGTGGGAAAATCCCCTCTCTCCCATCGCTCCATGGTCTGCAACACACGATCCATCGCAGTGCCCAGATTCTGGAGCATCGTCGCGTGCTGCTGGATGCGCTCCTCCACGGGTACCGGAGGACCGGCTGCACCTGCTGACTCCATATTAGGGTGCGTGTTTCTGTCAGGGTGTCAAATGTGCAGCGGTAGGACGGAGTCAGGCGCAGGACACAGAACTGAGTACACAACGTACTTTACTCGGAAAAAACAAACACTAATTTCCATGCAGGGAAAACACACCAGCTCACAAAAGCGTATGACACAACACAACGAACAAACACGCACAAAGCCATGTGGGAACCAGCGGGTTAAATAGGGAAATAATCATCATACAATGGGAACCAGGTGTGTACAAACAAGACAAAACGAATAGAAAACAGAAACGTAGATCGGTGGCAGCTAGAAAGCCGGTGACGACGACCGCCAATAGCCGCCCGCACAAGGAGAGGCACCAACTTCGGCGGAAGTCGTGACAAATACATTTTTTAGAAGCCATGTTTCATGCTGTTGTTTTTGCAGCTTCAGCTTTTGTAGTTTTGTGGTTTGTCCACCTTGTATTTTACATCTCTCAACTCACATCGTAAATTAAGGAATGGAGCACAATCCATAATGTACTGTAATTAATATTTTAGGGAAGGATTTGTCCAATCAGCAGGGTGTCATTGAGACACTTTGGTTGCTAGAGGAGAGGTTCACCCGTAAATCATGTGTACTCATAAATAATGTAGAACTAGAGCAATTCAACCAGACCAAAGGGTCAATACTATCTTTGAGCTGTCATATGGATCCCCATGGCCCCGCAACCCCCTCATACCATCCATGACAGACAGAGAGGAGGGCACTCTGGTTTAAGTATATGTACTGTCTATCAGAGCAGCAATTCATCCCAAAGTAAGTTCCCTAATAGGAGATGGTATCTATGATTATTGGAACCTCATGAATCAGTGAATACTGCACTTTCCATAAAGAAATTGTTGAAATTATAGTATTTATTTTTAGTGTGATATATGGTTGTGTTTGAATGTAATCTCTCCTACTGTAGATCTTCTCCTGGATCTTCTATCTTCAAACCCACCCCTCCTTTCCTCAGGGCATTGCAGTTAGTTAATGAGTGAGTAAACAGTGAGTTCTGTGTTTTCCAGGAAAATGCCCCTGAATTAAGTCAAGATAAATTAAATATAATACCACCAGCCAAATGAGGCCTCCGTCGTGATAGCTGTGTGTCATTTCCGACACCAGTAGACCGTGGCCATGGGATTACCAGCATGCGCTCTCATTAGACCTCTGTTCCCAGGCTGGCACTCACTGGAAGATCTTCACTATCAAAGCAGCCATTGAATTCAGCAGCACTTCCCACCTTGTCTCCCCTAATGAGAAGATAAGCTCTGAGACGAGCATGCTCTGGCGGTCCAGCTGACACTATTTGAATGTGGTTAGAGCTGTTTTAGGAGGCAGTGAGGGATGACTGCCTGGTGGAGAGACTGTATGGCCTGTCCCCGCTGAAACACACAGCAGTTACAACCTCTCTGAGGGGAAAGAGAGGAAGAGAGACAAAGAGATGGAGAGAGAGTTGGCTTGGTCTCATGTGGAGAGAAAGCGAGAGAAACAGAGAGACCCTCATTAAAAGGGAGTGTTCATTTCACAAACATCCCCAACGTTGTCATGCAGTGATATATTGTTGTTTATTCCCCTCTCCTCTACCATGCTTACTTCCTCCCAATTAAAAGCCCATTGGACTGAGAGAGAGGAAGAGAGACACTGGGAACTACACAGAGAGGAGAGTGCAATGGATGAAAGGACGTGTCTCTCTTAGCCTGCTTAATAGCTTCCTGACTCAGTTTGACTGTCATTTTATGCCTGGATCATATTCATCATCATCTTCTTCTGCTCTTGTTTCAGTTTCCCTGTTCACAAATAATGTGAAAGGTAGAAAACACTTAAGTGGGTTATCTATTCACTCAAATTTCTTGACTGTTGAAGGACTGTCACATTTTAAGTGCACATTCTGTCTCATTCATTCATCACCTGCTCAAGTTGAAAATATATCATGAGTGGCCCAGTATTATAATACATTTTAGACAAGTTATCAATCAATATAAGATATTAGTGATTAGATTAGCTTGCATTGGTCAATGATATGCTTCTACTTATCCTCTCTGTAGGCTAAGTGAGCAAGGCACATTAAGCTGGGTTTTAAACTGCCACAGTGGTGTGTTGACATGAACAAGTATAAGTATATATATCCACAACAGACGTGTGTTTACCCCTCTCTCTCTCTCTCTCTCTCTCTCTCTCTCTCTCTCTCTCTCTCTCTCTCTCTGTCTCTCTCTCTCTCTCTCTCTCTCTCTCTCTCTCTCTCTCTCTCTCTCTCTCTCTCTCTCTCTCTCTCTCTCTCTCTCTCTCTCTCTCGCTCTCTCTCTCTCTCTCTCTCTCTCTTTCCACCAGTGCTTTATGAATAATACAAGCCTTCCAAATCCCTGGCTCAACAGTGTGCTAGACCTGCTCTAGTGGGAGCAGTGGCCAAGTTGGCTGGGTTAGAATGTGGATGTTTTAGGGCAAGCAGAGGCAGATGTGGCGAGCGGATCACTAGCCTGTAGCCTGGAACAGCACTTGGAGCTTGGCTGGCTGCTTCTCATGCTGGCTGTGTCACTCTGGCTGACACCATAAATCTCACTTATTTTCAGATCCAAGCCAGACGCAGGCAAGAATTATGGTCCAGACCACATCGCCAGGCAGCGACTGCACAGTGCTGTATGCTAACAGAGAGCCCCATGATAAACTGGGCAGCCACTTCTTCTACACGTTACAGGGCAAAGGCTGAAAAACACTCTCAATCTGTGTGGCTGAGACAGGGCTGATTGGCTATCAAATAGATACTCCAGAACTGGTAGCTATTTGCTCCTGGGTCGCAGAACAACCCGTATCAAGGCCATGCAAGGTAATAGTGTGAGGTAGTTGCTCATAATAAGTGGGTTTTAGGTTTCTGGTTTCTCAGGTACAAGAGTGACAGAAATGTATCCCATACTTAAAGAGTCTAACTTTTTCCGAGCCAGGTGGTAGCATTACTAGTTAATAGAGTAATCATTCCAATAATACAGGAATCAGGCTCATATTTCCCTATGACCTCTGTCCCATACAGACTCAGCTATAAGTAACTCTCCTGTGGTGCACCAATGCTCTCCGTTTCGCATTAAATTGCGCTGTCTGTGTGTGGCTGGCTGTGTGGGCCATTGAAGCATCTCTGTGACATCCCACTGTGGCTTATTACTGCCAGGACCTGCTCTCTCGCTTCTCCTGCTGGTTCCAGCCTGCTGGGTCACTTCCAGCCTCTGTAATGTAACACTGCCCTGGGTTTCACCGGGTCTCAACCATTTACACCATCATCTATTATAAAATACCCTCTAGAAATGGAGGAATTGAATCAAAGTCAGCACCAGAGAGGGGGGGTATATGCTATATACAACTGTCACAGTCTATAAAAAATATAATCAAAATCAATTTGAAGATAGTGCCACATTATTGTTTTTGTGATTCATTGGTATCTTTTGTCTCAACCAATAATAATTTCACTCCAAAGCCTGAATGGACTGGTAATTGACGCTTACAAATGTCCAGGCTCCTTTTAACATAACTTAATCCCCCTTTTCTCTCTTTTTTCAAATGCCTCTTTGCACATAAACACAAGCACATAAACACAAGTGAAAGTCTTAAGGACCCATGCTGGCAGTATACAGAGCAGTGTACAAATCCATGTGTTTTCCCCTCATGCAGAGCAAGGGCTATGTTGACAGTAAGTCAAACACACAGCAGATAGAGCCTGCCACAAGGTGTCAGTATTAGTGATATGAAAGGATATGTCAATGTCAACGATAATGGCGCCGAAGAAGATGGCTGCCGTTTTACAGCCCTCTAACCATTCTACTATTATGTGTGTTTTTTGGCGTTATTTGTAATTTATTCTGTACATAATGTTTCTGCCACCGTCTGTTATGACCAAAAAGAGCTTCTGGATATCAGGACAGCGATCACTCACCTCGTATTGGACTAAAACAATTTATTCAACGAGTCGGACGCGAAGGATATCATATAGACACCCGACAAGGCCCAAATCCCCGTCATTCGCATGAGAAAGAGACGGAGATATCATGGACGTAGGTCGGGGTGCCTTGTAAGTATCCGACGGCGAGCGAGTAAACTGCCTCTTCCATCAATCCTATTAGCCAATGTTCAATCATTTGAAAATAAGGTAGACGACCTAAGACTACGGTTATCCTACCAACGGGACATTAAAAACTGTAATATCTTATGTTTCACCGAGTCGTGGATGAACGACGACATTGATAACATACAGCTGGCGGGATATACTCTACATCGTCAGGATAGAACGACTGACTCCGGTAAGACAAGGGGTTGCGGTATGTGTATATTTATAAACAACAGCTGGTGCAAAAAATATAATACTAAGGAAGTCTCAAGGTTTTGCTCGCCTGAGGTAGAGTATCTCATGATAAGCTATTTACCAAGAGAGTTTTCTTCTATATTTTTCGTAGCTGTCTATATACCACCACAAACCAATGCTGGCACCAAGACTGCACTCAATGAGCTGTACAAGGCCATAAGTAAACAGGAAAGCGATCATCCAGCGGCAGCGCTCCTAGTGGCCGGGGACTTTAATGCAGGGAAACTTAAATCCGTTCTACCTAATTTCTACCAGCATGTTAAATGTGCAACCAGAGGAAAAAAAACTCTAGACCACCTTTACTCCACACACAGAGACGCATACAAAGCTCTCCCTCGCCCTCCATTTGGCAAATCTGACCATAACTCTATCCTCCTGATTCCTGCTTATAAGCAAAAACTAAAGCAGGAAGCACCAGTGACTCGGTTAATAAAAAAGTGGTCAGATGACGCAGATGCTAAGCTACAGGACTGTTTTGCTAGCAGAGACTGGAATATGTTCTGGGATTCTTCAGATAGCATTGAGGAGTACGCCACATCAGTCACTGGCTTCATCAATAAGTGCATCGATGACGTCGTCCCCACAGTGACCGTACGTACATACCCCAACCAGAAGCCATGGATTACAGGCAACATCCGCACTGAGCTAAAGGCTAGAGCTGCAGCTTTCAAGGAGCGGGACTCTAACACGGACGCTCATAAGAAATCCCGCTATGCCCTCCGATGAACCATCAAATAGGCAAAGAGTCAATACAGGACTAAGATTGAATCGTACTCACCGGCTCTGACGCTCGTCGGATGTGGCAGGGCTTGAAAACTATTACAGACTACAAAGGGAAGAACAGCCGCGAGCTGCCCAGTGACACAAGCCTACCAGACGAGCTAAATCACTTCTATGCTCGCTTCGAGGCAAGCAACACTGAAGCATGCATGAGAGCACCAGCTGTTCCGGATGACTATGTGATCACGTTCTCCGTAGCCGATGTGAGTAAGACTTTTAAGCAGGTCAACATTCACAAGGCCGCAGGGCCAGACGGATTACCAGGACGTGTACTCCAAGCATGTGCTGACCAACTGGCAAGTGTCTTCACTGACATTTTCAACATGTCCCTGACTGAGTCTGTAATACCAACATGTTTCAAGCAGACCACCATAGTCCCTGTGCCCAAGGACACTAAGATAACCTGCCTAAATGACTACCGACCCGTAGCACTCACGTCTGTAGCCATGAAGTGCTTTGAAAGGCTGGTCATGGCTCACATCAACACCATTATCCCAGAAACCCTAGACCCACTCCAATTTGCATACCGCCCCAACAGATCCACAGATGATGCAATCTCTATTGCACTCCACACTGCCCTTTCACACCTGGACAAGAGGAACACCTACGTAAGAATGCTATTCATTGACTACAGCTCAGCGTTCAACACCATAGTTCCCTTAAAGCTTATCACTAAGCTAAGGATCCTGGGACTAAACACCTCCCTCTGCAACTGGATCCTGGACTTCCTGACGGGCCGCCCCCTGATGGTAATGGTATGTAACTGTCACGACTTCCGCCGAGGCTGCCTCCCCTCCTTGTTCGGGCAGGTTTCGGCGTTCGTCGTCACCGGCTTACTAGCTACTGCCGATCCTATTCTCATCACTCCACTTGTCATGTCTTGTCTTGTCAATCACACACACCTGGTACTCATTCCCCTAATTAGTATGTGTATAAGTGTTCCCTCTGTTCCCCTTGTCTTTGTGAGTGATTGTTTCATTGTGAGAGCGAGTAGCTCGGTTGAGCTCCTCTTCCATTTGTTATTGCCAAGGTGGAATATTTCCCTTTTGATAGTTTCGTTTTGACGCTTGGTGCATTTTATTTATGTAAACGGAATAAACTCTGGACTGTTTTACCTCCTGCGCCTGACTCCTTCATTCACATATCATCACAGAATCACTCACTCGCTGAATGGAGTCAGCAGGAGAAGACTGCACGCCTGGAGTTGTGGCAAGGGTCCAGGAGCATTCCTCGATGCTGGCCAGCTTGGGGGAAGCGATGGATCTATCGAGACCAGCTGGTCAACCGGATCCAGCCACCTACACCCCAGCCCTGGAGGGATCCAGATATCCCGGCCACCGGCGTTTGATGGGATGGCAGCGCGATGTAAGGGATTTCTGCTCCAACTAGAGCTGTATTTCTCCAGCATCAGGCCGTCGCCACTGGAGCGGGAGAAGGTATCCGTCCTCATTTCCTGCCTTTGTGGGAGAGCCCTGGAGTGGGCCAACGCGGTGTGGAACGAGGGAGGTGCCGCGTTAGAGGACTACAGGGAGTTTGCTCGCCTCTTTCGGGCCATTTTCGATCACCCGCCTGAGCATCAAGAGGTGGGACGAACGACTGGTCCATCTGAGGCAGGGGACGAGGACCGCACAGGACTACGCGCTGGAGTTCCGGACGCTGGCAGCGGGGTCCGGGTGGAACGAGCGGGCCCTGATCGACCATTTCCGGTGCCACCTAAGGGAGGACGTCCGACGGGAGCTAGCCTGCCGTGATGCCATGCTATCGTTCTCCCAACTGGTGGACATGGCCATCCGGCTGGACAATCTGCTAGCAGCCAGAGGACGTCCTAGTAGGAGTCTGCCCGTTCCCACTCCGGACGACTCTGACCCCGAGCAGATGGAGCTGGGGGAAGCCGCCGGTCGAGAGAGCGCAGGAGAACGGCGACAGTGCCACTCTGGTGGCACGAAGGGACAATCCACCTCACGTCGCAGTCAACGTTCCTTTGGGTCTGGAGGCGGTAGGCAGGGTACTCATGCATCACCCCAGGTAATGAACACCAAACTTGTTCAGAGCCCTTTGCGGCGCACTGTACCTTATCTATCTCCTTTCCCGATCACCTGGTAGTTTCCCAGTGTAAGGCGTTAGTCAATTCAGGCGCAGCTGGGAACTTTATGGACAGGGCATTTGCACGCCGTCAAGGCATTTCATTGGTTCCCCTATCCATTCCACTCCCCATCAGAGCACTTGATAGTCGACCATTAGGGTCCGGGTTGGTTAAGGAGGTTACTGTACCAGTCACCATAATTACACAGGAGACGCATGATGAGCAGATCACTTTTTTGATTATTGAGTCTCCTGCTTACCCTGTAGTCTTAGGTATTCCGTGGTTAGCCCTTCACAACCCCAATTTTTCATGGCCGCAGAGGGTTCTTACGGGGTGGTCGCGTGAGTGTCCGGGTAGGTGTGTAGGTGTTTCCGTTGGTGCGACCACGGTGGAAAGTCCAGACGGTAACAACACCGTGCGCATTCCCCCCGAATACCATGATCTGGCACTCGCGTTTTCCAAGACGCAAGCGAATAAATTACCACCTCATCGGGAGGGGGATTGCGCGATAAACCCTCGGGAAGACGCTGTACCTCCCATGAGTCATGTGTATCCCCTGTCGCAGGCTGAGACGGAGGCTATGGAAACTGATTCACTGAGTCCCTGCGCCAGGGGTATATATATCCCTCCACTTCACCTGCTTCCTCGAGTTTCTTCTTTGTGAAGAAGAAAGATGGCGGTTTACGCCCGTGCATTGATTATCGACCACTGAATAAGATGACGGTACGATTTAGTTATCCTCTTCCCCTCATTCCTTCAGTGATTGAGTCAATGCATGGGGCCCGTTTCTATCACCAAATTAGACCTCAGGAGTGCCTACAACCTGGTGCGTATTCGGGAAGGGGATGAGTGGAAAACAGCATTCAGCACAACATCGGGGCATTATGAATACCTGGTGATGCCCTACGGTTTGATGAATGCTCCATCCGTTTTCCAGTCCTTTGTGAACGAGGTGTTTCGGGACATGCTTGGTCGCGGTGTGGTGGTCTACATCGATGACATCCTGGTGTATTCCTCTACCCGCGCTGAGCATGTGCGGCAAGCGGTACCGGAGCGCCAAGTCTAGGTCCAAAAAGCTTCTGAACAGCTTCTACCCCCAAGCCATAAGACTCCTGAACAGCTAATCATGGCTACCCGGAGAATTTGCACTGCCCCCCCACCCCCACCCTGTCCCCCTTTTTTACTCTGCTGCTACTCTGTTTATTATTTATGCATAGTCACTTTAACTCTACCCACATGTACATATTACCTCAATTACCTCGACTAGCCGGTGCCCCCCTGTAGATAGCCTCCCTACTTTATTTTATTTTACTGCTGCTCTTTAGTTATTTGCTTTAATCTTTTTTGCTTAACACTTTTTTCATTTGTTTTACTTTGCATTGTTGGTTAAGGGCTTGTAAGTAAGCATTTCACTGTAATGTCTACACCTGTTGTATTCGGCGCATGTGGCAAATACAATTAGATTAGATTTGATAGACATCATTTTAGAATTAGGTTCATATCCATACCTCAATTCTGCATGATGTCATGTCATCGCAGAAACATTTGAGAGCCAAGTCTTCAATACAGACACAGCTTTAACTGAGTAAGGCAAAGAGGGCCGCTCAGTTTCTGCCCTTGTAAAGCCTTTTCAAAGCCAAACCTTTGAAATGATTGTGAACCTCTGTATAGAGGTTTCACAGTAGCAATTAATCAAGACGACCTTGCTTGGAATGACATTTTTCACTCTATAGGATTCAATTGTCATGTGGGTTCCTCAATAGAGCAGACAGTCCTCAATGACCTAAAGACTGTGTACCTTGGCTCCAAGGCCTTTCTAGTGGTGTTTCAGCTTACTTAGTTGTCTAATTGAAATGGAGATGTAGTTAATGTCTATAACAGACAATATAATGTTCATGTCTGGCTAAGTCAGTAACGCCTTACCCAGGCCAATTATCTCTTCTGACAGTGTGATGGCTGTGTAATGAAAGGTTATGAGCTCTATTGGGAACCCTAGTCTCCACTAGGGTTCCCATTTACTAACAATACTAAGGTCAGACACAGCTGCCCACTCACTAATAGTACTGAGCTTGTTTCTCTACCCAGAGCTGTGAACTCACTAAAAGTAATGAGTCAAAAGCTGTCCATCCAAAAGCGGTGTTCGTTCTAGAGCTGTTCACCTATTAGCAGTGCTGATTCTGGAGCTGTCTACTCTAGAGCCGTCCACTCAGTAATGGTGCTGATTCTAGACCTGTCCATTCTAGAGCTTTTCACTCTGTAATCGTGCTGATTATAGAGCTGTCCACTCAGTAGTGGTTCTGATTCTAGAGCTGTCCACCCAGTAATGGTGCTTATTCTGGAGCTGTCCACTCTAGAGCTGTCCACTCAGTAATGGTACTGATTCTGGCAGCCAGGTCACCTGTGATACAAGTCAGTATTTGACGTCCATCAATGTCTGAGGACGTCAGTCGATGACGTGGAAACCAGCCACTAGGGGCAACAGTGAGCACTGATACCTTCAAGTAGGTTTCGGTTTTGCTAAGGCGTTGTGGACGGGGCTTGCGGATGGGCGTAAGCATCTGCCTCAGGTTGCAAGTTTGAATCCAACGATAGGTTGTTTTTGATATTTTTGTTTTAAGCCTATCCCAAACCTTAACCCTTACCATAACCATTTGGAGTTAATGCCTAAACTTAACCTTAAACAATTGACATTTGGAACAACTTGACGTTTGAGAAACATGGATGAAAGTCTAATTCTGACATGAGACTGTGAGAGCTGGTAGGATTCTGGAGCTGTCTACTCTAGAGCTGTCCACTCAGTAATGGTGCTGATTCTAGAGCTGTCCATTCAGTAATGGTGATGATTCTAGAGATGATTCTAGAGCTGTCCACTCAGTAGTGGTGCTGATTCTAAAACTGTCCATGGTGCTGTTGTAGAGCTGTCCACTCAGTAACGGTTCTGATTGTGCAGCTGTTTTTTTCCTTAGTGTGTACTGATATTACCCTGTGTATGACTGTGCTGGTCCTCTGTCTCTCTCTCAGGACACAGAGATCCTGAACACGGCCGTGTTGACAGGAAAGACAGTGGCTGTCCCGGTGAAGGTGGTGACCATCGGAGCAGACGGCACGGTCACTGACGTCTCAGAGGCAGTGGACTGTCGCTCCACAGATGAAGATGTGGTCAAGGTCAGTCAGTGGAAACGAATCAGAAATAAATTATTTGATTTATAGACAACAACAAAAATATTTAGATTATCAAACTTATAATAGATGTTTTTCTAAGCCTCATTCTTGCACTGAAGTATTTTCATATGTTTCTCTTCTCACTAGCAGTGTCATTTTGAAACATTGTCGCTCAAATTACCATAACATTTCAAGTGACATCAGTAGTAATTTATGTGCATATTGAGTTTGTATATGTTTAGAAAAAATGGCGGTTAGAAAAAGTGCCAGCATGTTTGCGCGAGGCTCATGCAATTTCTGTTCATTTATATGTTGGTATTATTTGAGTGTGCATATGTCTTAATTGAATTCCAGTGGCCATTTTTCCAGTGACTCTTTTTAGTGGTTGGAGGGTGACTGAGTGAGATGGAGTTTCCAGTGAAATGGGTTTCAGCTAGCTCATGGAAGGTGGAGCATAATGAAGAATGGCCAAGTGCAGTTGCATGGCCATTTATTGTTTTATTGACTGGTGGGCACAGTCCGAGCCTGACTCATTGCCAGTTGCAACAAGTGATAAACTCAAGAACGTTTAGAAAAATTGATTTGTATTTCATTTTGTCCTAATTATTTTCAGCCTTTAGACTTTGGATATTGACTTCATTCCAGACATAACACTGCTTTGAAGCACTGTGTTTTTTCTCTAAGTTTGTGTTCATATAGTTTAATTATAATCTCAACTGCTATACACAGGCTGTAATGTGCCTTACGATTCTATTCAGGTTAGCCACTGACAGGTGACAAATAGGCATACATTATTTTCATTTGCACAGCAGTAAAGAGAGAACAATGGGGCATATAGGTGTGCCTGGTTATGAAACAACTAAGACACTGGGAATTATTTATTTGAACCAAATAGGATTGAATGAGAGTAAATCTGTAATGATTGACAATATACATGGCATTTGGGCCTTGCAAAGAATTGTACATTCAAGCTTATGTTAAATCAATAAACAAATCCGGAAAAGACAAGAAGATTCCCTATTTTTAGAGTGTCTATTTTCAGATTTAAGTCTCAAGACAGGATACACAAACACAGAAAAAGAAAGCATTTGATATGAAAACATCAATGACAGGTCGCTTGAGTTTTATTTTATTTTCCGTGACTCTCTCAAACCGAGGGCACACAGCACAAAACACAACACCAAACCCAGAACAGAACAGTACAGAGGGATGCAGGCAGAGCCTCCACATCAATGACTCACTTCTGTTCTCTGAGAAATCCTCCTCCTGACTCAAAATGAGTGGTTAATTATCCATGGAATGGCTAACTCTCCAAAACACGAACTGGAGTATAGAGACAGCGCCTTCAATCTGTCCACAGTCTGTTTCCCATCCTAACTGGCTGAGCTATCCACAGACAGGTCCATTATGTGCCAAAGGCTCCGCCAGTTGATGTCTGTTTCCCTCTCTTTGAATATGTCATGAAGATGAAGATAAATTCAGCCATGGAGACAAAAACCTGGGCCATCCTAATTACAGGCACATTTGTTATTAAGACATCCAATAGAGCTTCCTATAAGCCCAGTATGGTATTGTTAACTGACCATTGTAAAGAAAGAGGTAGCTACTCTGTTTACACTGATGAGCTACAGTGAGGAAGGAACCTTGGCCTTGTTTTTACACTGAACATCTAAAAGATGATTTTCTTTAAGTGTGTTTTAGAGGAAACTTTTTCTGTAGCCTACTCTACCACATTAGCATTGTGTTATCGGCTATAGTTAGAAAACTGAAGTCACTCCACACCAGAGTTATTTTCTGAGAAAAGGCAACAACCTCATATAAAGAGGTTGCTGATACTGGATGTTTGTGGTTAGAATAGAACTAGATGTGTTTAATGTATAATCCGGTTGGGTGAAGAAGAGCTAGATTGTATCAGTTCATTTCTAATCATGAGTGTAAACATAACTACTTCATGTCATTTGGGCCTGGGGAATTAAAGGCAGTGTTAAGGAAACACAGAGTGACACATCATTTGAATAATGAATCACTGTGCTCATTTACTGCTGCTTTATTCACTCTGTAGCTTTATAATTACACTGCATGCTTTTAAAAGGATACCTCATTTGACATGCTTCTCCCTCAACCCCCGCTAGAGAATAATGCTACTTAAAAACAAATCTGTGTTGACAGGTACAGGCAAAAATTAGGCTCTGCCATATTATATATTTTGGGTGCATGGCTTTGACAGGCCTGCAAAAGGACTGATGAGACCCAATGTAAAACATGCCAGGCAGTAAAGAGAGTACTGTATGTGAGAGGCCCACACTCTCCCCTGGTCCCAGATCAGTTTGGTGTCCCACTCTGTGCAGTGTTTGTGGGTACACTGAGGTTATTAGTCTGACGGTAGTTGAGTCACCCTCTCCAGGAGGTGTTAGCAGAACGTGTGATGTTTGGGTTCTGTGTGTCCCCTGGCCCCTCTCAGCCAGCCTCTGACATCACTCATTGAAGATACTGGTGAGGAAAAATGATTGCTCACGTTCAATCACTGTAGCTGCTCTGCTAGACCTAGCCCCTACACAAACCGCCCATGTAGGTTTGAATATTTTTTATGTTGAAGTAACTGACACAGGGAGTATGAACTCTTGCACCTCACCATGCACACACTAGTCTAGGGTACATATTCTCACTTTGAATTACATAGTGAGAGCAAAAGAGAGTAGGAGAGAGCAATGGAGACAGAATTTTCTTCACAAATACCGTCCCCTTTATCAGGCTGCCGTGATTGGTCTGACTCCATTGCTGTAACTACTCTTTGTTCATCCATTGGCTTTACTCTGACAATCATGTATGTGGTATTTATGTGGTAGTCTTTTCTATCTCCTCCTGCTTGAAATTGCTCAGATTAACCCATTGTTGTACTAGTTCACCCCGTTTAATCCATATCTCTGTCATCCATAAAGCTACAAACTATAGGTTGAGTCAGTGTAGAAGTACTATGATAGCTGAGATCTGGGGTATCAATCCTCCTCTCCCAGCTCCACTGAGCCCTGCTGACACCACTAGAACCACTGCACTCAGGATAAATGATAGCTGTATAGACCAGTTCTCAGGAAAGCAACATCATCACGCATTCTTGTTTTCTCCATCCCTGATCTGTGTAGCCATGAAGAGCATGAGATCATTTAGCTTGCCATTTTTTTATGAATTGAAGCACATTTCTTTGAAGGGAGGGATCTGATTCATGTGGATTCCTGGTCTGTTTATTGCCGTGTATATGTGCTCCTCCAACCACGGAGGAGGCATGGGAGGATTCAAGGGTTCCCCCTAGGTGCTGTGTTGATATGAGTGGCATGGCTGACGTGGACCGTGGGCTGCTTAATTGATTCTGTCAAGCTAACTCCTATATTCAAAACCTAGGCCTGCCCACTGTCATGCTTTCCAATCCCATCCCTCATATCTTCCACTGTTCGTATCTGTCTGGCGAGTCGTTCATTTCCTGGGCTAGATCCCGAGACAGCGTTAATGTCCTCTGTAAGTATTCTCCCGTTAGCTGCATAATGTGTCTGATGAATGTGCCTCTGGATCCTCCTGGACATTTATGATACCTTGAGGGATGAGTGTGACAGAGACTGTATAACTCACAGTGAAGTGGTCGCTTCCCTCCAGTCCTCTACAATACCAGCCTTCCCTTGTCAGCCTACTGAGGAGGAGGATGGTGAGTGTGTACGTTAAAGTATTGATTTTGAGTTAAGATGGCCGATAATGTGCCACTGGGGGCCAGTGTTAGCCTGTGTAATGTGTTAGGATGGCTGGACTTCATCTGCCATGTCCTCCATAATTGTTTCTGCTCAGATTATTGTGAATTAGAGAAGTGCCAGCAGGCAGTTAATTTGGCTGTCAGGTGTCATAGTGTTGTATGTGAATCAATCCCAGCACTCAGACAAGCTGTTAGAGCATGTTGCTGTACTCCACACTCACCCCTGACAGATGTAGGTTTAATATAATATCGTAGACAGTGATTATTTTTGAGGCCAAAGCACTGCTGTGAATCATAAAGTGTTGCATTGTGTGTGTGTGTGCGGGGGGATACATCAAATGGAACTTGAACAAATGTTGCTTAGTGCCATTTTGTTTATCAGTGATGTTACAACCGTGATGGGCTATGCAGACTTGTTGTAAAGTTTCAACTCTAAGGAAATGGCTTTGACATTGTCTGTTGGAGGCACTTTACTCCCAATAGACAGAGAGAGAGAGAGAGAACCTAACCTCCTGCCAAATGTATGACCATATTAGAGACACATATTTCCCTCAGATTACAGCGATCCACAAAGAATTCGAAAACAAACCCAATTTTGATAAACTCCCTTATCTACTGGGTGAAAAACCACAGTGTGCCATCACAGCTGCAAGATTTGTGACCTGTTGCCACAAGAAAAGGTCAATCAGTGAAGAACAAACACCATTGTAAATACAACCCATATTTATGTTTATTTATTTTCCCATTTGTACTTTAACTATTTGCACATTGTTACAACACTGTATATATACATAATATGACATTTGAAATGTCTTTATTCTTTTGAAACTTCTGAGTGTAATGTTTACTGTTAATATTTATTGTTTATTTCACTTTTGTTTACTATCTACTTCACTTGCTTTGGCAATGTTATCATAAGTTTCCCATGCCAATAAAGCCCTTAAATTGAAATTGAGAGAGAGAGAGAGAGAGAGAGAGAGAGAGAGAGAGAGAGAGAGAGAGAGAGAGAGAGAGAGAGAGAGAGAGAGAGAGAGAGAGAGAGAGAGAGAGAGAGAGAGAGAGAGAGAGAGAGAGAGAGAGAGAGAGAGAGAGAGAGAGAGAGAGAGAGAGAGAGAGAGAGAGAACGAACAATAGAACCTGATAAGAAGTGAGGACTCCTCTGACATCTTTATCAGTCCAAACAGACTCACACCTCAAGCTCTGACAGAGCAGAATCTGCTCAGTCTGTTGTGAAGAAGCAGAGTTTTAATAACTTTATTAGAAACCAGTAGCAGTACAGCAATGCTGCCAGTCTTTGTGATAAAACAATTACATTATCATCATCCTCTTAATTATTTATGTCATTATAAGTTGTGGCAATAGTAGTCATAAAATTAATTGGTTTAGTATAGCATTACTATTCCAGAAAGAAACAATAAGAAAGCTTGCTATTGCAGACCTAGAAGGCTACAGCAGCATGCTGAACGAAGATATCCAGTGGTAAGAAATCCATTTGAGAATTGAAGTATAAAGCAGTCCTTGATATCAGAGGTTGAAGGGAGCTCTGATGGTTGACTGTAGCCCTTGGGCTGCCCTACACTGTACTCCAGACCTCCTTATAGAAGGAGGGGGGGGGGGGGGGGGGGGGTGGGGCAAATTCCCATGTTTGTGTGTTCGATGCTAACATGGCTACATCATAGGGCTTTGAGAGAGAGAGGCTGGGTGTGGATCAAAGAGTAGTTGCTAGTGAAGGAGCGAGTCAGCCAGCTAAAGCGACGAGGAGCTGTGAAGCCTTGCTTCTTTCAATGGCATGCAATTGGACCAGTGATTTCCTCTAAAAGGCTATTTGTGAAACAGATGGTTTTGAGTTTGTCATGTTATCAGTGGAGATCTGCCCTCCTCTCTCTAGCTGCCATCTGTTGGTGCTGCATTTAGCCCCTGGGCATATCTAGGTAATCTAGGGGGCTGCATTGCAACACTCTCACCACACATTCCAAGATGTGCCCCTGCCCTCTTCTCTCCTTTTGTAGTTGGGAATAAATAATGGGGATGGCCAGTGAAGGACAAATGCTAGAAATAATGCATCAGAGGGACACACAACACTTTATCTGGCCTACAGTGCATCTCATACTGTAAGGGTCAAGATAAAAGACCACCTACAGTACAGTACAGCACAGTTTGGAAAGTGTGTGTGTGTGTGTGTGTGTGTGTGTGTGGGGGGGGGGGGGGGGGGGGGGGGGGGGGGGGCAGCATTGTCCGTTGAGTTGGGTTTGGCTGGTCCTGATGGTGCTGCTTTGTCTGGGTATCTCCTTGTGATACTTACACATGCTTCTCTCCCCCTCCTCTCCTATTCCTGTCCAGGTGTCAGACAGGTGTGACTATGTGTTTGTGAATGGGAAGGAGATGAAGGGCAAGGTGAGGATGATGGTGAACTTCACCTACAGCTACCTGAGTGCTCAGCTGGAGATGAACGTGTGGATCCCACGGCTGCCCCTCCAGATCGAGGTGTCTGACACAGAGCTCAGCCAGATCAAGGGGTGGAGGGTTCCCACCACGGCAAGCAGCCAAAGGTATGTGTCCCTCTTCCCCTTCCATAGAATCACATAGACAAGCTTTTCACCCATGCTGTCCTAGCCAGGTAAGTGGACAGACAATTGGAAATGGGATGATTGAAAGAGCATGCACAACAGCTCTTATCTTAGACATAAGATACTTTGTTCTGCACTTTGTATGAACACTATTAATATATAAATGCCTGCCATATTTATCTCCAGCCAACATTATGTTCTGGCAGAACAGGATCTTGTTGTTTGCTAATGACAAATACCTTATTATTGGAAACTATACTCTTATTGTAAATTCCAAATCGACATAAATGTTAAACGTCTTAGATGTTAAGTCCCCCATATCTTTCAGCGGTTCTGGAACGGTTCCAACTGATATTTTGCAGTACAAAGTGCTCTGTGAACGCCGTAGGGTCCCGTGCCTAAAATGCCAAAAAGTCACATCTGTTTGCTCTCTGTTTCCACTCTCTAAGAGGAGCTGAATTGAAGTGTCAGGTTTCAGACCCTACATTTGCATGGGGAGTGACGTGTCACATTTTCTGGCCCATCCAGACAAATAATCAATTATCTCTTCCGCTGAGTGAGTGAGCCCAGCTTGAGAGACTGCAAATGAATGGTGACAGTCTAGCGAGTCCAGCCATTGTGGTTTTATCTCACTGTGATATTCTCAGCCGGATCTAGAGCTCTCAACATGAACAAAATACTAAATAATTTCATATAATTTAAATAAGATCACTTTCTCTTGGTCACGTGCTTAAAGCTACAACGAGTCTGCACACATTTGAACGTTGTCTCTGCACCTCTCAGTGGACGTTTAGGAGAAAATGAGCTGTCGAGAGTTAGACTTCAGTGCGGCTTTTGACATTATTGATCATAGTCTGCTGCTGGAAAAACGTATGTGTTATGGCTGTACTCCACCTGCTATATTGTGGATACAGAGTTACCTGTCTAACAGAACAGAGAGGGTGTTCTTTAATGGAAGCCTCTCCAACATAATCCAGGTAGAATCAGGAATTCCCCAGGGCAGCTGTCTAGGCCCATTACTTTTTTCAATCTTTACTAATGACATGCCAGAGTGTCTATGTATGTGGATGACTCAACACATTTTACATTACATTTTAGTCATTTAGCAGACGCTCTTATCCAGAGCGACTTACAGTTAGTGAATACATATATATTTTTTATACTGGCCCCCCGTGGGAATCGAACCCACAACCCTGGCGTTGCAAACACCATGCTCTATCAACTGAGCTACATCCCTGCCGGCCATTCCCTCCCCTACCCTGGACGACGCTGGGCCAATTGTGCGCCGCCCATGAGTCTCCCGGTCGCGGCCGGCTGCGACAGAGCCTGGATAGTGCCTTAGACCACTGCGCCACTCAACACTATACATGTCAGCTACTACAGTGGCTGAAATGACTGCAACACTTAACAAAGAGTTGCAGTTAGTTTCAGAGTGGGTGGCAAGGAATAAGTTAGTCCAACATATTTCTAAAACTAAAAGCATTGTACTTGGGACAAATCATTCACTAAACCCTAAACCGCAACTAAATCTTGTAATAAATCATGTGGAAATTGAGCAAGTTGAGGTGACTAAACTGCTTGGAGTAACCCTGGATTGTAAACTGTCATGGTCAAAACATATTGATACAACAGTAGCTAAGATGGGGAGAAGTATGTCCATAATAATGTGCTGCTCTACCTTCTTAACAGCACTATCAACAAGGCAGGTCCTACAGGCCCTAGTTCTATCACACCTGGACTATTGTTCAGTCATGTGGTCAGGTGCCACAAAGAGGGACTTAGGACAATTGCAATTGGCTCAGAACAGGGCAGCACGGCTGGCCCTTGTATGTACACAGAGAGCTAATATTAATAATATGCATATCAATCTCTCCTGGCTCAAAGTGGAGGAGAGATTGACTTCATCACTACTTGTATTTATGAGAGGTATTGACATGTTGAATGCACCGAGTTGTCTGTTTGAACTACTGGCGCACAGCTCGGACGCCCATGCATACCCCACAAGACATGCCACCAGAGGTCTCTTCACAGTCCAGAACAGACTATGGGAGGTGCACAGTACTACATAGAGCCATGACTACATGGTACTCTATTCCACATCAAGTAACTGATGCAAGAGGTAAAATTATATAAAAAAACAGATTAAAAAAACACCTTATGGAACAGCGGGACTGTGAAGCAACACACACATAGGCACAGACAGATGCATACACACACATGATAACATACGCACTATACACACACGTACACATGGATTTTGTACAGTTGATATGTGGTAGTGGTGGAGTAGGGGCCTGAGGGCACACAGTGTGTTGTGAAATCTGTGACTGTATTGTAATGTTTTTAAAATTGTATGAACTGCCTTAATTTTGCTGGACCCCAGGAAGAGTAGCTGCTGCCTTGGCAGCAGCTAATGGGGATCCATAATAAATACAAATACAAAAATATGAATTAGTGCCAATATTGTACTGTCATTAAGTATGATCATATTTATTTTACAGTTATAAGAAATGTGAAATCTTATTGTAAGTCATTTATAATTTGATTGTTACTATATTTAGAAAGCATTTCAGTCATTTCAAGCCTTATTGCCCCACTTTTGTTGAAAAGGAAAAAAATATGATTTTTCATATATTCATAATATTTATACTATGTACTTGCGCTTGTGTCCTCAAAAGTGAGTACACCTCAGCAATTTATAACCATTTTTATCAGAAAGGTGAGTTCCAGACCTTTCTAAAACTATGCAACATTACCACTTATTGTTTATGGCCATCATGAAAAATAATTATGTTTGAGTATGTCTATTTAGGCGGAAGTCAAAATGTTGTCCTATCATTCAACTTAAAGTGCAATGTTGTTTTTAAAATTGAATGACCCTGTACCAGTGCCTCTTGCCCCTCTATATTAAGTATATCCTCCCTTGTGTGTAGTATTGCGTACAGAGGGAGCCCTGATCACACTGACTGTATTGGATTACTGTCACGGTGGGCTCACACAGGGTAATGAGGGCAAGTGTTGGACACAACTACCATGGTTGCTTCTGGTTCCTTCTGGCTCACTGCAGGGCCTGACATTATTAGAGCTGTCTGAAGGTCACACATCTCCCCACCGGGGCCGAGGCCTCGTCTCCAATAGCACCTTACCACCATTCTGCTGGCCTCACACTCTTTGACATCTATCAATGGAGGGAGCAGACATCAGGTCAACCTAGTGTAATTAGTACTGGACATGTTCACTATTGGACCTGGTTTGAGTCCCATCTCTCACCTGCCAGCCTGGAAATGAAGGTGTCTGGCTCCTTTATAATTAGCTGTTACCTTATTCAACATTTTCACTGACTGAGCTGAGAGGCATATAGTTTGGATTTGTGGGGGCTTGTTGTGTTATGTAGGATGTTGTTTTCCAACTGTGTGTTGGTATGCCCCTATCAGCAGGAACAGCCCATTTCTGTTGTCCTTGTTGATGAGAGTGTGTCCGGTCTGGCATGGCTGCTGACAGACCGCTGGGAGTTTGTTCCCTCCCTGTCCTCCTCTCATCTTTGTTTATCAGGGAATAACAGGCGTAACCTTGCAAAGTAGCGGGGTGACTGGTGACGAGAGCGGGCACCGGGCACCCGTCCACAGTCGAAGGAACCCACAGAGCACTGGCCCAGTCAGAGCCACAATACCAAGAGAAGGGACCTGCCTCCGTCAGATAGGCTGCTAAGTGATCCACACAGACAAGAGAGAGAGAGAGAGAGAGAGAGAGAGAGAGAGAGACCGACCATTGGGATCCAGATTATGTGTGTCCAGGCCTGGGAGTGGGGTGTTTGCCAGAACGCTAGCTCCACAGTCTTGCATTTGCGGGGTTTGCCTCCCCCTCGCAGCAGCCCCCACCAATACTTGTACATGGTAAGTGTTTACAGGCAGGCACATTCATTAATTCCCCTCGCTCAGGGATACAAGTGTGCTCTCTGTGAGGGATGTGCAACATGTCATGATGATTTTGTTCTCATGGCTATGTTTCCTTTGTTCCGGGACCGGGTTGCCTTTGTGAAGGGTTCTTATGTTCTGTTTTTAGAACATCTGCATGTTTCTCTATATAAGGGCTTGTGTATTGTCCTCAAATGCTGACCTTGACAAAACAATGTCACTTACTGTACTCTTTCGACATTACAATTTGGACACGCTCTTAAATAGGCGGCTGGTAGCCTAGCGATTAAGAGCTTTGGGCTAGTAACAAAAAGGTTGCTGGTTCGAATCCCCGAGCCGACTAGGTGAAAAATCTGTCGATGTGCCCTTGAGCAAGGCACTTAATCCTAATTGCTCCTGTAAGTCGCTCTGGATAAGAGCGTCTGCTAAATGACAAAGAAATGTACAATAAAAAGCAATCAATGTTCTTGGAAGAAAAAATGCAGCTGCAGTACCGTCCATCTCTCTCTCCAAATGACCTTCATTACATCTTTGTAACAGAAAAGGAACATGCAGCAAAATGCCAAAACAAATACCCGACAGAATCCATGGGGAAGTGGAAAATCAGCATGACACAAACATTAATATGCATCTGTTCCGAAGCTAAATTTGGAAATGAGAGTGAATGAAGCACAGAGAGAAATTGCTTTCAGATACAGGTTGTTCCCAGAGTTTGATTCGTCTATTAGATTAACCATAGATTAGATTGGAGATCGCTGCACAGTGCCCTGCTGCAGATTAGATTTATGCCAGGAGTAAAATACCAGCTAGGTAGGGATTGGGAGCCATCAGTTGATAATGCACACATGACTTCTGATTGATATGCCCTCTGTGGCCCACTCACACTGCCCCCAATCACATCCTCATACTGCACCAATCACATCCTCACATGGGCCCAATCACATCCTCATACTGCACCAATCACATCCTCACACTCTGCCCCAATCACATCCTCACCCTGCCCCAATCACATCCTCACATGGCCCCAATCACATCCTCACCCTGCCCCAATCACATCCTCACACTGCCCCAATCACATCCTCACACTGCCCCATCACATCCTCACACTGCCCCAATCCCATCCTCACTCTGACCCAATCACATCCTCACTCTACCCCAATCACATCATCACACTGCCCCAATCACATCCTCACTCTACCCCATTCACATCATCACACTGCCCCAATCACATCCTCACACTGCCCCAATCACATCCTCACTCTCTGCCCATACTCTGACTAATCCTCTAGACTGGACCTAGCCACTACCCAGACCCTGTTCCTAGGAGCTGGAAGACCCTCACTGTAGAGAGTATGAGTGGATAAGTATGAGTGCACAGTAATCTGTCAATAAACAAGATAAATTGAACCCTAACCACAGTTAAATTGGAAATGTCACGCTAGAGTGTAATAAAGGCAGACAGGCTTTTGCAGTTCTTTATTCACTTTCCTTTTTGTATTATGTCTTACTGAAGACTAATTCCTTGATTGATGTGAAATAACCCTTGTCCTGAAATCCCTCTGATCTTGTCAGTGGAAGTCCTGTGCCTTAACTCTACTACCCAAGGCTGATCTCTAACACGCTTAGCTAGTGTCTTCATTGCCATACCCTGTTTTGCCACACATCGAAGGATACTAATTAAGGGTGTTGGACAGGGAAACAGAGACAATGAGAGAGGATAATCAAAAGAATAACATTTCAAGTGAATAACTTTCACTCTTTTCTCTCCCATCATGGTATCAAACCTTGTGTGTGTGTGTGTGCGTGTAGCCATGTGTGTGTATGTGTAGTCATGTGTGTGTGTATGTGTAGGCATGTGTGTGTCCGTGCATGTGTGTGTGTGTTTATGGTCAGACATGAGGTGATGAGGTGATGAGGCAGCAGGACAAGCGAAGCCCTGTGATTATTACACTGTTGACGAAGCACGCCTGTCCGGTCCCGTTGCTTGACATCAGTGCTGCTGTGGCAGCATTTACTCACACAAAGCAAACACTACTATTTATCTCACTAGAAGTGAGCTGTGTATCTATGACATACAATTACTTGTTTAAAAGCAACTTTATAGGTAAATTCCACAAAAGCAACCTTGTAAGCCTTGTTTTCACATTGCAAGAAATATTCTAATTGAGAAAGTCCATTCTTTAAGATGATTGGTTGCCTATAGCAACCTGAACAGGATTTGCTATCAGTGGGTGGGTGTTAGATGTTCATGTTAGACATGTCCAGAGGTTAGTTTAGGCTTTCATGTTATATGACTGCCTTTGTTTGTGATGGCAGGTCTGCACGGGACAGTGATGATGAGGATGATGAAGACCGGAGAGGGAGGAGCTGCACGTTACAGTACCAGAATGCCATGGTTCGAGTTTTGACATACTTTGTGGCCGAATCCACCGACCCACGTGGTCAGCTGACCTTCATGCTGGGCAGTGATTGGCAGGTGGACATCACTGGGCTGGTGTGGGACTTCCTGAAGGTGGAGAACCCCCAGATAGCTCAGCTACAGGACAGACGCATACTTGTGGGACTAGACATGGGGATGACCACCATCCAGGTACGCTGTATGTCTGTGCATGTGTGTTATAATCAGGAGTTTCCGTTCAATGGCAGAGCAAAAATTAACAGAGCAAGTGAGTTAGAATTGAGAGAGGAGTGAGCGGGGGTGGAAGGAATTTGAAAATATAACCGTAAAACATCCCTCAGTTTCAATAATAGGGCTGAAAAATACCTTAAAACAGTCATCTTAAGTAAGTCATAAGTTATAACAATGGGATTTGCAAATGTCGAGTGGAGGAGATAATATCTATATTTTTGTTTCACCAACATTTTCCTTATCACCTTGTGCAGTCAGCCAGGCAGGTTGTTATCAATGGTCCCATGTCCCCAGCTTTAGGCTGTGGTGACAGTAAATGGGGCCTCACCCTGGTGCAGAAAGGAAGGATGTCATCTCTCACTAGCAGGGCCCCTTCATTTGTCAGCCTCCGCTGGCTAACTGGATAAATAGCAGTCAGTTAATGACGTCTGTGTGAAACTGATCAGCAGCCTGACAGTCTGGACTCATCCATCTGTCTGCAGGCAGACGTGCCCTCATCTCCACACCCATCCCCCAGCTCCCGCCTCCCGTTAGGCTGGGCACAGAGGAAAACACCCTACAGCGGAAAACAGCACGAGATGAGACATTTTAGTCATTTAGCAGACGCTCTTATCCAGAGCGACTTACAGTTAGTGAACACATATATATATATATTTTTATACTGGCCCCCCGTGGGAATCGAACCCACAACACTGGCGTTGCAAACACCATGCTCTATCAACTGAGCTACATCCCTGCCGGCCATTCCCTCCCCTACCCTGGACGACGCTGGGCCAAATGTGCGCCGCCCATGAGTCTCCCGGTCGCGGCCGGCTGCGACAGAGCCTGGATTCGAACCAGGATCTCTAGTGGCACAGTTAGCACTGCAATGCAGTGCCTTATACCACTGCGCCACTCAGGAGTACAAAACTGTGAATAACTTTCTGTTTGTCTGTCACACTGACTACCTCTCAAGAGAGCTGGTGATGCGTTTCTGTGAATGGGCACGCAGTGAAAGATAAAATGTATTTCCAAAATGACATTAATGAAATTAGATTTGCACTAATTAGATTACCAGGAAAAGTCAATTAACAGCAGAAATTAGCACATGATTGGTCCTTGCCTACTCCATTGTGTATGCTGGTGGTTTTCTGTCCACATCATCATTTGATGAACGTTTTATGAACAAACACCTGACAGTGAATACTGGAAGGGCTTGTTCAGGTCACCCCAATTACTGACAAATAACTAAATCTATATACTCATCAATTTAAATGGAAGCCAGCATAATGTTGGAAGGCATTAAGGTCAGAGCTGAGAATCATTGCAGGATTTACAGAGCATCCGAGAATAATGTAATAACAGGCTCCCTACCTAAATATGGTAATGTGTTGCGTGACAACAAAGTGAAGGTGATGTTTGATGTCCACTCAGCCGTGAGCACATTAATTTGAATGAGTGTGTGGCTTTATACACAGGTGTATACCAGCCTTTTATATACAGCGCATTCTGAAAGTATTCAGACCCCTTGACTTTTTCCACATTTTGTTATGGTACAGCCTTATTCTAAAATGGATTAAATTGTTTTTTTCCCTCATCAATCTACACACAATACCCCATAATGAGAAAGCCAAAACAGGTTTTTAGAAATGTTTGCAAAAAACTAAAAAAAACTAAAATGGAAATATCACATTTACATAAGTATTCAGACCCTTTACTCAGTACTTTGTTGAAGCACCTTTGGCAGTGATTACAACCTTGAGTCTTCTTGGGTATGATGCTACAAGCTTGGCAGACCTGTATTTGGTGAGTTTCTGCAGAACCTCTTGAGTTCTGTCAGGTTGGATGGGGAGAGTCACTGCATAGCTACAGTGGCTTGCGAAAGTATTCACCCCCTTGGCATTTTTCCTATTTTGTTGCCTTACAACCTGGAATTAAAATTGATTTTTGAGGGGGTTGTATCATTTGATTTACACAACATGCCTACCACTTTGAAGATGCAAAAAAATATAATCTGTGAAACAAACAAGAAATAAGACAAAATAAATTAAAACTTGAGCGTGCATAACTATTCACCCCCACCAAAGTCAATACTTTGTAGAGCCACCTTTTGCAGCAATTACAGCTGCAGGTCTCTTGGGGTATGTCTCTATAAGCTTGGCACATCTAGCCACTGGGATTTTTGCCCATTCTTCAAGGCAAAACTGCTCCAGCTCCTTCAAGTTAGATGGGTTCCGCTGGTGTACAGCAATCTTTAAGTCATACCACAGATTCTCAATTGGATTGAGGTCTGGGCTTTGACTAGGCCATTCCAAGACATTTAAATGTTTCCCCTTAAACCACTCAAGTGTTGCTTTAGCAGTATGCTTAGGGTCATTGTCCTGCTGGAAGGTGAACCTTCGTCCCAGTCTCAAATCTCTGGAAGACTGAAACAGGTTTCCCTCAAGATATTCCCTGTATTTAGCACCATCCATCATTCCTTCAAATCTGACCAGTTTCCCAGTCCCTGCCGATGAAAAACATCCCCACAGCATGATGCTGCCACCACCATGCTTCACTGTGGGGATGGTGTTCTCGGGGTGATGAGAGGTGTTGGGTTTGCGCCAGACATAACATTTTCCTTGATGGCCAGAAAGCTCAATTTTAGTCTCATCTGACCAGAGTACCTTCTTCCAAATGTTTGGGGAGTCTCCCACATGCCTTTTGGCGAACACCAAACGTGTTAGCTTATTTTTTTCTTTAAGCAATGGCTTTTTTCTGTCCACTCTTCCGTAAAGCCCAGCTCTGTGGAGTGTATGGCTTAAAATGGTCCTATGGACAGATACTCCAATCTCCGCTGTGGAGCTTTGCAGCTCCTTCAGGGTTATCTTTGGTCTCTTTGTTGCCTCTCTGATTAATGCCCTCTTTGCCTGGTCCGTGAGTTTTGGTGGGCGGCCCTCTCTTAGGAGGTTTGTTGTGGTGCCATATTCTTTCCATTTTTTAATAATGGATTTAATGGTGCTCCGTGGGATGTTCAAAGTTTCTGATATGTTTTTATAACCCAACCCTGATCTGTACCAGCGGAGGAAGGAGGAGGTCGTCGGGTAAGCTTGGCGTCGGGTAAGCTTGGCTTTATACATAGCTTGGGCTTTGTCGAGTAAGGCTTAAACTATGTATTTAGATTGTAGTTAGGTATTGTAGGTAGTTATCGTGGGTTGTTGTATGTAATTATTGTAGGTTAGTATTGTATTCGGCTGTGCCCGGTGTAGCACGAAGCTAGCTAGCTAACCCACCACCTGGACTAGCTGGTGAGTAGCTATTAGCAACGGTATAGTTGTTTCACGCCTGAGAGTGCCTGTAATTACGCCAGCTGGCTGCCTACAATAATTACATACAATAATTGCCTACCATTCAGCTGTTTTCTAACCTCATTGTCTGAACCGTTAACGTCAGGTAGCAAGTGGCTACTGTGCTTGAAATTTAGCTAGCTTGTTGCTACCTGGATAGCTACTAGTAAACAATAGCTGGAACGACCGAGCGAACAGACGCGAACTGGCTGAGTCAATTCAGTGGCTAGCTTTGCACTTGGCTAGCTAACAGTAGCTGCTTGGGGTAAGTCATAACCTACATTTGTGTTTTGTTTTTTACATATTGATAGCCCGAGTTGTTCAAGGAATTCGGGACATGGGTGACTAGTTAACGTTAGTTTGGCTCACTCTGTGTGTTCGTGCCGTGAAAGGAGGGGTTCTTCTTTGTCTGAAAGCAATGGCTAGCTAGTTTGCTAACTATTCTAGCTAACTAACTGGCTGAATAAGTTGACGACGGACTCGCTCAAGCTGTCGGGACTAACCCACAACGTTAGACACGGACACGAACGATCTGCTTGCGTGTTGATACACTGGTGGTTTGTTGTGGCCGAGTATTGGCGCTAAACCGTGTTGTTGGAGTCCGGCATGCTAGCTGGCTGTGGCGTCTTATGACTAAGTGCCTGGACGATTTTCACGGAATAATACTGAACCTAGTTAGCTAGCTGAATAAACTAAGTTAGTCTATTCCTAGAAAACATTGAACCGCTGTAGTTTACAACAATTATAGTTTCTGAGGTGGAAGTTGGGAGAGTTATATTTGGGAGTTGTGGTGAGGGAGGCCCCGCTCTCTCCTTTCCCAGATGTTTAGTTCATTTCATTCCGATCTCCTCTGCATTATTGTAGCCATCTCCTGCAGCCTGTCAACTATGCCTCTGCCTATCCCTGTTCTCTCCTCTCTGCACAGGCTACACAAACGCCACACACCGCATAGCTGCTGCCTCTCTAACCTGGTGGTCCCTGCACGCACGACCCACGTGGAGTTCCAGATTTCAGGCAGCCTCTGGAACTGCCGTTCTGCTGCCAACAAGGCAGAGTTCATCTCAGCCTATGCTACCCTCCAGTCCCTCGACTTCTTGTCGCTGACGGAAACATGGATTACCACTGAAAACACTGCTACTCCTACTGCTCTCTCCTCATCTGACCATGTGTTCTCGCATACCCCGAGAGCATCTGGTCAGCGGGGTGGTGGCACAGGAATCCTCATCTCTCCCAAGTGGACATTCTACATTTTTCCCCTGACCCATCTGTCTATCTCCTCATTTGAATTCCATGCTGTCACAGTCACTAGCCCATTTAAGCTTAATATCCTTGTCATCTATCGCCCTCCAGGTTCCCTTGGAGAGTTCATCAATGAGCTTGACGCCTTGATAAGTTCCTTTCCTGAGGATGGCTCACCCCTCACAGTTCTGTGGGATTTCAACCTCCCTACGTCTACATTTGACTCATTTCTCTCTGCCTCCTTCTTTCCACTCCTCTCCTCTTTTGACCTCACCCTCTCACCGTCCCCCCCTACTCACAAGGCAGGCAATACGCTTGACCTCATCTTTACTAGATGCTGTTCTTCTACTAATCTCACTGCAACTCCCCTCCATGTCTCCGACCACTACTTTGTATCCTTTTCTCTCTCGCTCTCCTCCAACACTACTCACTCTGCCCCTACACAGATGGTAATGCGCCGTCGCAACCTCTCTCTCCCGCTACTCTCTCCTCTTCCATCCTATCATCTCTTCCTTCTGCTCAATCCTTCTCCCTCCAATCTCCTGATTCTGCCTCCTCAACCCTCCTCTCCTCCCTTTCTGCATCCTTTGACTCTCTATGTCCCCTATCCTCCCGGCCGGCTCGGTCCTCCCCTCCAGCTCCGTGGCTTGATGACTCATTGTGAGCTCACAGAACAGAGCTCCGGGCAGCTGAGCGGAAATGGAAGAAAACTAGACTCCCTGCGGACCTGGCATCTTTTCACTCCCTCCTCTCTACATTTTCTTAATCTGTTTCTGTTGCTAAGGCCACTTTCTACCACTCTAATTTCCAAGCATCTGCCTCTAACCCTAGGAAGCTCTTTGCCACATTCTCCTCCCTGCTGAATCCCCCCCCCCTCTCTGTGGATGACTTCGTCAACCATTTTGAAAAGAAGGTTGACGACATCCGATCCTCGTTTGTTAAGTCAAATGACACTGCTGGTCCTGCTCACACTGCCCTACCCTATGCTTTGACTTCTTTCTCCCCTCTCTCTCCAGATAAAATCTTGCGACTTGTGACCGCAGGCAGCCCAACAACCTGCCCGCTTGACCCTATCCCCTCCTCTCTTCTCCAGACCATCTCCGGTGACCTTCTCCCTTACCTCACCTCGCTGATCAACTCATCCTTGACCTCTGGCTATGTCCCTTCCGTCTTCAAGAGAGCGAGAGTTGCACCCCTTCTCAAAAAAACAACACTCGATCCCTCTGATGTCAACAACTACAGACCAGTATCCCTTCTTTCTTTTCTCTCCAAAACTATTGAGCGTGCCGTCTTTAGCCAACTGTCTTGCTATCTCTCTCAGAATTACCTTCTTGATCCAAACCAGTCAGGTTTCAAGACTGGTCATTCAACTGAGACTGCTCTTCTCTGTGTCACGGAGGCTCTCCACACTGCTAAAGCTAACTCTCTCTCCTCTGCTCTTGTCCTTCTAGACCTGTCTGCTGCCTTTGATACTGTGAACCATCAGATCCTCCTCTCCACCCTCTCCCGGGGAAGGACTGCCTGTTCCATGATCTCGCCATCACGGTTGACAACTCCGTTGTGTCCTCCTCCCAGAGTGCGAAGAGCCTTGGCGTGACCCTGGACAACACCCTGTCGTTCTCCGCTAACATCAAGGCGGTGACCCGATCCTGTAGGTTCATGCTCTACAACATTCGGAGAGTACGACCCTGCCTTACACAGGAAGCGGCACAGGTCCTAATCCAGGCACTTGTCATCTCCCGTCTGGATTACTGCAACTCGCTGTTGGCTGGGCTCCCTGCCTGTGCCATTAAACCCCTACAACTCATCCAGAATGCCGCAGCCCGTCTGGTGTTCAACCTTCCCAAGTTCTCTCACGTCACCCCGCTCCTCCGCACACTCCACTGGCTTCCAGTTGAAGCTCGCATCTGCTACAATACCATGGTGCTTGCCTTCGGAGCTGTGAGGGGAACGGCACCTCCGTACCTTCAGGCTCTGATCAGTCCCTACACCCAAACGAGGGCATTGCGTTCATCCACCTCTGGCCTGCTGGCTCCCCTACCTCTGCGGAAGCATAGTTCCCGCTCAGCCCAGTCAAAACTGTTCGCTGCTCTGGCACCCCAATGGTGGAACAAGCTCCCTCACGACGCCAGGACAGCGGAGTCACTCACCACCTTCCGGAGACATTTGAAACCCCACCTCTTTAAGGAATACCTGGGATAGGATAAAGTAATCCTTCTACCCCCCACTTACCCCAACCCAAACCCCAACCCAAAAACAAAACAAAAAAAAAACATTGTAAAGTGGTGATCCCACTGGCTATAAGGTGAATGCACCTATTTGTAAGTCGCTCTGGATAAGAGCGTCTGCTAAATGACGTAAATGTAAATGTAAATGTACTTCTCCACAACTTTGTCCCTGACCTGTTTGGAGAGCTCCTTGGTCTTCAAGGTGCCGCTTGTTTGGTGGTGCCCCTTGCTTAGTGGTGTTGCTGACTCTGGGGCCTTTCAGAACAGGTGTATACAGTGGGGAGAACAAGTATTTGATACACTGCCGATTTTGCAGGTTTTCCTACTTACAAAGCATGTAGAGGTCTGTAACTTTTTATCATAGATACACTTCAACTGTGAGAGACAGAATCTAAAACAAAAATCCAGAAAATCACATTGTATGATTTTTAAGTAATTAATTTGCATCTTATTGCATGACATAAGTATTTGATCACCCATCAACCAGTAAGAATTCCGGCTCTCACAGACCTGTTCGTTTTTCTTTAAGAAGCCCTCCTGTTCTCCACTCATTACCTGTATTAACTGCACCTGTTTGAACTCGTTACCTGTATAAAAGACACCTGTCCACACACTCAATCAAACAGACTCCAACCTCTCCACAATGGCCAAGACCAGAGAGCTGTGTAAGGACATCAGGGATAAACTTGTAGACCTGCACAAGGCTGGGATGGGCTACAGGACAATAGGCAAGCAGCTTGGTGAGAAGGCAACAACTGTTGGCGCAATTATTAGAAAATGGAAGAAGTTCAAGATGACGGTCAATCACCCTCAGTCTGGGGCTCCATGCAAGATCTCACCTCGTGGGGCATCAATGATCATGAGGAAAGTGAGGGATCAGCCCAGAACTACACGGCAGGACCTGGTCAATGACCTGAAGAGAGCTGGGACCACAGTCTCAAAGAAAACCATTAGTAACACACTACGCCGTCATGGATTAAAATCCTGCAGTGCACGCAAGGTCCCCCTGCTCACGCCAGCGCATGTCCAGGCCCGTCTGAAGTTTGCCAATGACCATCTGGATGATCCAGAGGAGGAATGGGAGAAGGTCATGTGGTCTGATGAGACAAAAATAGAGCTTTTTGGTCTAAACTCCACTCGCCGTGTTTGGAGGAAGAAGAAGGATGAGTACAACCCCAAGAACACCATCCCAACCGTGAAGCATGGAGGTGGAAACATCATTCTTTGGGGATGCTTTTCTGCAAAGGGGACAGGACGACTGCACCGTATTGAGGGGAGGATGGATGGGGCCATGTATCGCGAGATCTTGACCAACAACCTCCTTCCCTCAGTAAGAGCATTGAAGATGGGTCGTGGCTGGGTCTTCCAGCATGACAATGACCCGAAACACACAGCCAGGGTAACTAAGGAGTGGCTGCGTAAGAAGCATCTCAAGGTCCTGGAGTGGCCTAGCCAGTCTCCAGACCTGAACCCAATAGAAAATCTTTGGAGGGAGCTGAAAGTCCGTATTGCCCAGCGACAGCCCCGAAACCTGAAGGATCTGGAGAAGGTCTGTATGGAGGAGTGGGCCAAAATCCCTGCTGCAGTGTGTGCAAACCTGGTCAAGACCTACAGGAAACGTATGATCTCTGTAATTGCAAACAAAGGTTTCTGTACCAAATATTAAGTTCTGCTTTTCTGATGTATCAAATACTTATATCATGCAATAAAATGCAAATTAATTACTTAAAAATCATACAATGTGATTTTCTGGATTTTTGTTTTAGATTCTGTCTCTCACAGTTGAAGTGTACCTATGATAAAAATTACAGACCTCTACAAGCTTTGTAAGTAGGAAAACCTGCAAAATCGGCAGTGTATCAAATACTTGTTCTCCCCACTGTATATACTGAGATCATGTGACAGATCATGTGACACTTAGATTGCACACAGGTGGACTTTATTTTACTAATTATGTGACTTCTGAAGGTATTGGTTGCACCATATCTTATTTAGGGGCTTCAGAGCAAAGGGGGTGAATACATATGCAAGCACCTCTTTTCCGTTATTAATTGTTTAGAATTTTTTTAAACAAGTTACTTTTTTCATTTCACTTCACCAATTGGGACTATTTGGTGTATGTCCATTACATGACATCCAAATAAAAATCCATTTAAATTACAGGATGTAATGCAACAAAATAGGAAAAATGCCAAGGGAGATGAATACTTTTGCCAGGCACTGTATCTTCAGGTCTCTCCAGAGATGTTCGATCAAGTCCTGGCTGGGCCACTCAAGGACATTCAGAGACTTGTCCCGAAGCCACTCCTGTGTTGTCTTGGCTGTGTGCTTAGGGTCATTGTCCTGTTGGAAGGTGAACCTTCGCCCCAGTCTGAGGTCCTGAGCGCTCTGGAGCAGGTTTTCATCGAGGATCTCTCTGTACTTTTCTACATTCATCTTTCCCTCGATCCTGACTAGTCTCCCAGTCCCTGCCGCTGAAAAACATCCCCACAGCATGATGCTTCCACCACCATGCTTCACCGTAGGGATATGCCAGGTTTTCTCCAGACGTGACGCTTGGCATTCAGGCCAAAGAGTTCAATCTTGGTTTCATCAGACCAGAGAATCTTGTTTCTCATGGTCTGAGAATCCTTTAGGTGCCTTTTGGCAAACTCCAAGCGGGCTGTCATGTGCCTTTTACTGAGGAGTGGCTTCCATCTGGCCACTCTACCATAAAGATTGGTGGAGTGCTGCAGAGATGGTTGTCCTTCTGGAAGGTTCTACCATCTCCACAGAGGAACTCTGGAGCTCTGACAGAGTAACCATCGGGTTCTTGGTCACCTCCCTGACCAAGGCCCTTCACCCCCGATTGGTCAGTTTGGCTGAGAGGCCATCTCTAGGAAGAGTCTTGGTGGTTCCAAACTTCTTCCATTTAAGAATGATGGAAGCCACTGTGTTCTTTGGGACTTTCAATGCTGCAGACATTTTTTGGTACCCTTCCCAAGATCTGTGCCTCGACACAATCCTGTCTCGGAGCTCTACGGACAATTCCTTCAACCTCATGGCTTGGTTTTTGCTCTGACATGCACTGTCAACTGTGGGACCTGACATAGATAGGTGTGTGCCTTTCCAAATCATGTCCAATCAATTTAATTTACCACAGGTGGACTATAAACAAGTTGTAGAAACATAAAGGATGATCAATGGAAACAGGATGCACCTGAGCTCAATTTCAAGTCTCCTAGCAAAGGGTCTGAAAACGTATGTAAATAAGGTATTTCTGTTTTTTATTTTTAATACATTTGCAAAAATGGCTAAAAACCAGTTTTTGCTTTGTCATTATGGGGTATTGTGTGTAGATTGATGAGATTATTATTTTTTAATCATTTTTAGAATAAGGCTGTAACGTAACAAAATGTGGGAAAAGGGAGGACTCTGAATACTTTCAAATCAAATCAAATGTTATTTGTCACATTCGCCGAATACAACAGGTGTAAACCTTACAGTGAAATGCTTACTTACAAGCCCTTAACCAACAATGCAGTTTTAAGAAAGAATACCCCCAAAATCACTAAAAAATTTAGCAGCAGTACAAATAACAATAGCGAGGCTATATACAAGGGTTACCGGTACCGAGCCAATGTGTGGGGGCACCGGTTAGTCAAGGTAATTGAGGTACATGTAGGTAGAGTTATTAAAGTGACTATGAATAGATAATATACAGAGAGTAGCAGCAGCGTAAAAGAGGGGCGGGCAATGCAAATAGTCTGGGTAGCCATTTCATTAGATGTTCAGGAGTCTTACGGCTTGGGGGTAGAAGCTGTTTAGAAGCCTCTTGGACCTAGACTTGGCGCACCGGTACCGCTTGCCGTGTGGTAGCAGAGAGAACAGTCTATGACTAGGGTGGCTGGAGCCTTTGACAATTCTTAGGGCCTTCCTCTGACACTGCCTGGTATAGTGGTCCTGGATGGCAGGAAGCTTGGCCCCAGTGATGTGCTGGAACATACGCACTACCCTCTGTAGTGCCTTGCGGTCGGAGGCCGAGTAGTTGCCATACCAGGCAGTGATGCAACCGGTCAGGATGCTCTCGGTGGTGCAGCTGTAGAACCTTTTGAGGATCTGAGGACCCATGCCAAATCTTTTCAGTCTCCTGAGGGGGAATAGGCTTTGTCGTGCCCTCTTCACGACTGTCTTGGTGTGCTTGGACCATGTTAGTTTGTTGGTGATGTGGACACCAAGGAACTTGAAGCTCTCAACCTGCTCCACTACAGCCCCGTCGATGAGAACGGGGGCGTGCTCGGTCCTCTTTTTTTTCCTGTAATTCACAATCATCTCCTTTGTCTTGATCTCGTTGAGGGACAGGTTGTTGTCCTGGCACCACACGGACAGGTCTCTGCCCTCCTCCCTATAGGCAGTCTCGTCGTTGTCGGTGATCAGGCCTACCACTGTTGTGTCATCGGCAAACTTAATGATGGTGTTGGAATCGTGCCTGGCCATGCAGTCATGAGTGAACAGGGAGTACAGGAGGGGACTGAGCACGCACCCCTGAGGGGCCCCCGCGTTGAGGATCAGCATGGCGGATGTGTTGTTACCTACCCTTAACACCTGGGGGCGGCCCGTCAGGAAGTCCAGGAACCAGTTGCAGAGGGAGGTGTTTAGTCCCAGGGTCCTTAGCTTAGTGATGAGCTTTGAGGGCACTATGGTGTTGAATGCTGAGCTGTAGTCAATTAATAGCATTCTCACATAGGTGTTCCTTTTGTCCAGGTGTGAAAGGGCAGTGTGGAGCGCAATAGAGATTGCATCATCTGTGGATCTGTTGGAGCGGTATGCAAATGGAAGTGGGTCTAGGTTTTCTGGGATAATGGTGTTGATGTGAGCCATGACCAGCCTTTCAAAGCACTTCATGGCTACAGATGTGAGTGCTACGGGTCGGTTGTCATTTAGGCAGGTTACCTTAGTGTTCTTGGGCACAGGGACTATGGTGGTCTGCTTGAAACATGTTGGTATTACACACTCAGACAGGGAGTGGTTGAAAATATCAGTGAAGACACTTGCCAGTTGGTCAGCGCATGTTCGGAGTACACGTCCTGGTAATCCATCTGGTCCTGCGGCCTTGTGAATGTTGACCTGTATAAAGGTCTTACTCACATCGGCTACGGAGAGCGGGATCACACAGTCGTCCGGAACAGCTGATGCTCTCATGCATGTTTCAGTGTTACTTGCCTCGAAGCGAGCGTAGAAGTAATTTAGCTTGTCTGGTAGGCTCATGTCACTAGGCAGCTCGTGGCTGTGCTTCCCTTTGTAGTCTGTAATAGTTTGCAAGCCCTGCCACATCCGACGAGCGTTGGAGCCGGTGTAGTACGATTCGGTCTTAGTCCTGTATTGACGCTTTGCCTGTTTGTTGATTTGTTGGAGGGCATAGCGTGATTTCTTAAAAGCTTCTGGGTTAGAGTCCGTCTCCGTAAAAGCGGCAGCTCTAGCCTTTAGCTCAGTGCGGATGTTGCCTGTAATCAATGGCTTCTGGTTGGGGTATGTACGTACAGTCACTGTGGGGACGACGTCATCGATTCACTTATTGATGAAGCCAGTGACTGATGTGGTGTACTCCTCAATGCCATCGGAAGAATCCCGGAATATATTCCAGTCTGTGCTAGCAAAACAGTCCTGTAGCTTAGCATCTGCTTCATCTGACCACTTTCTTATTGACCGAGTCACTGGTGCTTCCTGCTTTAGTTTTTGCTTGTAAGCAGGAATCAGGAGGATATAATTATGGTCAGATTTGCCAAATGGAGGGCGAGGGAGAGCTTTGTACGCGTGCCTGTGTGTGGAGTAAAGGTGGTCTAGAGTTTTTTCCCTCTGGTTGCACATTTAACATGCTGGTAGAAATGAAGTAAAACAGATGTAAGTTTCCCTGCATTAAAGTTCCCGGCCACTAGGAGCGCCACCTCTGGATGAGCGTTTTCCTGTTTGCTAATGGCCATATACAGTTCATTGAGTGCGGTCTTAGTGCCAGCATCGGTTTGTGGTGGTAAATAGACAGGTACGAAGAATATAGATTAAAACTCTCTTGGTAGATAGTGTGGTCTACAGCTTATCATGAGATACTCTACCTCAGGCGAGCAAAACCTTAGAGACTTCCTTAGATATCGTGCACCAGCTTTTGTTTACAAATATACATAGACCGCCACCCCCTTGTCTTACCAGAGGCTGCTGTTCTATCCTGCCGATACAGTGTATAATCCGCCAGCTGTATGTTATTCATGTCTTCGTTCAGCCACGACTCGGTGAAACATAAGGTATTACAGTTTTTAATGTCCCGTTGGTAGGATATTCGTGCCTGTAGTTCGTCCACTTTATTATCAAGCGATTGTAAATGTGCCAATAGTATCGATGGCAATGGGAGATTATCCACTCGTCGCCGGCTCATTGCCAAGCACCCCGATCTCCTTCCGCGATATCTTGTCAGGGCGACGTGTATGCTGTGAGCGAAGTCAAGCGCAGGACACCGAGCTACTGGCAGACGAACTTTACTTGCACAGTAATCAAAATTACAAACAAAACCTCCAAACAGGGAGGAACAAAATACGCATACACCCGAACACTGCCGACCTCACGGAAAACAATCACACACAATAACCAATGAGAGACAGGGGGTTATAAAGAGAATACAATGTAACATAATGGGAAACAGGTGAAAACAATAAAGACAAACTAGACAAACACCGAAACATCGATCGGTGGCAGCTAGTACTCCGGGGATGACGAACGCCGAAGCCTGCCCGAGCAAGGAGGAGGAGCAGCCTCGGCTGATTCCGTGACAGTACCCCCACCTTGACGCGCGGCTCCAGCCGTGCGCCGACCCCGGCCTCGGGGATGGCCAGGAGGACGCGGAGCAGGACGAGTCGGATGACTCCGGTGGAAGTCCCTCAACATGGAGGGATCTAGGATGTTCCTCCTAGGGACCCAGCACCGTTCCTCCGGACCGTACCCCTCCCACTCCACGAGATACTGCAGGCCCCCCATCTGACGCCTCGAATCCAAGATGGAACGGACTGAGTATGCCGGAGCCCCCTCGATGTCCATCGGGGGCGGAGGAGCCTCTCGTACCTCACTCTCCTGGAGTGGACCAGCCACCACCGGCCTGAGGAGAGACACATGGAACGAGGGGTTAATGGGGTAATTAATGGGCAGTTGTAACCTATAACATACCTCGTTCAATCTCCTCAGGACTTTAAATAGCCCCACAAACCGCCGACCCAACTTCCGGCAGGGCAGGCGAAGGGGCAGGTTTCGGGTCGAGAGCCAGACCCGATCTCCCGGTGCATACACCGGAGCCTCACTGCGGTGGAGATCGGCGCTCGCCTTTTGCCGCCTGATAGCCCGCTGCAGATGGACATGCGCAGCGTTCCAGGTTTCTTCCGAGCGCCGAAACCACTCGTCCACCGCAGGGGCTTCGATCTGGCTCTGATGCCAAGGTGCCAGGACCTCAGAAACCTACCCACATCCTGGTTCACTCTCTCCACCTGCCCATTACTCTCGGGGTGAAAACCTGAGGTAAGGCTAATCGAGACCCCCAGACGTTCCATAAACGCCCTCCAGACTCTAGAGGTGAACTGGGGACTCTGATCAGACACTATATCCTCAGGCACCCCGTAGTGCCGGAAGACGTGTGTGAACAGGGCGTCAGCAGTTTGTAGGGCAGTAGGGAGACCTGGCATAGGAATGAGACGGCAGGCCTTCGAAAACCGATCCACAACGACCAAGATCGTCGTGGTCCCCTGGGAGGGGGGAAGGTCCGTGACAAAATCCACCGATAGGTGAGACCACGGCCGTTGTGGAACGGGTAGGGGTTGTAACTCCCCTCTGGGCAGGTGTCTAGGCGCCTTACACTGGGCGCACACCAAGCAGGAGGAAACATAAACCCTCACGTCCTTAGCTAAAGTGGGCCACCAGTACTTCCCACTAAGGCAGTGCACTGTCCGACCAATACCAGGATGACCAGAGGAGGGTGACATGTGAGCCCAATATATCAATCGATCGCGAACCTCGAGCGGCACGTACTTCCGACCCTCTGGACACTGTGGGGGAGTAGGATCGGTACGTAACGCCCGCTCGATGTCCGCATCAACCTCCCACACCACCGGTGCCACCAGACAAGACTCCGGAAGTATGGGAGTGGGCTCAATGGTCCTCTCCTCTGTGTCATATAGTCGGGACAGGGCGTCTGCCTTAGCGTTCTGTGACCCTGGTCTATAGGTGAGCTTAAATACAAATCGGGAAAAAAACATAACCCACCTTGCCTGGCGAGGGTTCAGCCTCCTCGCTGCCCTGATGTACTCCAGGTTACGATGGTCAGTCAGAATGAGAAAAGGGTGTTTAGCCCCCTCAAGCCAATGCCTCCACACCTTCAGGGCTTGAACCACAGCTAACAGCTCCCTGTCCCCCACGTCATAATTGCAGTTCGCCGGACTGAGCTTCTTAGAATAGAAAGCACAGGGGCAGAGTTTTGGTGGTGTACCCGAGCGCTGAGACAGCACAGCGCCGATCCCAGCCTCGGACGCATCCACCTCAACTTGGAACGCCAAAGAGGGATCCGGATGTGCCAGCACCGGAGCCGAGGTAAACAGGTCCTTCAGATGTCTAAACGCCCTGTCCGCCTCAGCCGACCACTGCAGACGCACCGGACCCCCCATTAGCAGGGAGGTAATGGGAGCTTCTACCTGTCCAAAGCCCCGGAAAACCTCCGGTAGTAATTGGCAAAACCCAAGAACCGCTGCACTTCCTTCACCGTGGTGGGAGTCTGCCAATTACGCACGGCAGAAACGCGGTCAATCTCCATCTCCACCCCTGACGTGGACAACCGATGTCCTAGGAAGGAGATGGACTCCTGGAAGAACAGACATTTCTCCGCCTTCGCATACAGGTCATGCTCTAACAGTCTACCAAGCACTCGACGCACCAGGGACACATGCTCAGCTCGTGTAGCGGAGTATATTAGAATGTCATCAATATACACCACTACACCCTGTCCATGCAAGTCCCGGAAAATCTCGTCCACAAATGATTGGAAGACTGAAGGAGCATTAATTAAACCGTATGGCATGACGAGGTACTCATAGTGACCCGAGGTGGTACTGAATGCTGTCTTCCACTCATCTCCCTCCCTAATGCGCACCAGGTTGTACACTCTCTTGAGATCCAATTTTGTGAAGAATCGCACCCCGTGTAATGACTCCGTCATACTAGCAATCAGAGGGAGAGGATAGCTGTATTTGATTGTGATCTGATTGAGACCACGGTAATCAATACACGGGCGTAAACCCCCATCCTTCTTCTTCACAAAAAAGAAACTCGAGGACGCAGGGGAAGTGGACGGCCGTATGTATCCCTGTCTCAGAGATTCGGTGACGTATGTCTCCATAGCCGCCGTCTCCTCCTGAGACAGAGGATACACATGACTACGCGGAAGCGCAGCGCCTACTTGGAGGTCTATCGCACAATCCCCCTGTCGATGAGGTGGTAATTGAGTCGCCTTCTTTTTACAGAAGGCGAGTGCCAAATCGGCATACTCAGGTGGAATGTGCATGGTGGGAACTTGGTTCGGGCTTTCCACCATCGTTGCCCCTACGGAAACACCTACACACCGCCCAAAACACTGATCAGACCATCCCTTGAGAGCCCTCTGTTGCCATGAAATGTTGGGGTCATGAGATGTTAACCAGGGAAGCCCCAACACCACGGGAAATGCAGGAGAATCAATCAAATACAAACGTAGTATCTCCTCATGGCCCTCCTGCGTTTTCATCCTGAGAGGCGCTGTGACTTCCCTAATCAATCCTGACCCCAAAGGGCGGCTATCTAGGGCATGGATGGGGAAGGGCACATCAACAGGTACAATAGGAATCCCTAACTTATAGGTGAATTGGCGATCGATAAAATTCCCAGCTGCGCCTGAATCTACTAGCGCCTTATGCTGGGAGTGAGGAGAAACCTCGGGAAACACAACTTTAATACACATATGCGCAACAGAGAGCTCTGGGTGAGTTGGGTGCCTACTCACCTGGAATGACTCATCAGTGCGCTGCCTACTGCCTCGATTCCTAGGAGACCCTCCCCAGCACCGACCAGCAGTGTGTCCCCTGCGGCCACAGTTGGTGCAGGGGACGGCCTCCCTCCTGGTCTCTCTCCTGGTCTCCCTAGCACCAGCACCTCCGAGCTCCATAGGGGTCAGCTCGGAAGTGCTGGGGGATGGAATGGACGGCCCTGAATCCGGACATCCGCGGGCGAATGGACATGTCCACCAGTTGGTCGAAGCTGAGGTTGGTGTCCCTGCAGACCAATTCCCGACGCACGTCCTCCCTCAGGCTACATCTGTAGTGGTCGATGAGGGCCCTCTCATTCCATCCCGCGTTGGCAGCCAGCGTCCGGAAGTCCAGCGCGAACTCCTGTGCGCTCCTCCTCCCCTGTCTAAGGTAGAATAGACGCTCACCCGCCGCTTTACCCTCTGGTGGATGATCGAATACTGCCCTGAAGCGGCGGGTGAACTCCGCATAGTTGACAGTAGCGGCGTCTATTCCCCCCCACTCGGCGTTGGCCCACTCCAGCGCCTTGCCGGACAGACAGGAGATGAGGGCGGACACGCTCTCGTATCCCGAGGGCACCGGGTGGATGGTTGCTAGGTAGAGTTCAACCTGGAGCAGGAGACCCTGACACCCGGCCGCTGTGCCATCATAAGCCCTCGGGAGCGAGAGCCGAATCCCACTGGACCCCGGAGGTGAAGCGATCGGCATCGCCGATGGTGGTGGTATCGTTGGAAGAGGCGTAGGCAGACCCCCTCTTTCCCATCGCTCAATAGTGCTCACCACCCGTTCCATGGAGGTGCCGATAGCCTGGATCATGGCCGCTTGGTGTTTGACGCGTTCCTCCATTGATCCAGCTGGCACCGCCGCTCCTGCTGACTCCATGAGTGGTGTGTGATTCTGTCAGGGCGACGTGTATGCTGTGAGCGAAGTCAAGCGCAGGACACCGAGCTACTGGCAGACAAACTTTACTTGCACAGTAATCAAAATTACAAACAAAACCTCCAAACAGGGAGGAACAAAATACGCATACACCCAAACACTGCCGACCTCACGGAAAACAATCATACACAATAACCAATGAGAGACAGGAGGTTATAAAGGGAATACAATGTAACATAATGGGAAACAGGTGAAAACAATCAAGACAAACTAGACAAACACCGAAACATCGATCGGTGGCAGCTAGTTCCCCGGGGACGACGAACGCCGAAGCCTGCCCGAGCAAGGAGGAGGAGCAGCCTCAGCTGATTCCGTGACATATCTCCTTTTCTTTCTACTGCGAATGACGGGGATGAGCAAATCCCTCTCGTCCGACTCATTAAATAAAGATTATTCGTCCAGTTCAAGGTGAGTAATCGCTGATCTGATGTCCAGAAGCTATTTTCGGTCATAAGAGACGGTAGCAGCAACATTATGTACAAAATAAGTTACAAACAATACGAAAAAACACACAAAATAGCACGGTTGGTTAAGAGTCCATAAAACGGCAGCCATCCCCTCCGGCGCCATCTTCTGAATGCACTGTATGTAATGAAATCTTTTGAAAGACCAGCTCACTCACATCCCCTCTATATCAAAAGAGTTCAGGTTTGATGATTTTTGGGTAAATAATTTGTCCTCACAAGTAACTTGTTTCTTTCAAAGAGTAATACTTTTCATGTCCCGCCCATAATCTGGCTCGCTCTCTCTCGTGTGTACTGGCCCAGGTGCTATCCCCCCTGTCTGACTCCATCCTGGCAGAGAAAACTGTGACGGTGGTGGATGACAAAGTGACCATCACAGAACTGGGGGTGCAGCTGGTCACCGGCCTGGCTCTGTCCCTGCAGCTCAGCCCAGGAAGCAACAGGGCCATCCTCGCCACGGCAACCACACAGGAAGTGCTGCAGAGTCCCAAACAGGTCATTTCAACATACTGTATATCTTCAGAAATGACTGTCCTACTCGGTTGGCAGTCCCTTTGAGTAAGGGAGGGATTTTACCACGGTGATGCAACAGTGACAATGTTAATTACTGTAGTTTATTTAATGTGAACCATGACTGTTTTCATCCCATTTCACACAATTGCAGTCCTTTAATGTAAACAATTAGTAAGAACTGCAAACTGTGTGTGTGTGTGCACGCGTGCATGCATGGTTGTGTGAGTGTATTTGTTTGTTCCACTGCATTCCTAACCCTCTTAATTCCAACTCTTGAAAGGCAGAGTGTGACAGAATGTGTTTCCTTAGGCATCTAATAGAAAGGGAAGCTTAATCTCAGAGCGTGTAAAAGCAACACTGCCCTAGCTGTCCTATCATCTTTCTCCCTCACTCTCCTTCTCTTGTGACCTCTTTGATCTGTCCATCAGCTTCTCCAACACACCCTCTATCTTTCTGTTCCTCTCATCCCTTTCTCTTTCTAGTGAGGGAAAGAATGGAGGACAGGCTACTTTTATCAGTCCAACTCTGTAGGGAGGATGTCCGTGCGGAGATAAGCGGCCAGTAATTCCCCTAGCGGATCTGTAATTAGAGAGCAATGGCGGACCACTGAGGGTTCCCCTGCTCCCAGGGATTTGTCATGTGGCCATATTAAAGAGCAAATAGCAGAATCACAGCAAGAAAGGGACTTAAGATGCTTGGATGTGTCATATCCTTATTTGCATGAACTGTCTTTAATGTGACTGACTGTTATTTTCACTATGTTTTATTCTGTGTCGCCTCGGCTCTCAGAGCACAGCAGCAGAGTCAGCGAAACAGTGGGTCTTAGTGAGCTTTCCTCTACCTCCCCTTTCCTGCTATTATAGTATATGAGTCTGAATGACTCACAATGTTGTAGGCCTACATCTCTAAAAGTATTACCAAAAAGAGTACAAGTATATTTTGTTGTTGTTTCCTTACGTTCTGATCTTTTGAACCTTGTCCTTTTGAAGTATTGAGTAGTCAGGCAACTTTGCTTTCTTGTGCCTCATGGAAATTGTTTAATTTATTTTATTTAGCCATTTAACAATTACTCTGTAAGGTGTTGTTTACACTTAGCTTGCCTAATGAAATAATAGCACAGGAAAATTGCAGAAATGGTCTTATTTATACATTCTTAGAACTAATAAATAAATGGATTTTAAATTGGTATTTTTGAAGCCTTCATTATTCTCTACTTATGTTGAGATTGTTGCTGCTCTTCAAAATGTGATAATGCGACCTGTGTGAGGTCGCTGTCAGTGTTACATTAGAAAAATATTTGTCTTTATTTGTTATTTTCTTTGCTCTTGTTCAATGTAAGTAGTCATGTTTGTGTTTGGTTCTGTGTGTGTTACCTACTCACTGTGTGTGTGTGTATGTGTATGTTTGTCCAGGAGGCCCTGATCAGCGCATGGCTGCAGTTCAGTGATGGCTCCATGGCTCCTCTGGACCTGTACAACCCAGACTACTTTGTCCTGATGGCTACATCTCTGGATGAGGAGGTGGTGACGGTGCAGCAAGACCCCTTCTGGAAGTGGCCTGTGATCGTGACCGAGTCCGAGGGCCAGGGCCTGCTGGTCAGGGTGGAGATGACCGTCTGTGAGCTCTGCCAGAAGTTCAAACGCCGCAGCGTGCTGGCTGCAGGCAACTGCAACGTCAGGGTGAAGTTTGGCCTGAGCGACACCGGCACCTCCAGAGGCAGTGACTACGGGCCAGAGGGCGAGGAGCTGGAGAACAGGGCCAGCGACCGCAGACAGCAGTCCCCTTCCCAGGACAGGACTGGTCTGGACGCCCACTACTACGGCAGCTCCATCTCTGACATGGACAACGGGGTCATGAGGAGGGTCACCACCACCACCACCAAGAGTACCATCGTCAGGAGGCCCAATGGAGACAAGCTGTCAGACGATGGGAACCAGGTCCAGAACATGCCAGACCTCTCTGAATTCCCTGCTCAGGTCGACCTCCCTCGCAGCCGCAACATGGACGATGATCTGATCCAGACAGCCCGGGGCCTCACTGACCTGGAGATTGGCATGTACGCCCTGCTAGGGGTCTTCTGCCTGGCCATCCTGGTCTTCCTCATCAACTGCATCTCCTACACCCTCAAGTACCGCCACAAAGAGATGTCCATCGAGGGCCAGGAGAGCATGAACCACGCCCATGACTGGGTGTGGCTGGGGAACGAGGCGGAGCTGCTGGAGAGTCAAGTTAGTCTGTCCCCCCAGCAGGACGAGCTCACCTCCATGGTGGACTGCACTGCGGGGCTGGAGGAGGGCAGCCACCTGCTCAACGGGGCCTCTGTCCAGAAGAACGTGCAGGGCCAGGTGCACCGGGCAGCAGACACTGGGGGCTGCACAGCCAAGGACAGCAAAGGAGACTCGCCGACCACAAAGAGGAAGCGTGTGAAGTTCACCACGTTCACCACCATCCTGCCGGACATTGGCTGCCCCACTGTCAGCACACTGAGCATGGGTCACAGCCAGGACATTAAGTGGGTGTGTCAAGACGTAGAGCTAGGGGACTACAAGGAGCCCTGGAACTACATGGAGAGGTTAAATGACAGTGCTTTAAAAGAGGTGGCGTAGTCTGTGTGCTCAGTGCACTTACAGCGAACTCACCCTTATGCCTTTCACAGTGAAGTTGGCCTGGACAACACCTAAAACTAAACCCAGAGGAGGTTGAAATCTGGAAAATGTATTCAATGGGACAAAAACAGTAATGATACCACACAGGAATAATTGAAAATCATTAACTTGAAAATAAATGAGGATGTCTGTTTATTTTTTGATAATTTGTTTATCTCTTAATATCTTCCTACCTTTTTATCATTATTTCATTATGGTTATTTTGTAGGTAGACTTAAACCATGTTCCCAGACTAGCTCTGCATTACTGACAAAACTACGGAATGTTAAGCAGATGAAATGTGGATTTAAGAATGTAATCTGAATAAATATGTAAGATGTATATAAAGTACTCATAGAAAGGTTTTGGAAGTTTTGTAGCATTTTGAATATTGATTTCCTATTGCACATAGTTTTTTTTTAATCATTATTTTATTATGGTTATTTTGTAGGTAGACTTAAACCATGTTCCCAGACTAGCTCTGGATTACTGACAAAACTAGGAAATGTTACGCAGATGATATGTAGATTTAAGAATGTAATATGAATAAATATTTAAGATGTATATAAAGTACTCATAGAAAGGTTTTGGAAGTTTTGTAGCATTTTGAATATTGATTTCCTATTCCACTTAGTTTAAAACAAATATATATATATATATATATATATATATATATATATATATATATATATATATATATATATATATATATATATATATATATATATAATGTCTGGCCTCCCAGAATAGACCAGAGATAGCCTACAGAACATCCTGCATGCGGTTTGAAATGAAGGCACATGGCTATGTATATACTGAACAGTCCTCCTACAAGCCATTGTATTGTTGCTCTATATATTGTATTTTCATATCTATCATTTAAAGAATATTCAACAATGTAGAGTATGCGTGTCCACTTCTATCCACTAACCACATGGAAATACATTAAACACGCTCACAGGAATTTCTCTTTGCTGCCCACTATCTTCAATGACTGGAGATTAGTGCTTTTCCATGTTATGTCTTCATATAAGCCACACAGAATAATTAATATGGTGTAGGAGTTGTAATCGACTACAATAATTACCAGTAATGGAATCATTTCACAAAGGCTACATTTCCATGGTGAAGAAAACTATTCACCCATTAGGCCACTGTAAGTCATTTGCTGCTCTTCTATTCTCAGAATTTAGCCAAACATACTTAACTCAACTGTATATTAGATCAATCCATTAAGCTTTGTAGCACAACAGCTAGATTTGGATAAAGGATGAAGCTGTCTCCAATTATTCCACCAGCAACTATTAGAGTGATTCTCTACAATAACATGACGCCTACTGCATGAATAATGATTGTTCTACATGTTAATGTGACATTTCCTCTACAACCCCTCACATTAAAATACTGTGAGCTTTGGCAGAAATGCCAATTATGGTCAAATTAACCCATCTCTGAGCCTCCAGAAATGCTCGGCGAGGACAAAGTGGAATGGGATTTCCTCTTGCTCTTTTGAAATGGAAAATTCCCATCATCAACCCTAATAAATAGGCCAAGCATTCTACAGTAGGTGGGGAAAGAGGATGGGGAAAACATTTCCACTGTAGTTACTTCAAATATGAGTAATTTAGCTAACCAGCACAGTCATAATATCAACTTGACATCAATAATCAATGTGACTTTTTGAGATCATGTTGCAATATCTACTGCTAGGGAGTAGACACTAGACAGACAGCTGAGCCAGCAAATTACAGCAATATCCTTTCACTGCTGAATTAAACTAGTTGTTGTGTCTACAAGGCCCATTGAATAGTGCTCTCCTGAAAGCTCATGTGCACTGATAGGAGCCCTCCTCATTCCTTTATCCATTTAGTTCAAGTAGCTTGTCTACATGATTCCCTGCTGCTCCTGCGGTTCCTCTATTGATCTTACGCTCTATGGTGAATGAAAACCTCCCTTCTATCTCTGTTTATCTCTTCCTCCCTCTGTCTTTCCCTCTGTTTCTCTCTCCTCTCACTCTTTGTCTCTGTTTCTCCCCTGTCCTGATGAATGATTTTTTCTTTTTCCTCTGCTCTTTTTTCTTCCCCTGTGTGATTTGGCCTATGCTGTGGCTCTATCAGTGGAGTGGAGTGGGATTGATGTGGGGGCTGTGTGCAGTGCAGTGTGCTGGGACTGTGAACGCTGTGCACTGTGGACTGTGAAGGGCGCAGAGAGCCATCCAGGCCTAGGAAGAATTTAACATGATTGATGGAGGGAAGGAGGGCCCTCTGTAATTAATACACCACTATCACTCTGTTTCTTTGCCCAGTGGTGACGTTGGCCTTGCCACTTAGAGACAAAGCAGCAGCACAGGCTATTACAAGTCCACTTGTTCCTTTGTTTTATCCCTCCTGAGTCTCTGTTTGGAAATAGATATACCTAAATGAAATTACAGATATAATACGTTTGCTTTGTAGTCCAGGCAAACATAAATAAAACTCCCATAGGACTCCACTTGGATATACTTAACTGAATTGACCATGAGACCAGCAGTACACTCACAGTAAATGAGGAGCTGTTCTGTTCTCCCTGTGGTAGTGATGTACACTCTGTGTGTTTACTCTCTCGAAATTGACTTATGTAGCTTACTGTTATATATATATTTTTGGTACATCTTTTGCAGTGTGTTATACTAACTAACATACACAGACTCAAGCATCTACAAACACGCGCACGGGCACACACACACAGACTTCACACATCGTTTGAGGTTGAGTTCTCAGACTGTGCTGGTGATCCTTCTAAATTTTGGAAAACCATAAATGCACTGAAGCGTGGAAATGCCTTTCCTCCCCTGCCTAAGCAAGTTGTCTCAGATTCTGGCATCATTACTGAGAAAAATAAGATAAGTGATTCTTTTAATCAGCATTTTATCTCTGCAGGCTTTTTATTTGAAATAAATTGTGGTTTAATTAACCCTGGTCAGTCAGTCGACTGCTCTTCCCTCTCCCAGCCTACAGTTGGTTCATTGGAAGATCATTCAACTTCTAGCGAATCTAGAGCAACTTTCTACTTGTGATGTGCTAGATGCCTTGCTTAAGATTGATGTCGACAAAACAAAATACGCTAGACAAGGTGGGATCTTTTTGTGTGAATTATTCGAGAAATGTCGGTGGAAACCCTTTAATGCGCAAGTATTTATATAATCGTATCGAAGTAAACTTGGAGTCACGCGATGACATGTGGTGTGGTCCTCCCACTACTGTGAGTCAGGAAAGCGTACAGTTTATTAGGCTACAGATGAAAAGAAAATAAGTTATGAACTTCACAGGATGGTGAAAGTGCAAGGTGATGCTTGATGCTCCTTTCCAATAAATATCGAGGGGCTTATTCTGGTGACATGATCATCAATGCTTGGCTGCTGTTTGACAAATAAAAATAATATTTTGTCCATAATAATCTCATCATGTAGGCTATAAGTGCGCTCTAGCCAACAGCACACAGATACAGTACTGTATCTTATCCAGAGCGACTTACAGTTAGTGAGTGCATACATTTTCATACTGGTCCCCCGTGGGAATCAAACCCACAACCCTGGCGTTGCAAGCGCCATGCTCTACCAACTGAGCTACACGGGAAAAAGAAACGGGACAATTTAATTTGATGGAAACACACCTCTGGTGGGAACATTTTAGAATATTCGCATGAACATTTGTCCCCAATTGGATGGAAACCAAGTTATTGACACATTTTTTATCTGACGATTATCTCGGGTGCTATCCCCAGGGTTTGGAAGGTGGCCCATGTGTAACAGTGTTGCTTCCGTCCCTCTCCTCGCCCCCTCAATGCATTGCACTCTTTTTGTTTCTAAAGCCCTCCTGCATAAACTTCATTGCACTCCCACAGTAGTGGGAGGACCACACCACATGTCATCGCGTGACTCCAAGTTTACTTCGATACGATTACAGTTGGCTCATTGGAAGATCATTCAACTTCTAGCGAATCTAGAGCAACTTTCTACTTGTGATGTGCTAGATGCCTTGCTTAAGATTGATGTCGACAAAACAAAATACGCTAGACAAGGTGGGATCTTTTTGTGTGAATTCATAACTTATTTTCTTTTCATCTGTAGCCTAATAAACTGTACGCTTTCCTGACTCACAGTAGTGGGAGGACCACACCACATGTCATCGCGTGACTCCAAGTTTACTTCGATACGATTACAGTTGGTTCATTGGAAGATCATTCAACTTCTAGCGAATCTAGAGCAACTTTCTACTTGTGATGTGCTAGATGCCTTGCTTAAGATTGATGTCGACAAAACAAAACACATGTGTAACAGTGTTGCTTCCGTCCCTCTCCTCGCCCCCTCAATGCATTGCACTCTTTTTGTTTCTAAAGCCCTCCTGCATAAACTTCTGCCATACCTTACTTCATTGTTAACTTATAGACATAGGAGATACCAGACCCGGTCTCAGGGATGGCTAACTCTGGAGATCCCTTCGATCTCCTCCACAGGAGGCTGCTGAGGGAGAATGGCTCATAATAATGTCCGAAACGGAGCAAATGGAATGGCATCAAACACCTGTAAACCATGTGTTTGATGTATTTGATAATATTCCACCCCAGTCATTACCACGAGCCCGTTCTCCCCAATTAAGGTGCCACCAACCTCCTGTGATCTCCACCGAGTTGGGTAGATCTGCTTTTAGTTTTTTGGCACTTTACTGAAGAATGTGTCTGTTTATGATTGTGTTTTGTTTTTCATGTGTTGTTGTGTATAATAACGTGTATTTCAATGTCTATATGTATGTGTAGTTTAATGTGTATATTGTATTTTGATATGTATTGTTGTGCTAAACAGGGCTCATCTGAAAAGAGACCTTGGTCTCAGCATTGACTCCCTGTCAAAATAAAGGTTAAATAAAATAAAAAGAGCAGCTGTCAAGTTCAGCTTAGCATTCCAGTCTAACCATTTATTTTACAGATGGCGCCACGGGGAAATGCAGACAACATTGTTCAAAAACACAACTCTGGTGCCTGAGCCAAGTAGCTGTGCCTTGTAAACAAAGTCTCCCGCCTGACCTGTGCACCTCAGTGGGATGACAAACAACAACATTCCCCCCTCCTCCCCACCCCCCGGATCCACTACAGAAAATAGCAGTGATGGCTCAAACACCCAAAGGCAATGAAAGATTGGCTGGCAAAAAGCCTCCAGCTGCAAGATGAGGGGTGCACCCAACCATGTCATATAGATATATAGTGAGGCTGGTTGGAAAATATACCACTCCAAGACCTTGTGGGACATTTTTAAACCTGTTTGAAAACAAGTGAAGGTCACAAGGCCAGAGTGATATACAGTATACCTGCTGATGATAGCAGCAAGCTTCGTCAAGGCTGAGGAAGATTTATTTTTATATTTTGATGAGACTCTGGATGTATCCCTACACAAACAACCTCAGCAGATAATGACAAATCTTAACAATAAATCCTGGTACATACAACATACCTGCAATAAGTTGTTTTTCTGGTTATCTGTTCGCCTGTCTGGACAACCTAATGTAACACAGCTTAATACTCCTCCTGCCACACTTCCCGGTGCTATGGAAACCGGCACTGACAGTGACAAAACATGTTGTTGAACTGAACAATAGATACATGAATAATAATTTGTTCTGGGCTGGACTACATCCCACATCCCCTTCAACAGGGTTATCTTGTTGCTGCTGATCCAGTGTGCCTGAAATTCCTAAACTTCCAAAAATATCTGAGATTATCTCCTCTATGGTTCAAGAAAATCCTGCAATGCAACAGAAAGGACTTCAGAACGCCCATAAACCAAAACATCCTAAATAACATATCAAATGTGTCGTACGTAAACTGAGTGTACAAAACATTAGGAACACCCGCTCTTCCATGACATACACTGATCAGGTGAAAGCTATGATCCCTTATTGATGTTACTTGTTAAGTCAACTTCAATTAGTGCAGAGGAAGGGGAGGAAACAGGTTAAAGAAGGATTTTTAAGCCTTGAGACATGGATTGTGTATGTTTTATTTATCCTTTATTTAACTAGGCAAGTCAGTTAAGAACACATTCTAATTTATAATGACGGCCTACACCGGCCAAACCCGGACGACGACGGGCCAATTGTGCGCCGCCCTATGGGACTCCCAATCACAGCTGGTTGTGATACAGCCTGGAATCGAACCAGGGGGTCTGTAGTGACACCTCAAGCATTGAGATGCAGTGCCTTAGACCGCTGCGCCACTCGGGAGCCCATGTGTGCCATTCAGCGCGTGAGTGGGCAAGATAAAATATTTAAGAGCCTTAGAACGGGGTATGGTAGTTGGTGCCAGGCGCACCGGTTTGAGTGTGTCAAGAACTGCAACACTGCTGGGTTTTTCACGCTCAACAGTTTCCCATATGTATCAAGAATGTACCACCACCCAAAGGACATCCAGCCAACTTGACACAACTGTGGGAAGCATTGGAGTCAGCATGGGCATCCCTGTGGAACGCTTTCGACACCTTGTAGAGTCCATGCCCCGATTAATTGAAGCTGTTCTGAGGGCAAAAGGGTGTGCAACTCAATATTAGGAAGGTGTTCCTAATGTTTTGTACAATCAGTATATAAACCAATGATGCATATAAATCGTTGAAATAAAAACTAATGATTAGTGTATTATGGATGGATGATCTGGGTGCCTTGGGCTGCATTTACACAGCCCAATTCTGATCTTTCTTTCACTAATTGGTCTTTTGACCAATTAGATCAGCTCTGAAAAAGATCTGATGTGATTGGTCAAAATACCAATTAGTGGAAAAAAGAACATAATTGGGATGCCTGTGTAATTACAGCCTTTAAGGCTCAAGCAATTAAAAGGTTTTAATGGTTCCAATAGATTATCTTAATGAACGTGAGAAAATGTAAGATAATACCCGCTTATTCAATAATTACAACTGTTTGATATAGTATATGATAGTAGTCAATACTGATGTTTAGTTTGAATAATCTTGTTCAATAATCTGTTTCTAAACTACTATCCAAATGACTTACTACAAACCCTGTTGTACATCTATTAGTCTAGATAATGACTAGAAATACACATTAGAAACAATTGATTTCATAACTAGCTTACAGCTCTCCAGTTCCACTGCTTTGTAAAGCCTGGTCTACAAACCTGACCTAAACCCTGAACCTCAAAGGCAATATCTCAATTATTCAGTATTTTTCAATGTTATTGCCCTTAAAGACTTCCTCCATAACCAAAAAAAATAATAACCACTCATATCTGCCAAAAAGTAATCTTGTGAGTAAGAAGCGGCCACACAGCTATAACCTGGAGGCTTTGCTTTAAATTCAAACATCGAGCTGGTTGTTCTGACACACTTGTGTGGTCTGAATCCAACCACCAGACTCCATCTAATTTAATATATAGGAAACGACCCGGCGTTGTTGCCTCGGCTGTATGGCCTCAGCATTAACGCATGATTTGTGGAGACGTGCCGATTTCAATCCCAGTCTGATGAAATTGAAGAAATATGCATACGCTTCACTGGAAATGCTAAACTTCACACGAGTCACAATAAGAGCTCTGTGTTATACAAAGTATTCTGTGACAACCTGCCAGCGGGGGTCTCCCATTTCTAAGAGGAATAATAGGGTTACAATGGACTAGAAGATGCTTACCGTAATAGATACATAATATAACCCGGATTATGGCAAATATATGCTAATGCTCGTGCTAACATAACAGTTATCAAACAGTTGTAAAACAGACAGCATCAATATGACTAAAATACTTACGGTTCTCTTTTACCCATCTTTAAAATAATAGATGTCAATCATTACATGTCAAGTCCTAAGGGATAAGCAATCTCAAACAAAGTGTTTCCTTTAGAGTAGCCAATGTAGAAAATGACAGATTTAATATATTTTATTGGCAAAAATAACAACCCCCCCAAAAAAGTATTTTTATAAATACCAATGCTCCAGCATGTTTCTTCAAAAGATGTTGACACAAAAAAGGAAGACTTACATTTGAAATACTGAATAAAATAATGAACCACCATTCATCAAACAAACACTAATAACAGCCAAAATAATGTTTTCAGCCACTGTCAATGAGTTAGTAAGTGGTTTCAATGTGATAGCTAAAAGGTCAATTCAAGCCACCAACCTGAGAATCTGTAAACAGCTATACTTCATGAGATCTCAAAGACAGTTTACTAACTCCTCTTAACAATTGTATTGGTATTCTTTAATAATTAAATTATTCCACCTCCCTTGAGCCCTGAGTGGATTTTGGTTTGTAAAACACCTTACTTTCAGCTTTCACTTTTTGCACTTAAGTCTAGATAAAGCAAACATGCAGATCACTCCTAAACAATCACTTGTTGGGAAAAGAAAAATAAATAAACATTGTGGATCTTGCTGTTTAACAGAACATATATAGTTTTCAAGTGCCACAGTCAACGACCAAATAAGAGGGATTACATGGAGTGTTCTGAACATTGTCTCCCGTATGATAAGTATACAGTAGTCACGACCCCCCAAAGCTACAGTATCTAAAAGTGCAGTCTATCCATAAGGACACCATGTGGTCACTACAGACATTCATATTCATTAATACATCCAAATCAGAGGCTAGCCATTGTCAGAGACTGATACTGCAAATGAACATTTTCATCTTAACCTTCACCCCAAGTGCATAAAGAAACAGTAACTCTAAAATTGTGGTTCAGTCTGAACTAAATGTCAACTTGATAAAAAAATAAATGTGTTTCACGATACAACCAATTTGATACAATTCACATTGTTTTCTGCTGCAGCAATCACAGAATATCCCGTTTCAGCAACACTATATTTTGCTTTTGCTGGCTAGGGATGATTAGTCAGAGTAAATTATGATGGTAAATATATCAGAATGGTATACAAGTTGAACCAGCTGGCACTATGTACATTTAATGTCATTGTTTTTTTTTCTGTAATCAGATTAAAGTTTGATTAAATCATTGCATAGATGAAAAGTAGTAGTAGTCTAAACCTTATTCATGGTTTTTAGCAGGCAAATTTAATTCAAGAAATACCTCTGATATTTAAGTAACTCTAGATCAACACCTAAAAGACAAAGTGTATGTATACACTGAGTGTACAAAACATTGAGGACCACCCGCTCTTTCCATGACAGACTGACCAGGTGAAAGCCATGTTCCCTTATTGATGTCACCTGTTAAATCCACTTCAAATCAGTGTAGATGAAGGGGAGGAGACAGGTTAAAGAAGGATTTTTAAGCCTCGAGACAATTGTGTATGCGTGGCATTCAGAGGCTGAATGGGCAAGACAAAAATATTGAAGTGGCTTTGAACAGGGTATGGTAGTAGGTGCCAGGCACACCGGTTTGTGTTTGATACACAGTTTCTGTGTGTATCAAGGATGGTCCACCACCCAAAGGACATCCAGCCAACTTGACAACTGTGGGAAGCATTGGAGTCAACATGGGCCAGCATCCCTGTGGAACGCTTTTGACACCTTGTAGAGTCCAGAATTGAGGCTGTTCTGAGGGCAAAAGGGGGTGCAACTCAATATTAGGAAGGTGTTCCTAATGTTTTGTACACTCACTGTATAAGCAACAGTATGACATCATTCAAAATTAAAGACTGAAAACATAGTACCATATTGAAAACGCTTACAGTAGGTGAAAATAATGATTAGTAAAAAAACATGTTTTATTTAACCTATACATGCCAATCATAAACAGATGTTTAAAAAAGTTATCTAGCAAACACCAAGCCCCTAATCACAATTGAATAATGTTCAATACTGTCTGAATATGGCACAATTCCTCTACTGCAAATTATCAAAGAAAGGCTTTAAGAGAAAACAAACAAGAGTACAAACCTGATCAGTCAGTTGATGAATCCTCAAAAGTTTTTCAAAGTAGTGTGTCATGTTAAATTGTAAATTGATCTATGATACCAGTAAAAAGGCTACAGTCGTGTAATGCCATACATATCTGACGATAGGAGTGAGTCATTTGGGTTTAATTTGAGCAGTTTACGTTAAATAATTAGTTTAAATTATTGAAAATTACATAATTCGTATTCAAGGGCACCCTGATCTAACACAGTAATTATAGTTTAAATAAGGTACTGTACAATAAATATACATTAAAGATGAACTTGATCTCATGTGAGGGAAATAGATATTTCTCCTTTAAAATGTAATAGTCTTACAAACCCATTGAGGAAAAGAACACAAACTATCCCGTACCAAATCGAGATTCCCTAAAAGCACGTCACTTTGATACAGCTAAGACCGGAAGGGACTTTTTCGTAGCAGGTTAGGAGAATTAACGTAGCAGGTTAGGAGAATTAGGTTAAGGTTAGGAAAAGGGTTAGAGTTGGATAAAATGCTCTCTTAACTTGCTACGAAAAGTCACTTCCGGTCATAGCTGTATCGAAGTGGCGTGTTTTTAGGGACTCCAGTACCAAATCAGGCAGGTGTTTTGGCACTAACCACTACGAACTAAAGCAGGTAGGGTGAGGTCAGATGGACAGGGGTCAGTCCTGGGACCCAGATGAAGTGATACCCTGCCTCTGACTTCCTGCTCTATTACTCTTCCGTTTGTCGTACTTGACCGACACGATGAGGAAGACCAGCAGGGTGAGGCCCTGGATCCCCGCTAGCAGGAAGAAGTAGTAGTTGAGCTGGGAGTCATTGATGTTACCTAGAGGGAGGGAGAGAGGGGGGAGGCACAGGGACATTGTTATGACAGACATCAGTGCAACATCTCAGAAAGAGACACCACAAGAACCTGCAGAGAGGAAGAGATGGGGAGACAAGAGGGCATGATGCAGATGTCATAAATCATTAGTCACAATAAAAATGGGGTATAGAAAGAGCAAAACATGACAAACAGCAGTGGTTGATGCAACCTGCAGAGAGGGAGAAAGAGTCAGAGATGGATGGGCGCATGACACCAACATCACAATGCAGTGTTCCACATTAATGGCATACATACTGTTCATTCAGGCATACAGATGTAGGATCTTAATTTGAGCCAGTTTGCTACAGCAGGAAAATAATCCTGGAGCAACAGGAAATGTGAATTATGTGGATTATAATGAATGGACATTTTTGTAGGTGTTGATACATTTTTGTTTAGGGCAAGTCAAGTCAAATTTCTAAGAGGAAATTACAAACTTTAGAAGCATTTTTAAAACTCAAATACACTACAGCAACAAAGGTGATCAAATTAAGATCCTACATCTGTATGGGCATAACCTGACAATGTCACATGGCAACAAAAGTTTTTCTGTTTCCATGTTTAGCTCGCTCTTTCGAGAGAAATGGAATGAGATCAGTCTTGTGCATGAGAAGAAACAGCTCCATCACAGTGCAGCGGGAAGCCGATTTCTTCTTGTCTTATTACTTATGAGATGTTCGACGCAGTTTGACCCCACACTTCAATGATCATATGGAGGGTATTATTGAGGATCTGGGATTGAAGCTTGAGAAATAACAGAACAGTTTGGACCCTCAGCTGTGAGGAGCGGCAGGGAGTCTCAACACTATTAAAGGACTGTTTCCTCAGAGGAACAGATGCAATAAAAATGAGAAAAATCACAATCACTTTATTGTTCGACCTTCACTCTGGCTTAGTGGGATTGAAATATGAGCTGTGTGTGTATTGGAGACACTGGCGCAGTATGTCATAGAAAAGCTCTGACTATTTTCAGTACAAAACAACTGGTCGGCATCTCTCCTACATAGACCCTTGTTAGAGCAACTCAGCAACCCTATGCAAACCATATCACCACCTTAAATCTGTAGTACTATAAAATTCATATTGTCCAAGACAATACTACCCTTCTGTCTTAATGAGATAAAAATTGGCACCCTTCTTTCTCAGCTAAACAACATCACCAGTCTCCAGTTTCAGCAGTGCATTGTTACTAAGAAGCCTCTTTCCGAGGTTTATATTTGCACCCAGCTATTGCAGTCTTTACTTCTGAACGTTGGCACTGCTGATTGGTTGTCCCTATTCAAACAAACACTGGAGGGGAATTCTAAACAAAATCTTGTTTTTCCCCGCTATAGTTTGACATGAAGGGAAAAGCCGGACTAAATCCTCCATTTTGAAACTTAAACGGAACATTGTCTGACAATTTTGCTGGCATTAGAGAAGCTTTCCACCCCTGGCAGTCTGGTTTACTGGCCTTGCTGGTCAGCCAGAAGCCTAATGCAAATCACAGCTATTCATTTGACGGCTGCCCTATCAGAGTGCCCTGCATAACGTTTCAGTTTATACAATAGGCACACAGCATGGTACGCTTTCTTAGCCCGGAAGGATACATGAGAGAATGGATAGAGCTAGCTAGCTTACATACTGTATCTTCAAATGAGGAAGTCCAAAGCTCCAAGGCAGTGTGCTGTCAAAAGAATGCACCTACTAAGTTCTCCATGTGGGACTGTCACTGTGAATAAAGACCTAGAGAAGAAGGACTAGGCTTGATTTTAAATTGGATAACGGGGTAATCCCACAGAAATCTTGTCATTTCCCATGGTGAGGGTGGGTGGCACGGGTGGGCTGAGAAAGAGAGAGAACAGGAAGAGTGGTGTGATGGCCCTCCGGGCCCTGGGGTTCAGAGACCTGTCCCTTCAGAGTTGGGGGCCCTGGGGCCAGGAGAACACAATGACTCAGTCACAGAGCCTCAAAGTCATTGTGTACACGACAGCAGAAGAGGTCAAACACACACATGATACTGGGGAGGTCATCAACATGACCCCAATTCACCAAGGGCTTGAACTTTTTACTGGACACGCTTTGGGATTTGCACAATTTGATAAGTCACAAGGCATGACCAGAATACAACACTGACCTTATACATATATAGGATTGCAATCATTTGTATTACCTCGCTAACAATTGACAGATTTACCGCAGAGTGTATCCCAAGGCCTCAGAGTTCTCATTCCCTTCCAAATGTAAACCTATAAACTATGCTCACTCAAAACTGAAAACAAACTCAATGGATTGCTGCTAGCGGCACTTCACCAGAGGCAGAAGATATGCAGGTCGGCATATTTTAACCATAAAGAACCTCCAAACTGCAACAGGTAGGACTCACTCTGTAGGCAGTCTAAATGCATGTAGAACTACACATTCAGGTGCATGCCTCATGTTTCCTTTGCAGTTCATCATAGGATTGTATTAACCTTTATGAGAAAGTGTTGCAGGTCCTGTCCCTCCGTATGCAGTCAGCAGAGCACATCTGAATCCATATCACATCCACATCCAGCCTCTCTGCTGTCTGTGTGCTCTGCATGCTCTTTATGGATAATTGGAAAAGGAGAAGATTACAGAAAGACCATCGGGATAACGTTCACAGAGGGGGTCAATACCTTAAAGGCCCAGTGCAGTCAAAAACTTTATTTTCCTGTGATATATACTGTATTACTGGAACCATGTCGTCCAAAAAGTTATACTTTTGAATCATCTGTCCATAGAACGTTCTTCCAAGAGTCTTGATGATCATCCAGGTGCTTTTTGGCAAACTTGAGTCAACTTTTTGGACGAGATGGGTCCCATTATGCCTGGCGAAAACCAAACACTGCATTCCACAGTAAGAACATCATACTAAAAGGTCAAGCATGGTGGTGGTGGTGTGATGGTTTGGGGATGCTTTGCTGCCTCAGGACCTGGACGACATGCCTTAATAAAAGGAACCATGAATTCTGCTCTGTATCAGAGAATTCTACAGGAGAATGTCAGACCATCCATCTGTGAGCTGAAGCTGAAGCGCAGCTGGGTCATGCAGCAAGACAATGATCCAAAACACACAATCAAGTCTACATGAAAATTGCTAAAAAGCAACAAATTGGAAGTTTTGGAATGGCCTAGTCAAAGTCCAGACCTAATCCCAATTGAGATGTTGTTGCAGGACTTGAAACAAGCAGTTCATGCTTGAAAACCCACACGTCACTCAATTAAAGCAGTTCTGCATGGAAGAGTGGGCCAAAATTCCTCCACAGCGATGTGAGAGACTGATCAACAACTACAGGAAACATTTGTTTGGAGTCATTGCAGCTAAAGGTGGCACAACCAGTTATTGAGTGTAAGGGGGCAATTACTTTTTCACACAGGGGAATTGGGTGTTGCATAACTTTGTTTATGAAATAAATGAAATAAATATGTACCGTAATTTTCGGACTATAAGCCGCGCCTTTTTTCCCATTTGTCGACCCTGCGGCTTATATAACGGTGCGGCTAATCTATGGATTTTTACAGCTAACGGCCACTAGAAGACCTCCTAAATCTATGGATTTTACAGGTTACAGTCCACCAACTTTAACTCTATGGGCTCTATGACCGGTCCGCGCCCCCCACCTTTAAGCGGCGGGCTCCAGCAGGAAAAGCTGGAGGCCGGAAAAGAGTGAGACAGGTAGCGCGCAAAAGTAAAAGTGGAACCGAGAGTGGTACGAGAGACAGAACGAGAGCAAGACAGACAGACATTACGAGAGCGAGACAGTTTGTGCAAAGGAAGTTTTCATGCACAAACCCTCATTATGGAAAACAAACGTAGAAATGCATATGATGCAGCTTTTAAGTTAAAGGCAGTCAATCTGGCTGTCAAAACATCCACGATCATTAACGGGTTCCGAAAGGCTGGACTGCTGCGTGATGAAGAGGAGGACGCCGCCACAGCTGAGGCCCTTCATAGGCTGTTCGATTCCGACAGTGACGAAGAGGAGTTCGTTGGTTTTGAGAGCGACAACGAAGGAGAGAGGAGAGTGGCTGACGAAGCCACCCTGAGCCTGTTCGTTTCCGACACTGAAGATGAGGACTTTGGTGGTTTTAGTACGCAGGAAGAAGACGGAGATGAGGATTAATGACTTGACTTTTCTGGTTACAGCCGTGTACTGCACCTTAGCCTAAAAGATGAAGACGAGGATTAATGACTTTTCTGGTAGGCTGATTACCGTATATTTTAAGCAGCCGTGTTGCTGCAACTTTAGGCTTACGCGCTTACTGTCGTGTTACAGGCACTTTATTTTGCACTTTCAAAAAAACACATTTAATTTAGCCATTGATATTGCCTCGTCAAGCGCTGTAAGCTTTGTTTTTTGTTATGGTACTACTGTAGGCTATAATGTAGATAAATATTCAAAGATGTGCACACTTTTTCAAGGTTTTTCAAAAATAACCAAAGTTAAGTGGTTAAATGATTGTGACGCTATTAACTAATTTTGCTGGGGAACCCCTAGCACTCCCTCAAGGACCACTGGTTGAAAACCACTGCTGTAGATCACTGCCGGTATGTGCGCTGGGAGCGCACCGTTTAAGTTTGAAAGTTGAAAAGTTTGTGTGTCTGAAACGCTATGTGATACAGTACAGTTTACACAGCACAGTATATGTTCTGTAGCTACTATTGCACTAAATGGTAACACTTGAATACGTTATGCAAATATGCAACTTGTTTGTTGAAATGTTAATAAATGGGAGCTTCCTCAAGCAGCCATCTCTTTCCCGACAATCCCCTCTGTGCACGAACCCTTACATATGGTAATTAAACATTAAAACACCTGCGGCTTATAGTCCAGTGCGGCTTATATATGTACACATCATTCAATATTATTCAATTTATCTGCTGCGGCTTATACTCCGGTGCGCCTTATAGTGCGGAAAATACGGTAATTGTTGTGTTATTTGTTCACTTAAGTTCCCTTTATCTAATATTAGGTTTTGGTTGAAGATCTGATAACATTCAGTATCACAAATATGCAAAAGTAGAGAAAATTAGAAAGGGGGCAAATACTTTTTCATAGCACAGTATATATATATATCCACACCGAGGTTGGAATGATACTGTGAAATTGTGAACATTATGATAATGCCCTTTTAGTGTAAGAGTTGTTTGAAAAGACAGTGTGAAATTTCACCCTGTTTTGGTGGGAGGGAGTTTTGGCCTTCCATGGTGACATTTAGTCATTAGTAAATAGACCAATAAGAAAGAGAGCGTTCCAAATCTCTCTGCCAATTTCCGCTCCACACTCAGACCACTCCAAATAGTCATAGCAAAATTCTTGCTTGAGAAATTGCTCTTGGCTAAGAAACTATTTGTTTATTTTTGACCATTTTAATTTAAAACAACTTAATTGTTATGTAGAAATTATTTGATATTGAGATAAAAACAGCTGCATTGGACCTTAAACCAGGTCGTTAGAGATTGCATACGATTCAACAGCGCTGCCCATCTATGTGAATGTAATTTCACTAATTGAAAACATTTCATCTTACTTTCAAAAGGCCAGGGAATTTCTCTCCTGATTAGATTGGCGACAGTCATTTTGTAATTCTACAATAGGTAAAGCTCCACCAGTGTATCAGTGTAGAAATAGCATGGAGGAGCCAAACACTAAAAGTTTTTCCATTTCAGACCTTTTTCGTTGGTGCTCACTCAAGCTTGGACATGTTTAAAATGTTAGTAAAATACCAAAATAATAGATTCCGACGTAATGTTGAATAATTCATAGGGAATAAAACAATTTGCACAGTAGGCTAGCACAGGGGGTATGGGTATGCCGGCAGAGAGTCTACTGCTAGTATTTCAAATCGATAGCTGACACTCAGAGAGTCTGCAAGCACAGCCTTAATTAAACAGGGGTGATGGCTTTAAGGGGACTGAGAGAGGCCAAGGCACAACTGCAGCTGAATAAATACATGTTGAGGGGAAAGAGCACCCTGTTCATTGACCTTAATTGTGTAGTGTTTTATAGATTCAATAAACATCCCTGGAGAATAAGTAATATAACTGGCTCCGGAGGAATATCAGGGGACGACTGATTAGCGGAAAACGAGTTTATGGGGTGCGTTTGAAAAATTATGCAAGGTTTACATTTTTGTAATGGAACTTTCCTAATTTTCATTAGTCTGCTTCCCTCCTTCCTGCCCACAGTATGTGGCAATAACCATGACACTGTATGGCTGTGCTGTGGTACTGTATTGGAGCAAGTCATGTTGTGCAGAGATGGATCATGTCAATATCAATTTAAGGTTTTTGAAATTGATCAATACATTTAAGCTCTCAATGCAATGTCCCAACAGTTTCACACTTCAAGGCATTCAATCCCATTTTCTGGTACAAAATGAATTTAATGAAGGTGATCAATGCAGGTTTTTATGTTTTCAACTATGCCTGAACATATTCTGTCAGACTTCTCTTCCTTGTGTTGTAAAACTTCTGATTTGACTAGAGTAAATGGATTCAGTAGATCAATCATGAGTACCGGTAATTGTAAATACATTGATAATTGTATCTATCAATACCATTATTAGCTTATCTATATGGAGAAATCACTATACTGAACTCTGACACCATTAAAGGAAATAACAGGCTTCTGTTATTTGAGGGACAGGCTTCTCCATTGAGGGAGACTATGGCCAGTTCTTAGATTTGTAGTTACAGTGAGGGAAAAAAGTATTTGATCCCCTGCTGATTTTGTACGTTTGCCCACTGACAAAGAAATGATCAGTTTATAATTTTAATGGTAGGTTTATTTGAACAGTGAGAGACAGAATAACAACAAAAACATCCAGAAAAACGCATGTCAAAAATGTTATAAATTGATTTGCATTTTAATGAGGGAAATAAGTATTTGACCCCCTCTCAATCAGAAAGATTTCTGGCTCCCAGGTGTCTTTTATACAGGTAACGAGCTGAGATTGTTACCTATATAAAAGACAGCTGTCCACAGAAGCAATCAATCAATCAGATTCCAAACTCTCCACCATGGCAAAGACCAAAGAGCTCTCCAAGGATGTCAGGGACAAGATTGTAGACCTACACAAGGCTGGAATGGGCTACAAGACCATCACCAAGCAGCTTGGTGAGAAGGTGACAACAGTTGGTGCGATTATTCGCAAATGGAAGAAACACAAAATAACTGTCAATCTCCCTCGGCCTGGGGCTCCATGCAAGATCTCACCTCGTGGAGTTGCATTGATCATGAGAACGGTGAGGAATCAGCCCGAACTACACGGGAGGATCTTGTCAATGATCTCAAGGCAGCTGGGACCATAGTCACCAAGAAAACAATTGGTAACACACTACGCTGTGAAGGACTGAAATCCTGCAGTGCCAGCAAGGTCCCCCTGCTCAAGAAAGCACATATACAGGGCTGTCTGAAGTTTGCCAATGAACATCTGAATGATTCAGAGGAGAACTGGGTGAAAGTGTTGTGGTCAGATGAGACCAAAATCGAGCTCTTTGGCATCAACTCAACTCGCCGTGTTTGAAGGAGGAGGAATGCTGCCTATGACCCCAAGAACACCATCCCCACCGTCAAACATGGAGGTGGAAACATTATGCTTTGGGGGAGTTTTTCTGCTAAAGGGACAGGACAACTTCACAGCATCAAAGGGACGATGGACGGGGCCATGTACCGTCAAATCTTGGGTGAGAACCTCCTTCCCTCAGCCAGGGCATTGAAAATGGGTCGTGGATGGGTATTCCAGCATGACAATAATCCCATAGAAAATCTGTGGAGGGAGCTGAAGGTTCGAGATGCCAAACGTCAGCCTCGAAACCTTAATGACTTGGAGAAGATCTGCAAAGAGGAGTGGGACAAAATCCCTCCTGAGATGTGTGCAAACCTGGTGGCCAACTACAAGAAACATCTGACCTCTGATTGCCAACAAGGGTTTTGCCACTAAGTACTAAGGCATGTTTTGCAGAGGGGTCAAATACTTATTTCCCTCATTAAATGCAAATCAATTTATAACATTTTTGACATGCGTTTTTCTGGATTTTGTTGTTGTTATTCTGTCTCTCACTGTTCAAATAAACCTACCATTAGAATTATAGACTGATCATGTCTTTGTCAGTGGGCAAAAGTACAAAATCAGCAGGGGATCAAATACTTTTTTCCCTCACTGTATTGAGAGTTGATCAGATGGCATTTACAGCATAAAATAAAATAAAAATTACATCTCATATAGATTTTATTTCCATTCTAAAAGGAAACATTTTGCTATAGTATATACACTTACACTAAAAGTATGTGGACACCCCTTCAAATTAGTGTATTCGGCAATTTCAGCCACTGACAGGTGTATAAAATCGAGCACAGAGCCATGCAATCTCCGTAGACAAACATTGGCAGTAGAATGGCCCGTAATGAAGAGCTCAGTGACTTTCAACGTGGCACCGTCATAAGATGCCACCTTTCCAACAAAGTCAGTTTATCACATTTCTGACCTGCTAGAGCTGCCCTGGTCAACTGTAAGTGCTGTTATTGTGAAGTGAAAACATCTAGAAGCAACAACGGCTCAGCCGCGAAGTGGTAGACCACACAAGCTCACAGAACGGGACCGCCGAGTGCTGAAGCGCGTAGCGCATAAAAGTTGTCTGTCCTCGGTTGCAACACTCACTACCGAGTTCCAAACTGCCTCTGGAAGCAAAATAACTGTTTGTCAGGAGCTTCATGAAATGGGTTTCCATGGCCGAGCAGCCGCACACAAGCCTAAGCTCACCATGCGCAATGCCAAGCGTTGGCTGGAGTGGTGTAAAGGTCGCCGCCATTGGACTCTGGAGCAGTGGAAATGCGTTATCTGGAGTGATGAATCTCCATCTGGCAGTCCAACGGACAAATCTGGGTTTGGCGGATGCCTGGAGAACGCTACTCGCCGAATGCATAGTGCCAACAATAAAATGTGGAAGAGGAATAATGGTCTGGGGCTGTTTTTCATGGTTCGGGCTAGGCCCCTTAGTTCTAGTGAAGGGAAATGTTTACGCTACAGCATACAATGACATTCTAGACGATATTGTGCTTCCAACTTTGTGGCAACAGTTTGGGGAAGGCCCTTTCCTGTTTCAGCATGACAATGCCCCTGTGTACAAAAGCGAGATCCATACAGAAATGGTTTGTCAGGTCTCCCGTGTGGCGCAGCGGTCTAAGGCACTGCAGTGCATGAGGCGTCACTACAGATCCGGGTTTGATCCAGGGCTGTGTCGCAGCCGGCCGCGACCGGGAGACCCATGAGGCGACACACAATTGGCCCAGCATCGTCCGGGTTAGGGGAGGGTTTGGCCGGCCGGGATGTCCTTGTCCCATCGCGCTCTAGCGACTCCTGTGGCAAGCCGGGCGCATGCATGCTGACACGGTCACCAGTTGTACGGTGTTCCTCCAACACATTGGTGCGGCTGGCTTCCAGGTTAAGCGAGCATTGTGTCAAGAAGCAGCGCAGCTTGGCAGGGTTATGTTTCGGAAGATGCATGGCTCTCGACCTTCACCTCTCCCGAGTCTGTACGGGAGTTGCAGCGATGGGACAAGACTGTAACTACCAATTGGATATCATGAAATTGAGGCGAAAAAGGGGTAAAAAGTATTTAAAATATAATAATAATAATAATAATAATAATAATATGGTTTGTCGAGATCGGTGTGGAAGAACTTGACTGGCCTGCACAGAGCCCTGACCTCAACCCCATCGAACACCTTTGGGATGAATTGGAACGCCGACTGAGAGCCAGGCCTAATCCCCCAACATCAGTGCCCGACCTCACTAATGCTCGTAGCTGAATGGAAGCAAGTCCCCGTAGCAATGTTCCAAAATCTAGTGGAAAGCCTTCCCAGAAGAGAGGAGGCTGTTATAGCAGCAAAGGGGGGGAACAACTCCATATTTACTGCCCATGATTTCGGAATAAAATGTTTGACAAGTAGGTGTCCACATACATATTATCAAGAATACCTGATAGCTCTAATCTCAAGAAGAGTTCTTGAAAGATGAATAGCTCTCTGAGCATTTCTTCCTTTTCTGGAACCTTTGCCCCCCATTAAAACACTGACATTTCACTAAGCATCACCCAATGGTCCGTGAGCAGGATATGAGGGTCTCAACCCAAACTTTGAATGTCCAAAATCCCCTGATATCTGATCCTGGATCAGTCAGGACTTGAACACGGTACAATGAAAATAAAATGCCATTTCCTGGTCTGTGACTGCAGCTACATACTCAGAGCATCAAGCTCTGTGTTCCTGAAAGTCAATGGTGTATGAATACATTGGCCAATAACTCAAAGGAGCACCCGTTTCAGCAGAATAAACCATATTTATGTGTACAAGCAAACTCATGAGGCAGAAGAGGTTGACCTTTCATTGACTTTAACCGTGGGGTTAACTGAGCACATTGCAGTCTCCGTCAGAGGAGACAAGATGGCTGCCTTTTCTAGGACCACATAAAGGAATGTGATAATGACCAGTAAGATGTGGCGTCACCAAGTCGAAAACATAACACAAATACTAGTTACCAAAGGCATATGCTTTTACATTTGGACAGATTTCTGGTCTCTATTTTTGTACCTAACTTTGCTTCTCTACCTGTGCATGTCTGCTGCTAGTTTGTGTGGATTAGAAGAGAGGAGGTGGTGTAGTGTAACAGAGGTGAGCAGTAGCCTCCAGCATGCCAAGGAGGTAGCTAGCTAGCTGTGCCAGCTCTCTGGTGTGCCACAGGGGCAGCTTTACTTAAGAGGAGGGGGCTGTTTAATCAGGCCCCCAGCCTGTGATTAATACTGTGTGTCTGTCCCCAAGCATGCACCCCTCTACTCAGCTCACAAGCTCCTGTTTAATCCATGCTTCACTCCACTTCGCTCCGTCTCCGCATCACACAGCCCTCAGCCATGTAAATAAGTGCACTGAGTCACGGGGGTGGGGGGGGGATAGAGACAGGTAAAGCCCAGCAAAGTAAGTGGGAAAAGACAAAACAGCAAACTGATCTCTAACAGGCTTTGAGGATAAAGCTTTGGCCACCTGGATGTTTATTCTGTTTGTTCGCCTGCCTTACGATGTTCAGTCTCTCTTTAAATTACTTTTTCAAAAAGAAGAGAGAGCGAGAGAAAGAAGGCTTGCAGGCAAACTGGGGTCTCATTTAACAATCAAATGATGCTTACTAAACAAACAGCTCCTCGGGCGAGGCGAGGGATGGATTTATGAAGCCGTGCCAAGCATCTTCAAGTGCTAACATCATCAAAAATACCTCCCAACCTGTCGGCACACTGTATTAATGAGCTATTAGGTGTTTGTGGGTAAACAATTTACAGTGTGATCTTAGGAAAGGAAAGTGCATTTGGGATGGGAGGCTCCTCTCACTAGGGAACACATCCATCTGCTGCCAGCGCCACGCTATTTATTCAAGCACTACGACAGATTTACACAAACCTTTTGTTGTTAGTCTGACATCTCTATTTACTACGGGAAACACTTAAAACAAGAGAATTACACCAGGGTCATTTTTTCTTCTTCGGAGCAACTCATTTTCAAACCCCTTAAGTGGATTTAAAAATCAGGACGAGACATGAAAGTTCTTGTGACGCGTCCCCCCAGGAAATACATTTCTGTTTGTTGTTGTGAGACTAAATACTGCTTAGGTAATCAGTGTCAATACTGTGTTCTGCTATACGAAGACAACAGTAATTTGTCACACTGATGATGTTTTGTCACAACAATTTTACAGTAACATCTATAAAAACGCAAGACATTGTGCATGAGTGGAGCATAGTATCATAGCTTTCCTCATCCCTGGAAAACTGTGTTCATAAAGATCAATGACCAGTGTGTTGATGGCAGGTTTCAGAGCCCATGTTTAAGGCCCATTGCGCCGACAGGTTTCCCTAGAGTCCGTATACAGATCTTTATGCAGGCTGAGTCGATAAAATGCACCATCATTCTCACTCACATTGCTTCTCTCTGAAGAGCCTGTCCACCTCCTATAATATGAGTAATGACCATTGTCTCGTAAGAACCTACCTTAAGAACTTGTATTGGCTGTATGTTTGCTCTCTCTTACCAAAATCCTTGTGGGAGGACATCCAGCCAATCCCCTTGAGGGACACTATGGCCAGTAGGCCGGAGCCCACGAAGGAGCCTATCCCAGAGAAGAAGAAGAACAGCCCCATGATGGCACTCTGCATGGACCTGGGGGCAGCTGAGTAGGCAAACTCCAGACCTGGAAGAGGAGACAGAGACACTTAACTCAACAAAGATCCGTAGAATAAACTATAAATACTAACAAGTAAACATAAAACCCCTCATGCAGTACATCTGGCCATACAGAGTAAACATTGACGGATGCTAACTTTGACAAGAGTCTAGAAATGTGTTTGGATCAAACAAAATCCATGTCTGCACATGTTCCAACCATGGCAGACCATGGCTGGGGGGTGAGGATCAGTTCAAAGTGTTTTTTTTGACGACTTTGGCAGAGGACAGCCTATTGGCCGTGTGTGTGTTGCTGTAGTATAGTTTGTGGTCAGCAGCAGACAGTGTGTGTCATAGTGAGGATGGCTCATTACCCATGGGTCCCACCTAGACACAGTAGCCAGGGGGCAATCACTATGGAAGCAACTCCAATGATTCACTGTAGAGCTCCACTTTAGAGATTAGATTTACATTAGAAGAACAGGCCTTTCATCCATAACAACTTGACCAATTTATATACATGAGATAGAGGCTTTAGCCCACCACAGCGCTGTTTGACTGCTAAATATCAGTGGAAAGTAGGGCTGTTCTCTCCCCTTACGCCCGCAGGCCTACCTTACGCCCCCCCAGCAGGGGACCAGTCTCGAGCACCTATTCAGCTGCAATTGTTTCTGGAAAAGTGTCAATATTTTATGTGTCATGAGACAGAGGAGGGGATTGAGGGGGAGGGGGGAGCGAGAGAGAGGATCAAATAGTTTTTATTTTGCCATGAGAGCTGCCTGCCTGCTAGCTGACGTTGATCATTTCATGTCGCCTCAAACCTGATCTTTCAAATTAGGTCCTATAGCTGCAGCTGTCAAGAGAGATTAGGGAGCCTTTGTTAACCAATGAGTCCCACTGTAATGCCGGTGCGTTTATATACCATTGGATTAGTCTATTTCTTCTGCATCCATAGATATCAACCATTAGTCTGTGTGAATAACGGGGCCTGAGCTAGAGCGGTGTTTGTGAGACAAGGGCGTATCCCGAAGGGACGTCTGTAGAGTGCGAATAGTTTGAGCTACAAACTATTAAAAGCTATCTATGAAAAGCTGAGACTCTCACGAACACGCACGTGTAAAATGTTTTCACATGTTGCTCACAAGCTACACAAGAGTCGTTAGAAGGTAAGGGGTTCTTCTACATAGAAGATCACAGGAAATCCCAGGAAATAGTGTCTAGAATACTGTAATAAGCTCCAAACAGTTGTCAATTGACTAGTTGGATATTCATTTCCCAGTGAGCAAACAATTTCTTTACTTACAGCATTTATATAAATTAATTTCTATCAGGGTTTCGCTTTGGCAGACCTTATTTTCTTAATTTACATTTGTCAGTACAACTAATGAATGCAACCATTTATGTCAAATGGTTTTGTGTTCTACTTGTAGCCCTGGTTGTCCTGAAAATAAAATGGTAAAACACTTCATTGTGAAGCTAAATAAAAGAGCTGGACATGCAGATAAATGAAAGTCAGATAAATGAGAGCTGGAGTCTCGGGACTGATAGGGTTAAGGATGCCTTTTTACACCTTCCTTACTTAAAAACATGTATGCGACGCACGACTCCACTCCCAGTTACTTGGACAGGGACTAAGGTAGACACGGACACGAATGATCTGCTTGGCGTGTTGACACACTGGTGGTTTGTTGTGGCCGAGTATTGGTGCTAAACACTACCCACTCTGCCCCTACTCAGATGGTAATGCGCCGTCGCAACCTTCGCTCTCTCTCTCCCACTACTCTCTCCTCTTCCATCCTATCATCTCTTCCCTCTGCTCAATCCTTCTCCCTCCAATCTCCTGATTCTGCCTCCTCAACCCTCCTCTCCTCCCTTTCTGCATCTTTTGACTCTCTATGTCCCCTATCCTCCCGGCCGGCTCGGTCCTCCCCTCCTGCTCCGTGGCTTGACGACTCATTGCGAGCGCACAGAACAGGGCTCCGGGCAGCCGAGCGGAAATGGAGGAAAACTAGACTCCCTGCGGACCTGGCATCTTTTCACTCCCTCCTCGCTACATTTTCTTCATCTGTTTCTGCTGCTAAAGCCACTTTCTACCACTCTAAATTCCAAGCATCTGCCTCTAACCCTAGGAAGCTCTTTGCCACCTTCTCCTCCCTGCTGAATCCTTTCCCCCCCTCCTCCTCCCTCTCTGTGGATGACTTCGTCAACCATTTTGAAAAGAAGGTTGACGACATCCGATCCTCGTTTGTTAAGTCAAATGACACTGCTGGTCCTGCTCACAATGCCCTACCCTATGCTTTGACTTCTTTCTCCCCTCTCTCTCCAGATGAAATCTTGTGACTTGTGACAGCCGGCCGCCCAACAACCTGCCCGCTTGACCCTATCCCCTCCTCTCTTTTCCAGACCATATCCGGTGACCTTCTCCCTTACCTCACCTCGCTCATCAACTCATCCTTGACCGCTGGCTATGTCCCTTCCGTCTTCAAGAGAGCGAGAGTTGCACCCCTTCTCAAAAAACCAACACTCGATCCCTCTGATGTCAACAACTACAGACCAGTATCCCTTCTTTCTTTTCTCTCCAAAACTCTTGAGCGTGCCGTCTTTAGCCAACTCTCTTGCTATCTCTCTCAGAATGACCTTCTTGATCCAAACCAGTCAGGTTTCAAGACTGGTCATTCAACTGAGACTGCTCTTCTTTGTGTCACGGAGGCTCTCCGCACTGCTAAAGCTAACTCTCTCTCCTCTGCTCTTGTCCTTTTAGACCTGTCTGCTGCCTTTGACACTGTGAACCATCAGATCCTCCTCTCCACCCTCTCCGAGTTGGGCATCTCCGGCGCGGCTCACTCTTGGATTGCGTCCTACCTGACCGGTCACTCCTACCAAGTGGCGTGGCGAGAATCTGTCTCCGCACCATGTGCTCTCACCACTGGTGTCCCCCAGGGCTCAGTTCTAGGCCCTCTCCTATTCTCTCTATACACCAAGTCACTTGGCTCTGTCATATCCTCACATGGCCTCTCCTATCATTGCTACGCAGACGACACACAACTAATCTTCTCCTTTCCCCCTTCTGATAACCAGGTGGCGAATCGCATCTCTGCATGTCTGGCAGACATATCAGTGTGGATGACGGATCACCACCTCAAGCTGAATCTTGGCAAGACGGAGCTGCTCTTCCTCCCGGGGAAGGACTGCCCGTTCCATGATCTCGCCATCACGGTTGACAACTCCGTTGTGTCCTCCTCCCAGAGTGCGAAGAGCCTTGGCGTGACCCTGGACAACACCCTGTTGTTCTCCGCTAACATCAAGGCAGTGACCCGATCCTGTAGGTTCATGCTCTACAACATTTGGAGAGTACGACCCTGCCTTACACAGGAAGCGGCACAGGTCCTAATCCAGGCACTTGTCATCTCCCGTCTGGATTACTGCAACTCGCTGTTGGCTGGGCTCCCTGCCTGTGCCATTAAACTCCTACAACTCATCCAGAATGCCGCAGCCCGTCTGGTGTTCAACCTTCCCAAGTTCTCTCACGTCACCCCGCTCCTCCGCACACTCCACTGGCTTCCAGTTGAAGCTCGCATCTGCTACAAGACCATGGTGCTTGCCTACGGAGCTGTGAGGGGAACGGCACCTCCGTACCTTCAGGCTCTGATCAGTCCCTACACCCAAACGAGGGCATTGCGTTCATCCACCTCTGGCCTGCTGGCCCCCCTACCTCTGCGGAAGCACAGTTCCCACTCAGCCCAGTCAAGACTGTTCGCTGCTCTGGCACCCCAATGGTGGAACAAGCTCCCTCACGACGCCAGTACAGCGGAGTCACTCACCACCTTCCGGAGACACTTGAAACCCCACCTCTTTAAGGAATACCTGGGATAGGATAAAGTAATCCTTCTACCCCCCCTTACCCCACCCCAAAGAAAGAAAGAGAAAAGAAAAAACATATTGTAAAGTGGTTATCCCACTGGCTATAAGGTGAATGCACCAATTTGTAAGTCGCTCTGGATAAGAGCGTCTGTTAAATGACGTAAATGTAAAATGTACAATACAGAGGGAGGAGTGGAAAAAATATAAAACATTCCTAATAGAAAAAAGAATGTGGTGTAGACACTTTATTACACTGTCAAATGCTCTGCCACAACATATCTGACCTTTCCATTTGTTTCCACCTGAAAACATGCATTTATTTGTATCCTCAGGTAACCTTTTCACAGCAAATGAAAAAAAGCTGTAATAGCCTACATATCGTAGGGGGAATGCATGAGGTTTCTCGGACAATGCACAGCAGTACAATGGGATCTGTAGTGAAAGGAGGTATTTGCAGGACTATTTTCAATGAATCCCCTACTTGTCTATGTGGAGGTGGATACAATGAGTTGAGATGGAATAATAATGATGTCCGCTTCCCAACCACACGCAAAACAAACAGCCTGACCTTTTTGCACCAAGAGGCTGAATTATTCAAAAAGGGAACCAGAAAGTTAAAATATTTTATTTCGCTTTCTCCCGAGGGCTGTGTTGCAGGGGTGATTTTTCTTTCTTGGAAAATAACATTAGCCTTTAACATTTTCAAAAGAGCAATACATAATTAAAAATCCCAGAGGGGATCATTTGCAAAGTTTTTGTATATTCTTAGTGCCTGAAAGCAGGAGAACCGCGGGTGGTGTATAAGCACAGAATTACCCTAGTACCTCCGAGGCTGAAGGAATTGTAGTGGGGGAGGAGGTGGGTACCTAGATGTATTAAAATGATTTATTCAAACATAATAAGACCAAGGGGAAACTGTTTTTCCAGACATATGTCACAATTCAGTCATCTAATTTTCCTTGAAGATATCCCCAGTGGGGGAAGTTTATTTTAGGGCTCCCCACAGCTTTCTTATGTCTGTATTTGAATTTCATGGGCATTCTGATACTGGAGTAAAGTGTGACTGCCAGTGTTTTTTTAATAGACACCTTGGGCAAACCAATGTGTTCCAAACATAACTTAATTATGTTCAATTTAATTGATAACGTGGATATTTAATTAATCCTGTAAATTCATTTTCTTTATATCTGTGCAATGTCTTTTCATCTGCTCTCAGCCACACATCTACCTACAGTGTCTTTTTCCACAACACAAAGACTAAACACTGAGTCACTAAAAGGTCTCCTTTGTGGAGACACCATTGATGGGCTAAGGAAAAGAAGAAACACAATATCCAGAAACAACTAGCAATAACTGACAAATTACAGAGATTATGTATGAAAGACATGTTGAAGAAAATAAGAAAAAAAGTATTCCTCTTACATGATACAATAGACCTTGTGGAATTATTTTTTGAAACTATGCAATGTTCCAAGATGGCGTAGTAGTGCAGTCCTGTTTTTGTCGTGTGTCTGTAAATAGCCTGTAAATACCCAGTTTTTATTTTTATTTTTCGTACATATTTCCCTATCAGACTTTTCATCCTTCTACAAAATATACTTTCCTGCAACCCGCCTCACTCAATGTGGAACGGATTCTATTATTGACTTACCTTTTATCTAGAATCTCCAGTTGAAACCAGCTAACTAGCTACTTGCTATTAGCCACAGTTAGCGGTATTTCACCCAGAACATTGGATTTTTCTGCTGGAATAATTTAATCACTGGACATTAATCACCGGATCGCAACTAGCTAGCCGCAACCGAATGGATGTTGTTGTTTGGCTAATCACCACTGCCCCCGATGCAAGCACCAGTTAGCCTCGAGCTAGCCTAGAGCCAGGCCCATATCCCGGCTATCTACCTCTCGGTCTACCGGACGGGAGTAGCCAGATAACTAGCTAATTGCTATTAGCTACCGTTAGCGGTTTTTCACCATTGTCCGTGGCCTGCACCACCTACCAGCCAGCTCTAGCCTGGACTATTATTCGGCCAGTCTGCACTGTCTGCACAGCGCGTTATCGACCCAGAACATATCAGTTGTTCTGCCGGAATCACTGAATCACTGGACCTTTAACTCCGGATTCATCGCTACCAGCTAGCTGCAACAAAATGGACGTTGTGGTTTGGCTAATCATCCTGAGCTAGGCCCATCTCCCGGCTATCTACCTCTCTGTCAACCGGACGGGACCACCTAGTGTTGACACGGAGCCCCGCCGATCCTACACGACGGGTCTGCTGACAAAATCGTCTGATATGGTTACAACAGGCTTCCCGTTACGACGTCGACCACGAAGATTCCATCTGCTAGCCCCGGCCCGCTAGCACACGCTAGCCGTGGCCTCTTGCTCGCTAGTGCTTTAGCAGCCCCCGAACTACCTCCGAACTATCCTATTGCTGTTCACCGGACCTTATGATAACTAAGCTATACAGCTGATGCCTGCTGGACTGTTCCTTTTTACAGTACTGCATCCTGTTTATGTTTAGCCTCAGCCAAAACTGTGTCGTCATTACCAGCTGTTGTCTTAGCTCTCTCAAATTACACCTGTGATTGCTTTATGCCTCTCTCCCATGTCAATATGGTTTGCTTATTGCTGTTTCGGTTATTTCTAATTGTACTATTTCACTGTAGATCCTCCAGCCCAGCTAAACCTGCCTTAGATAGCTCCTTTGTCCCACCCCCCATACACGCGGAGACCGACTCAATCGGTGCCTCCAGTGATGCCATCTCTTTCATACATAATGCCCTGAATCTTTTCTACAACGCCTGGAAATCTGCCCCCTTTATTCTATGTACCCAACGCACTAGAAGACCAGTTCTTAAAGCCTTTAGCCGTATCCTTATTCTAGTCCTCGTCTGTTCCTCTGGTGATGTAGAGGCTAACCAAAGCCCTGCAGCCCTCAGTATCAATCCTACTCCCCAGGCGCTATCATTTGTTGACTTCTGTAATCGCAAAAGCCTTGGTTTCTTGCATGTTAATATCAGAAGTCTACTTCCTAAGTTTGAGTTATTCACTGCGTTAGCACACTCCACCAACCCTGATGATCTAGCAGTGTCTGAATCCTGGCTTAGGAAGGCCACCAAAAATTCTGAAATTTCCATCCCCAACTATAACATTTTCCGTCTAGATAGAACTGCCAAAGGGGGTGGAGTTGCAATCTACTGTAGAGATAGCCTGCAGAGCTCTATCATACTATCCAGGTCTGTGCCCAAATAGTTTGAGCTTCTACTTCTAAAAATCCACCTTTCCAGAAATAAGTCTCTCACTGTTGCCGCTTGCTACAGACCCCCCTCAGCCCCCAGCTGTGCCCTGGACACCATATGTGAATTGATTGCCCCCCATTTATCCTCAGAGTTCGTACTGCTTGGTGACCTAAATTGGGATATGCTTAACACCCCGGCCATCCTACAATCCAAACTAGATGCCCTCAATCTCACACAAATTATCAACGAACCTACCAGGTACAACCCTAAATCCGTAAACATGGGTACCCTCATAGATATCATCCTGACTAACGTACCCTCTAAATACACCTCCGCTGTCTTCAACCAGGATCTCAGCGATCACTGCCTTATTGCCTGCGTCCGTAACGGGTCCGCGGTCAAACTACCACCCCTCATCACTGTCAAACGCTCCCTAAAACACTTTAGCGAGCAGGCCTTCCTAATTGACCTGGCCCAGGTATCCTGGATGGATATAGATCTCATTCCGTCAGTAGAGGATGCCTGATTGTTCTTTAAAAGTAATTTCCTCTCAATCTTAAATAAACATGCCCCATTCAAAAAATACAGAACTAAGAACAGATATAGCCCCTGGTTCTCCTCAGACTTGACTGCCCTTGACCAGCACAAAAACATCCTGTGGCGTACTGCATTAGCATCAAATAGCCCCCGCGATATGCAACTTTTCAGGGAAGTTAGGAACCAATATACACAAGCAGTCAGGAAAGCAAAGGCTAACTTTTTCAAACAGAAATGTGCATCCTGTAGCACTAACTCCAAAAAGTTTTGGGACACTGTAAAGTCCATGGAAAATAAGAGCACTTCCTCCCAGCGGCCCACTGCACTGAGGCTAGGAAACACTTTCACCACCGATAAATCTACAATAATCGAGAATTTCAACAAGCATTTTGCTACGGCTGGCCATGCTTTCCACCTGGCTACCACTACCCCGGCCACCAACTCTGCACCCTCCGCTGCAACTTGCCCATGCCCCCCCCCGCTTCTCCTTCACACAAATTCAGACAGCTGATGTTCTGAAAGAGCTGCACAATCTGGACCCCTACAATTCATCTGAGCTAGACAATCTGGACCCTTTCTTTCTAAAAATAGCAGCCGAAATTGTCGCAACCCCTATTACTAGCCTGTTCAACCTCTATTTCGTAACGTCTGAGATCCCCAGAGATTGGAAAGCTGCCGCGGTCATCCCCCTCTTCAAAGGGGGTGACACTCTAGATCCAAACCGTTACAGACCTATATCCATCCTGCCCTGCCTTTCGAAAGTATTTGAAAGCCAAGTTAACAAACACATCACCGACCATTTCGAATCCCACTGTACCTCGGTTTCCGAGCTGGTCATGGGTGCACTTCAGCCACGCTCAAGGTCCTAAACGATATTATAACCTCGATCGATAATAGACAGTACTGTGCAGCCATCTTCATCGACCTGGCCAAGGCTTTCGACTCTGTCAACCACCGCATTCTTATTGGCAGACTAAATAGCCTTGGTTTCTCAAATGACTGCCTCGCCTGGTTCACCAACTACTTCTCAGATAGAGTTTAATGTGTCAAATCGGAGGGCCTGTTGTCTGGACCTATGGCAGTCTCTATGGGGGTGCCACAGGGTTCAATTCTTGGGCCGACTCTTTTCTCCGTGTATATCAATGATGTCGCTCTTGCTGCTGGTGACTCTCAGATCCACCTCTACGCAGACGACACCATTTTGTATACATCTGGCCATTTATTGGACACTGTGTTAACAAACCTCCAAACGAGCTTCAATGCCATACAACACTCCTTCAGTAGCCTCCAACTGCTCTTAAATACTAGTAAAACTAAATGCATGCTCTTCAATCGAACGCTGCTGGAACCCGCCCACCCGACTAGAATCACTACTCTCGACGGGTCTGACCTAGAGTATGTGGACAACTACAAATAACTAGGTGTCTGGTTAGACTGTAAACTCTCCTTCCAGACTCACATTAAGAATCTCCAATCCAAAGTTAAATCTAGAATCGGCTTCCTATTTCGCAACAAAGCCTCCTTCACTCATGCTGCCAAACATGCCCTCGTAAAACGGACTATCCTACCGATCCTTGACTTCGGCGATGTCATTTACAAAATAGCCTCCAACACTCTACTCAGCAAATTGGATGTAGTCTATCACAGTGCCATCCATTTTGTCTCCAAAGCCCCATACACTACCCACCACTGTGACCTGTACGCTCTTGTTGGCTGGTCCTCACTACATGTTCGTCGTCAAACCCACTGGCTCCAGGCCATCTATAAATCACTACTAGGCAAATCCCCGCCTTATCTTAGCTCATTGGTCACCATAGCAGCACCCACCCGTAGTCTGCACTCCAGCAGGTATATCTCACTGGTCATCCCCAAAGCCAACACCTCCTTTGGCCGCCATTCCTTCCAGTTCTCTGCTGCCAATGACTGGAACGAATTGCAAAAATCTCTGAAGCTGGAGACACTTATCTCCCTCACTAACTTTAAGCATCAGTTGTCAAAGCACCTTACCGATCACTGCACCTGTACACAGCCCATCTGAAATTAGCCCACCCAACTACCTCATCCCTATATTGTTATTTATTTTGCTCTTTTGCACCCCAGTATCTCTATTTGCACATAATCTCTTGCACATCTAGCATTCCAGTGTTAATACTAATTGTAATAATTTTGCACTATAGCCTATTTATTGCCTTACCTCCATAACTTGCTACATTTGCACAAACTGTATATATATTTTCTGTTGTATTTTTTGACTTTATGTTTTTTTACCCCATATGTAACTCTGTGTTGTTGTTTTTAATCGCACTGCTTTGCTTTGTCTTGGCCAGGTCGCAGTTGTAAATGAGAACTTGTTCTCAACTGGCTTACCTGGTTAAATAAAGGTTAAATAAATAAATACATGTAAAAATACATATAGTGACGAAGTGACTGCAATGACAGTGCACCAAATAGATCACAGACAGATGGGAGGATGACGCAATCATGGACAGAGGTGTCTCCCGAGTGGCGCAGTGGTCTAAGGCACTGCATCGCAGTGCTAGCTGTGCCACTAGAGAGCCTGGATCGAATCCAGGCTCTGTCGTAGCCGGCCGCGACTGGGAGACCCATGGGGCGGCGCACAATTGGCCCAGCGTCGTCCAGGGTATGGGAGGGAATGGCCGGCAGGGATGTAGCTCAGTTGGTAGAGCATGGCGTTTGCAACGCCAGGGTTGTGGGTTCGTTTCCCACGGGGGGCCAGTAGGAAAAAATTAAAAAAATAATTATGTATGCACTCACTACCTGTAAGTCACTCTGGATAAGAGCGTCTGCTAAATGACTAAAATGTAAAAAAAAATTTTTTTACAAATGTGTCAACAACCCGAGTCATCCAGGTAATTGAAATCTGTCCGAAACAGAAGCCTGAGCCTGGTAATGATCATGATCGCAGGAGAAATAGAAAGAAAAACAGCTTATGTAATATCTACATCTAACAATACCTCAACCTTCAAAGATATGAGGGAGGACAGATTGTAGGATTTGCTAATAGAAGTTCTTAAGTCAACAGTAAAGCTGTTCTTCAGTCGATCGCTATGGTGATGACAATGAAATGACTACGCCAACATCTATCTAGGAGCAAGAGTTGTTCAATCAATGGCAAGCGGAAGAAAATAGCCTAGCCTGTCTTTTTGTGCTTGTGGGCTTTGCAGTTGAAAAGTATGTCACCACACAGGAATGACACAGATTTGACATGCAAAGGATTTCTGCACAACTGACAATTCATATCCATGAGTCAAAGCATAACTTGACTTTCTCTGAGTAGAACAGCGTGATTTGGTTTCACTTCCAAACATATGATTGTTGGCATAATAATTCTCTACAGATCCATATTGTAGCATGTTTGAGCTTTGCCATGCCCATGCACTGAGTCTACATACAGTGCATTCGGAAAGGCTTCAGACCACTTTACTTTTTCAACATTTTGTTACGTTACAGCCTTTTTCGAAAATGGATTAAATTGGGGTTTTTCCCCCGTATCAATCTACACAATACCCCATAATGAAAAAGCAAAAACAGGTTAAGACATTATTGCTAATTTATATAAAATTGATAGATTAATTTGTATTTTAAGAATAATGACTAAAGGATTTCACCCCAAATACAGTATAAATGTGTGAACGGTGTTAGAGTTATAATGTAGTGTCAACCCACTAACAGAGGGGGGGGGTGTTAGAAACTGTTGAGAAAGCATTCCAGGGTGAAGGGGACTGAGAAACTGTTTAAAGGTGGGCGGAGCAAAGTGCCTTTGTGTGTCAAGGGATATAAAAGCTGTATGTATGTTTTTTGGCGCCAGAGCTCTCCATGATTAAACATACAGATCATTCTTGCAGGTTGTGGACCTTCGTTTAATTCATGATTAAACCAGAGTCTTACACCCTCTGGGAATTATTCAAAGCATTAAGTTTGATTAATTAGAGATAGAAATTCTCGTGACAAAATTAAAAATTTTAATTATCACATTTACATAAGTATTCAGACCCTTCACTCAGTACTTTGTTGAAGCACCTTTGGCAGTGATTACAGCCTCGAGTCTTCTTGGATATGACGCTACAAGCTTGGCAGACCTGTATTTGGGGAGTTTCTCCCATTCTTCTCTGGAGATCCTCTCAAGCTCTGTCAGGTTGGATGGGGAGCGTGGCTGCACAGCTATTTTCAGGTCACTCCAGAGATGTTTGATTGGGTTCAAGTCTGGGCTCTGGCTGAGCCACTCAAGGACATTCAGAGACTTGTCCCGAAGCCACTCCTCCGTTGTCTTGGCTGTGTGCTTAGGGTCATTGTCCTGTTGGAACGTGAACCTTCACCCCAGTCTGAGGTCCTGAGTGCTCTGGAGCAGGTTTTCATCAAGGATCTCTCTGTACTTTGCTCCGTTCATCTTTCCCTCGATCCTGACTAGTCTCCCAGTCCCTGCCGCTAAAAAAACATCCCCACAGCATGATGCTACCACCACCATGCTCCACCTTGGGGATGGTGCCAGGTTCCTCAAGACGTGACGCTTGGCATTCAGGACAAAGAGTTCAATCTTGGTTTCATCAGACCAGAGAATCTTGTTTCACATGGTCTGAGAGTCCTTTAGGTGCCTTTTGGCAAACTCCAAGCGGGCTTTCGTGTGCCTTTTACTGAGGAGTGGCTTCCGTCTGGCCATAAAGGCCTGATTGGTGGAGTGCTGCAGAGACGGTTGTCCTTCTGGAAGGTTCTCCCATCTCCACAGAGGAACTCTGAAGCTCTGTCAGTGACCGTCAGGTTCTTGGTCACCTCCCTGACCAAGGCCCTTCTCAACCGATTGCTCAGTTTGGCCGGGCGGCCAGCTCTAGGAAGAGTCTTGGTGGTTCCAAACTTCTTCCATTTAAGAATGAGGGAGGCCACTGTGTTCTTGGTGACCTTCAATGCCAGATATATACTTTTTTTGGTACCCTTCCCCAGATCTGTGCCTCGACACAATCCTGTCTCTGAGCTCTACGGACAATTCCTTCGACATCATGGCTTGATTTTTGCTCTGACATGCACTATGAACTGTGGGACCTTATATAGAATTTTTTTATCAAAATGCGTTTTTTGGCAGAAATGCCTTCTGGAACATGTGAACTTTCATGTTCCTTAATAAAACTTGTATGCCATCTGTAAATACAAATAAACAATTTAGAATTACGAGCCTAGTTGGTTTAGCCACGGTAAAAGACAGCAAACTTACCGCTAGCCATGATTGGCTGAGATAATGAGTGGGCTGGACATGCAGAGAGATGAGTTCGGATTGGTCTGCCACGTAGCACGCTTGTCTATTTGAGCTGGTCAGTAGGTGTAGGTAATCCTGTCTAACGCGGCTTTAAAAATATATATATTGCGTAGTAGAACTGCATATGCGTTGCTCTCCACTTTCTGGAGGACCGAGTTTTGAAATCAGTGGAATTATTTTTAATTTTTTTTATTTTTTTGAGTTAGAGTATGATAGTTAGAGTATGATAGCTAAGGAGATGGAGAATTACATCTTCAAACTAAGGGCAACCATGGCATCCGTGACAGACGGAGAAGCGTCCATCCATGTATACGGGTAAGCTAGTCTAGCTAGCTAAATTTTCAGATATTCAACGTTTCTAATTGTCAGAAAGTCGTTTTCATTTCAAGTTAAAAAGTGTACTGTTAGATAGCTAGCTAACGTTAGCTGGCTGGCTGGCTGGCTAGCTAACGTTACGTGTATGATCTGCGTAGTAACATTATTCGTATCTCAGAGCCATTTGCTTTGCTAGTTATAGCCTAATATTAGCTAGCTAACATTGAACCTGGTTGGTTAGCTACCTGGAGATTCATGCAGGGTAGTAACGTCATGCATTGGGATTATGGTTCATTGTTTAACTAGCTAGCTACATGTCTTAACAAAATACTATGCAAGTATCCATTTCAATAGAATGTTCATGATGTCACTGTGACAGCAGTTGATAGACGTAGCTGGTAAATTCGCTCTGGCTATCTACTCCGATTTCAGAGCACTCTCGCCTGAGTGTGCCAAAGTGTGAACGCTCAACACCCGCTGAATATGGCCGGTGTCAGTAAACGTTGGCAAAAAAACGTAATTAAATTGTTGCCAGCAGCACAGTTGCAGTCACCAACTGAAAAATACACTATGAAAGAAAGCAATGGCTATCCCCTTTGCTGATATGAACTTGAGGACTGATTCAGCTTTTAAACTTTATTTGCCGAGATGCACCACTTTCTCAAGCCCCAACAAGTAATAAAAATGGCAGATGCATTCACACTGTAAACAGGGCACATGGAAAAATGCCTGCCCTCAATATACAACGGTCATAAAACAGAATACTTGTTAAAAGTGTTCTAAATTAAGAGACACAGACAAACACCCAAACATATTCTGCGGCAGGAGTTAGGGGGATCTGACAGTCCATTAGGGCTTAAGTGTCAAATCAAAGCCAGTGCTTAATTAAGATCACATCAGTAAACGTTGGCAAAAAAACGTAATTAAATTGTTGCCAGCAGCACAGTTGCAGTCACCAACGCTTTGGATAACATAAAAACAGCCTAACCAGCTCTGCTAGGGCGGGTAAAATGGTCAGAGTGAGTTGTTCTCTCATTTGTGTCTGGAAGTAGCTAGCAAGATAGCCAAGTTAGCTTGGGTGCCTGACTGCTGCTGTTAGGACAGAACGCTCGGCTCAACCCTTAAAGATATGGGTGGGGCTAAAGCTTAGGAGGGTGTGAACGATGCTGAATGGGGGTAGACAAAGAAGAGCTCTCCAATAGGTGTACCAAAACATTCGAAGGCCATTTTCTCAAAAGTGAGGTTACAAGTTTATCAACTTTCAAAGCAGAATTACTTTCCCATTGTTCCTCAACTGTAGTGTATGATATACCATTTTCTAGCCCCGAGTCTCTACTTTTATCCAATGTAAAAAAACACAATTTCAAATTTTGCTACATAAGACCGAATTGAGCCGGTCGCTCACAAATAAGGTATTTCTGTTTTTTCTATTTTTTAAACATTTGCATACATTTCTACTAACTTGTTTTCACTTCGTCATTATAGGGTATTGTGTGTCGATTGATGAGGAATTATATTTTTAAAATCCATTTTAGAGTACGGCTGAAACATAACAAAATGTGGAAAAAGGGAAGGGGTCTGAATACTGTCCAAATGCACTGTATGTCTCATACTATTGTGTTACTGCTTCGAAATGTTTGGTAATCAATAATATAAATGTCTCTCTGCAAATACTGTAGGAAGAGTTAACACCGAAATTGAGTGGCACTCAACCATCATGCTAGAATACGTTAACAGGGGAAAGTATTCCACAACAAGCTAAAACTATAATTTCATCATGTAAGGAAAGCACCATTCACTGCAGGTGCAATTCACTGTGTGTGTGTGTGTGTGAGTGTCAACCACTATGCGTGACCTTCTGATGAGAGCTCTTGTAGCCTACATGCTGTGTTCAAAATACTTCTAAAGCAATTTGAACCAGATGCTCAAGACCGAAATCCTTATATACCACACAACATATTCCATTCACTCAGATAGCAATTCACGGACAGGGTCAATGTTATAGAATGTAATGTTACCCTTAGTAGCTGTACATGTACTAGTGGTAGCACTGTAGCATGCCAGCAGAGGTGGTGGTTAAAGAAAATAACTTGAAGAACAATCAAACTATAGAAATGTGGTTGTCCATTGTCTGTTGAGGTACTGTAGAGGCAGGAGAACATGCTGCTCAGCAAAGTAAGTCCAATGCTAAATCTGACTTTGCAACCTGCAATAAAGTATGTATTTGTGGCAAAATGTAAGTAAATTAGACCAACTTTTATGCCTGTGCCCAGCGCTTCTAAAAATGTATCTTTCACTCAGCTCGTCACGTGCGCACAGGCCCAGACAGGCAGTGTTGCAGCGTGAGGTGGGATAGGCTATCAGATTCGTAGTTCTTTGACTTAGTGTGATTAATTTACCATCTATGAAACAAAACAGCAGAAAAACTTTGAAAACGGCTACTGCAGCATTTATTTTGCTATACTGTAAATGTAATGATACTTGACAATTTTTATTCACAAATGCAAGTGAAATGCTCACACTGTGGAGCCCTGACCACCTATCAACATGGCTGGTGAAAGTAATCTTACCCGCCAATGCCAAAATCTACCCGCATTTGGTGGGTGGCGGGTGTTAATTTTAGGCCCTGGACAAAATCAATCCCCACTGATTGATCCCTCCCTCCCTCCTTACCAAGCAATTTCAACAATAGCTCAGACAACGGCTGCTACACAAATGTAAGGATGCAGGAAGGGTTTTTGTGTTTTAGGAAATAACCATTGATTGGAGTCTTAAGAATGAACAGAGGAAACATCAATGTCAGGTTGTTCAAAGGCTGGAGGAGAGGAAGACTATTCATCACAATGCACGCTAAAGATTACTTTACTTTTACATTGACTACTGCATTTCAACTTGCCCTTTAACAAAACCTGCCATTATTGGCTACAGGATAATGGTAGTGCTGCAATCAAGATAGGAATGCTAACCATCTATCAACGTCTATAGTATTGACTGTATGACTGCAAGACCAAATTATAATTGTTAACCAAATCTGTTAGACAATTATCATCATCATTATCAGATCTCTACATCGCTTTATAATGGTATGTATGCATTATAAGCTTCATTGAGCCATTTCTATATCCATTGGCCAACAGAACAGCTTTCTACTTACCTGCGATGCTGGCAAAGATTTCACTGATTCCGATGAGCACATACTGAGGCACCTGCCACCAAATGGGCAGATCTGCTGCGTAGTAGATTACATCTCCAAAGACCTGGTCGATGGTGCCATTAGATTTGATGATCTCAAGTCGTTTTGTCTCCAGTATACCTGTACGGGAGGAGGCACAAAATCTATTTAGGTCGAGATGCTTGAATTATGTCACTGCATATATAAAAAGACACAGATGGAAACAAACTTGTTCCCATCTGTCAGAACTCTTTATTCTGGATTATTAAAATATTTAGATGGTTCTTTAAAACTAATGAGGGGAGAAAAAAAAATACACTACGAAAGAAAGCAATGGCTATCCCCTTTGCTGATATGAACTTGAGGACTGATTCAGCTTTTAAACTTTATTTGCCGAGATGCACCACTTTCTCAAGCCCCAACAAGTAATAAAAATGGCAGATGCATTCACACTGTAAACAGGGCACATGGAAAAATGCCTGCCCTCAATATACAACGGTCATAAAACAGAATACTTGTTAAAAGTGTTCTAAATTAAGAGACACAGACAAACACCCAAACATATTCTGCGGCAGGAGTTAGGGGGATCTGACAGTCCATTAGGGCTTAAGTGTCAAATCAAAGCCAGTGCTTCATTAAGATCACATTTGCACGCTCACACTTAGAGATTACAGCAGTTAGTAATGGAAGAGAGAGCCATCAACTCAACAATAACACCCCTAGCAGTTGTCATCTGCAGCCGCTGATTCCTAAAAGCTTTATTCGATAACCATTATCATGGAAGCAGCAGCTATTTCCAGATAACTCCTAGAGACAGCCTCCTATCATCACCCCACACTTAATGCTGTATTTGAGAGGGGATGGGGATTTATAATCTAGCTAGCCTATAATACCACCTGTCCATCCCAGGCAAGGCGGTCACTGCCCTGCCCAAAGCAACTTCTTACACTCACCATAAACACACATATACTGCTTTTTTAACAACATCATATCAGGCATTTGAGCCCTATCCCTGGGCGAATTATAAAAATACAATAAAAACCCTAGAGCTACTTTTGGACATCTAATATAGAACATATTCAACACTAGCTAAAGCAGATTAGAATTGAAAAAGTTGAGATTGTTGAAACTGATAAAAAGGCAATGTCATTGGCCATCAAAGGCAATGTCAACGCATCATGTGGTGAGGGCCAGCTTTGTGGTTCACAACTCAACAAGAGCAGGTCGGCATAGCGATAGATGCCAACCCTGTGAACGGAGGATGGCAGGTGTGCAAGGCAGTGTTGATGCTAGCTGTGCCCGGGGCAACAGATACCACTATGGCAGATGCACAGCTGCCCATCTGTCTGTCCTATGGTGTGTGTTTTCTAAATGGTTCATCCAATATGGATGAAAATACCCTTAAATTGTATAATTCAAATCCAAAGCACTGGAGTACAGAGCAAAAAAAAAGTATAATGTGTCACTGTCCCAATACCTTTGGAGCTCACTGTATATACTCAATACATTTCCTTTTCGCAATAGTAGTGGCATAGTGAGCATCTAGACAGCACTGTCTGTGTCCAAAGAATAATTAAAAGTGGTTAATATAACTTTACGATAGCAAACAAATCAAACACTTTTTCTACAGGCACCATTGAAGTTCTGTCTAATTAGACAGGCTAAATGAAAAATCTTACCTCGTGCACACACACACGTTTAGACAGTAAGTTGGTAAGTAGTTCTTCCTGCAGACTGCCTGCGGTTGGCTGTGGTTTATTAATGACGATGCTGCAGTAGTGAGTGGGATCCAGCCAAGCCGGTCTGTCCCTGGGGAGAGGGGGCTATTTCTCTGGGGCCTTCATTAGGCTCTGATGACATCCCCACACGGGGTACCAGCTAGCAGCTAGCTAGAGCCTCGATCACTATCCCTCTATCCACTATCACACAGCAATACACCTCATACAGCAGAATATAAATGTAATAACTACAAGAACAAAGCAATGACTATTAGGACTGTGTGTGTGGGGGTGTTGTTTAATGCTACTGTAAAATAAATATTTACGCCACACTAGATATTAATTATCCTCTACAAATGGGTGTTAACAGTGTTCAGCTGTGAAGAATGAACAATTAATTGTCTCCAGGATTCAATATCCCAAATGTCATTGCGGACACCAACACATTTAAAGTGCTCATTATGCTGGAGTGAAAATGAACCGAAGAGGAAAGAGAACTTGGGTTGTGAAAAATAACATGTGCATTTGGTTCTCAAGCGTGCCACTGATTTGAGAAAAGCTTTTTTCGCTGCCTTCTGGCTCATCTCACTCAAAATGTGTTAGCATGAATATATGCTATTCAATCGGCACAGAATAAAAAAAGGTTTTATTCCAAATTGCACATTTCAAACAGTCAATTCAAATTAATTTGAGTAGACTTTATTTCAAAGATAATCCACAGGCTGTTATGCAATAGAAACCGTTTCCTCCAAATGGAAAACATTTTGCAACGAAAATGAGTTTCTATTAGACAAATTTAGGTAGGTCCCACCCAGTTTCGTTTGTTCGGTTTGCTTCCGTTTGGTTCTTAAATGGTAAACGGCTTCCATTGCAAGACTTAATGAATACACCCCGGTTGTCTGGTCTATGAATGTTTAGGATTTTTGAGAAATGATCCCTGTCCGTCTGCCTTTTCCCTCATCAAATAAGTCCTTGAAACTACATTGAAACATGAGCCACATACTGCTAAAATAAAGCCAAGCTACATTAGTATGAGTCATAATACCCATGAAACCTAGTGGTCAAACAGGGAAATGGTTCCAATTGTTTTTCCAGCTTCATTTTTCCCCATAGGTTTTTTTTTTAGAAACACTGTCATGTAGGCTTACCCTGGCGAGACATTTTGATAACCGTGTAAATCTCTCTAGGACAAGGTGACTTATCAATATATTCGCCTGTATTTAACCCACAAAAATGAAATGCTAATTGGCTGCTAATGTGGCTATCATAAAGAACTACAAATGCCATGACGATCTGGACAAAGGTATGATTCTCTGGATTAACTATCTAATGTTACCTAATGTAGTAATTAATAAATTGGCTAAATTTCTTCACATTTTATTGTTCGCATACACATATTTAGTAGATGTTATTGTGGGTGTAGCGAAATGCTTGTGTTCCTAGCTCCAACAGTGAAGTAATATATAACAACTCACAACAATACACACAAATCTAAAAGTAAAAGAATGGAATTAAGAAATACATAAATATTAGGACGAGCAATGTCCGAGTGGCATTGACTAGAATACAGTATATACAGTTGAAGTCAGAAGTTTACATACACTTAGGTTGGAGTCATATAAACTTGTTTTTCATCCACTCCACAAATTTCTTGTTAACAAACTATAGTTTTTGCAAGTCGGTTAGGACATCTACTTTGTGCATGACACAAGTAATTTTTCCAACAATTGCTTACAGACAGATTATTTCACTTATAATTCACTGTATCACAATTCCAGTGGGTCAAAAGTTGACATACACTAAGTTGACTGTGCTTTTAAACAGCTTGAAAAATTCCAGAAAATGATGTCATGGCTTTAGAAGTTTCTGGTAGGCTAATTGACATAATTTGAGTCAATTGGAGGTGTACCTGTGGATGTATTTCAAGGCCTACCTTCAAACGCAGTGCCTCTTTGCTTGACAGACATCATGGGAAAATCAAAAGAAATCAGCCAAGACCTCAGAAGAAAAATTGTAGACCACCACAAGGCTGGTTCATCCTTGGGAGAAATGTCCAAACGCCTGAAGGTACCACGTTCATCTGTACAAACAATATTACGCAAGTATAAACACCATGGGACCACGCAGCCGTCATACCGCTCAGAAAGGAGACGCGTTCTGTCTCCTAGAGATGAATGTACTTTGGTGCAAAAAGTGCAAATCAATCCCAGAACAACAGCAAAGGACCTTGTGAAGATGCTGGAGGAAACAGGTACAAAAGTATCTATACCCACAGTAAAACGAGTCCTATATCTACATAACCTGAAGGGCCGCTCAGCAAGGAAGAAGCCACTACTCCAAAACTGCCATAAAAAAAGCCAGACTACGGATTGTAACTGCACATGGGGTCAAAGATCATACTTTTTGGAGAAATGTCCTCTGGTCTGATGAAACAAAAATAGAACTGTTTGGCCATAATGACCATCATTATGTTTAGAGGAAAAAGGGGGCCCTTGCAAGTCGAAGAACACCATCCCAACCGTGAAGCACGGGGTGGCAGCATCATGCTGTGAGGGTGCTTCGCTGCAGGAGGGACTGGTGCACTTCACAAAATAGATGGCATCATGAGCAAGGAAAATTATGTGGATATATTGAAGCAACATCTCAAGACATCAGTCAGGAAGTTAAAGCTTGGTCGCAAATGAGTCTTCCAAATGGATAATGACCCCAAGCATACTTCCAAAGTTGTGGCAAAATGGCTTAAGGACAACAAAGTCAAGATATTGGAGTGTCCATCACAAAGCCCTGACCTCATTCCTACAGAAAATGTAACAGTCTGATGGCCTTGAGATTGAAGCTGTTTTTCAGTCTCTCAGTCCCAGCTTTGATGCACCTGTATTGACCTTGCCTTCTGGATGATAGGGGGGTGAACAGGCCGTGGCTCGGGTGGTTGATGTCCTTGATGATCTTTTTGGCAGTGTGCCCCCGGTGATGCGTTGGGCAGACTGCACCACCCTCTGGAGAGCCCTGCGGTTGTGGGCGGTGCAGTTGCCGTAACAGGCGGTGATACAGCCTGACAGTATGCTCTCAATGGTGCATCTGTAAAAATTTGTGAGGGTCTTAGGGGCCAAGATTAATTTCTTCAGCCTCCTGAGGTTGAAGAGGCACTGTTGCACACTGTCTGTGTGGGTGGACCATTTCAGATTGTCAGTGATGTGCTCCCTCTGCTGTTTCCTGAAGTCCACGATCTGCTCCTTCGTTTTGTTGACGTTGAGGGAGAGGTTATTTTTCTGGCACCACTCCACTCACCTCCTCCCTGTAGTCTTGCATGATGTCTACTTTGATGCTTATTATCATTTTTTCAAAATCGGAGTAAATAGAGAATATATTGATAAAAAGTAACCTTTTCCGAGAGAGATTTACATGGTTATCAAAATGTCATGCCAGGGTAAGCAGGGCCGAAAATTAACATTTTGGCATTGGTGGGTAAGATGTCTATTTCACCAGCCACGTTGGCGGGTGGTCAGGGCTCCATAGTACGAGCATTTCACTCGCAATTGTGAATAAAAATGGTCAAGTATGATCACATTCATAGTAAAATAATTGCTGCAGTAGCCGTTTTCAAAAGTATTTCCGACGTTTTGTTTCATAGCTGGTAAATAAAAAATTGCAGAAAATCAAAGAACTATGAATCCTATATAGCCTATTCCACCTCACGCTGCAACACTGCCTGGCTGCGGGTTGTGCGCATGTTAAGAACTGAGTAAAATATTCATTTTTAGAAGCGCTGAACACAGGCATAAAAGTAGGTCTAATTTACTTGAAACGAACGTCTACTGAAGTGAGACTTTGTCCTTGTGTTTCTTGGCTATTTACATTGTTTGGTTTACAAGCTAGGTTGTTTTTCTGTTTGAGTTTCAACTGCTAGGGAAGAGAAGACAACACTTCTACTAGTCAGACTCAATCTCACAGGCACAAACATGACTTGAGTCGCACTACCACGTAACCTCCCGCCCTTAAAGGGGCAGGTGAACATTTGTCTCATCTGTGATACTTTGGTTAAAAGTTTAATCATTCAATATACCACATTAGTTACATCTTCTAGTAAAACGTGTATTGTTTTAGAAACATTACAAAGCACGCTCATCCATTTGTTTGTGTTTTGTTGGTGTAATTTTAGCAGCAAAAAAATCTTGCCTGATAAAAATCTGAGTGGCTGGTCAATTTGTTTTATCTACCTGCCACAGTGGCTGGTGGACCAAAAAGTAAATTGTATGCCCTGAGGGTAAACCTACACGAAACACAGCACTTATTTTAAGCGTTTCTAAAATCCCCTATAGGAAAAGTTTATGGTGTAAAACCGATTAGAACCATTTCCCTGTTTGACCGCTAGTTTTTATGGGTATTATGACACCTTCACTGTTGGGCTCTATAGGCTTGCTTGTCCTGTTTGCCTCATGAATCCTGACCAATGATGTGTATAAACCCTTGATTGCTGATGCAATGTAATGGCCAATGACAATGCCATATTGGCACTCCCCAGAAGGAGCAGTACTCATTAGGAATGACTGGAATTCTACAGTATTTCAATAAAATGTTTCAAGGACAAAATTACATGTATTTAAGTATTTATTTGTTGTAGTAGGGAAAGTAACATTAGTACAAGAATATATACAGTGGGGAAAAAAAGTATTTAGTCAGCCACCAACTGTGCAAGTTCTCCCACTTAAAAAGATGAGAGAGGCCTGTAATTTTCATCATAGGTACACGTCAACTATGACAGACAAAATGAGAATTTTTTTCTCCAGAAAATCACATTGTAGGATTTTTAATGAATTTATTTGCAAATTATGGTGGAAAATAAGTATTTGGTCAATAACAAAAGTTTCTCAATACTTTGTTATATACCGTTTGTTGGCAATGACACAGGTCAAACGTTTTCTGTAAGTCTTCACAAGGTTTTCACACACTGTTGCTGGTATTTTGGCCCATTCCTCCATGCAGATCTCCTCTAGAGCAGTGATGTTTTGGGGCTGTCGCTGGGCAACACGGACTTTCAACTCCCTCCAAAGATTTTCTATGGGGTTGAGATCTGGAGACTGGCAAGGCCACTCCAGGACCTTGAAATGCTTCTTACGAAGCCACTCCTTCGTTGCCCGGGCGGTTTGTTTGGGATCATTGTCATGCTGAAAGACCCAGCCACGTGTAATCTTCAATGCCCTTGCTGATGGAAGGAGGTTTTCACTCAAAATCTCACGATACATGGCCCCATTCATTCTTTCCTTTACACGGATCAGTCGTCCTGGTCCCTTTGCAGAAAAACAGCCCCAAAGCATGATGTTTCCACCCCCATGCTTCACAGTAGGTATGGTTTGGATGCAACTCAGCATTCTTTGTCCTCGAAACACGACGAGTTGAGTTTTTACCAAAAAGTTCTATTTTGGTTTCATCTGACCATATGACATTCTCCCAATCCTCTTCTGGATCATCCAAATGCACTCTAGCAAACTTCAGACGGGCCTGGACATGTACTGGCTTAAGCAGGGGGACACGTCTGGCACTGCAGGATTTGAGTCCCTGGCGGCGTAGTGTGTTACTGATGGTAGGCTTTGTTACTTTGGTCCCAGCTCTCTGCAGATCATTCACTAGGTCCCCCCGTGTGGTTCTGGGATTTTTGCTCACCGTTCTTGTGATCATTTTGACCCCACGGGGTGAGATCTTGCGTGGAGCCCCAGATCGAGGGAGATTATCAGTGGTCTTGTATGTCTTCCATTTCCTAATAATTGCTCCCACAGTTGATTTCTTCAAACCAAGCTGCTTACCTATTGCAGATTCAGTCTTCCCAGCCTGGTGCAGGTCTACAATTTTGTTTCTGGTGTCCTTTGACAGCTCTTTGGTCTTGGCCATAGTGGAGTTTGGAGTGTGACTGTTTGAGGTTGTGGACAGGTGTCTTTTATACTGATAACAAGTTCAAACAGGTGCCATTAATACAGGTAACGAGTGGAGGACAGAGGAGCCTCTTAAAGAAGAAGTTACAGGTCTGTGAGAGCCAGAAATTTTGCTTGACCAAATACTTATTTTCCACCATAATTTGCAAATAAATTCATTAAAAATCCTACAATGTGATTTTCTGGAGAAAAAAAATCTCAATTTGTCTGTCATAGTTGACGTGTACCTATGATGAAAATTACAGGCCTCTCATCTTTTTAAGTGGGAGAACTTGCACAATTGGTGGCTGACTAAATACTTTTTTCCCCACTGTATGTTTTTATTCTTTTTATGTTTTATTTTCATGTTCAGTTCACTTAATTACGCTTAAAATATTGGCTTAAATATGATAGAAGGGAGAATTGAATGTAACATTGAGCTTCAATCAATCCCTACTATAGTCACGACTATAATATTTTAAGTATGCATTAAAAGGTGTCTGTAATCGAATATACTTGTCAAAAATGAATGTAGACATTAATAAATGCATTTCTGTAGCTTCCAATATATTTTTTACAATGGAGGAGCGAGTACCTAAATGGCTTCACAGGGGCTTCAGACATCTAAGGTTGATATATATCATTGGTCCTGACATCATCTACCAGTAATGTCCGCCACAGAATAAGGAACCGCAACAGAGATCATTGAGAGACATGAGATCAAGGAGCAGGGTTTTTCCCTAACATGTGACATTTTAATGTGTGACATATCATGGTGAACAGTGTGACATGGTGAAACTGTGGCTTGAAGAGGATGTGGGGTGGTTAAAATTGAAGATTACTAGAATGATCTACCATGACAGTCTCTCTAGACATGCCACCGAATAAGTAAGGGTTAGCTGTTGCACTCAGTGTACTCCACTCACCAGCCGCCACAGCTGACCACATGACGAAGAACATCCCCACTGCGATCCTCTTGAGGGAGGAGGGCAGCAGGCCTCTGCGTTTGAGGATGGGGTCCACCACTTTGTCCTTAAGGGGGATCAGCATGAGAATAAGCACTGCGTCGAACATTGTCAGCCAGGCAGCAGGGAAGCGGAACGTAATCTGCCAGGAATTCAGAGGAAGAAAAACATAAGAAAAAATATGTACAAGAAGTGCACAAAGCATGAAAAACAATAGAAAGAATGTCAGTGCACTCCAGTCCAGTTCCTCAGGGGTGAGAGTGGATGTGCTGATGGCCTCAACACTGTATTGGCGCCCTCAGGTGGATGGAACTAAAACTGAACCAAAACTCAAGTTACAAAGTTATAGTGGGAGAGGTGCCAATACAGTGTCGAGGCCATCAGTGGCAGAGGTACCCCAGTAGGCACACTTTAACATGGGTAAGGAAGCACATTAACCTTGGTAAGTGTTAATTAAGCAGAAAAATAGCCCAGACGAAAACAGCTCCTTATCCTGTAGCTACTCTTCCCTTGGACTGAGTATGCAGAGAAGACACCCTAAAAACACAGGTGGACCAAACTCTGGAAAGTGTTGGTTTTTACTCAAGAAGTCTCTGCACTTTGGAAGACTAATGAGTCATTAATCTTTTTCTTTCCTGCCCTTTGATAGGAGTTTCCTGGAAAAAGAAAACCACTACTCTGTAAGATACAGCTCAAATGTGTCCTCAGAAGCTAAGGAGCACAACATCACTAAGATATCTAATCTCACTTCCCTTTTCATTTTAAGGACTGCTTAGAGTAGGGTGAAAGCAGTTCCTTTTTTGGGGAAACCGAGATATTGCATGCTGAGAATGAAAAGAAGCAATTCAATTTCCAGTTTAATTGATAGTTGAAAATGTAAAGACCTTTTCATAAAATAACTTTTTGAAAAATGTCAATTTCAGCTTAAAGCTGTTTTGACAGATAGTATTGAAATACAAATGGAAAACAGAATGTGGCAGAATGCTTTTGCTCTTTTAGGTCTTATAGATGGTGGATGTTTCAGCACGCTAGAATGTGTTGTTAAAGAGCAAGTGTTTCAGTTCACATTTTACTCTACACTTCCCTTACCAAACGCCAGAGAGACACAACTGAATCTAAAAGTATCAAGTAGCAACAAACCCAAACCTCAACCAAACCACTCTTTAACAGGTGCTAGTCTCATACTCCTTTGAAGTCATACAGTATGCATATGTATTGTGGAATAGCCAAATACCTCAAATAGGCTACTCCCTGGGAGAAATCGTGGCACACACCGCAACAGATGGACTCTGGCCTAGTCTAGTCGGAGGCATCACCCAGGAACATTACAGTGGGGAAAAAAAGTATTTAGTCAGCCACCAATTGTGCAAGTTCTCCCACTTAAAAAGATGAGAGAGGCCTGTAATTTTCATCATAGGTACACGTCAACTATGACAGACAAATTGAGAAAGAAAAATCCGGAAAATCACATTGTAGGATTTTAAATGAATTTATTTGCAAATTATGGTGGAAAATAAGTATTTGGTCACCTACAAACAAGCAAGATTTCTGGCTCTCACAGACCTGTAACTTCTTCTTTAAGAGGCTCCTCTGTCCTCCACTCGTTACCTGTATTAATGGCACCTGTTTGAACTTGTTATCAGTATAAAAGACACCTGTCCACAACCTCAAACAGTCACACTCCAAACTCCACTATGGCCAAGACCAAAGAGCTGTCAAAGGACACCAGAAACAAAATTGTAGACCTGCACCAGGCTGGGAAGACTGAATCTACAGTAGGTAAGCAGCTTGGTTTGAAGAAATCAACTGTGGGAGCAATTATTAGGAAATGGAAGACATACAAGACCACTGATAATCTCCCTCGATCTGGGGCTCCACGCAAGATCTCACCCCGTGGGGTCAAAATGATCACAAGAACGGTGAGCAAAAATCCCAGAACCACACGGGGGGACCTAGTGAATGACCTGCAGAGAGCTGGGACCAAAGTAACAAAGCCTACCATCAGTAACACACTACGCCGCCAGGGACTCAAATCCTGCAGTGACAGACGTGTCCCCCTGCTTAAACCAGTACATGTCCAGGGCCGTCTGAAGTTTGCTAGAGTGCATTTGGATGATCCAGAAGAGGATTGGGAGAATGTCATATGGTCAGATGAAACCAAAATGTAACTTTTTGGTAAAAACTCAACTCGTTGTGTTTGGAGGACAAAGAATGCTGAGTTGCATCCAAAGAACACCATACCTACTGTGAAGCATGGGGGCTGTTTTTCTGCAAAGGGACCAGGACGACTGATCTGTGTAAAGGAAAGAATGAATGGGGCCATGTATCGTGAGATTTTGAGTGAAAACCTCCTTCCATCAGCAAGGGCATTGAAGATGAAACGTGGCTGGGTCTTTCAGCATGACAATGATCCCAAACACACCGCCCGGGCAACGAAGGAGTGGCTTCGTAAGAAGCATTTCAAGGTCCTGGAGTGGCCTAGCCAGTCTCCAGATCTCAACCCCATAGAAAATCTTTGGAGGGAGTTGAAAGTCCGTGTTGCCCAGCGACAGCCCCAAAACATCACTGCTCTAGAGGAGATCTGCATGGAGGAATGGGCCAAAATACCAGCAACAGTGTGTGAAAACCTTGTGAAGACTTACAGAAAACGTTTGACCTGTGTCATTGCCAACAAAGGGTATATAACAAAGTATTGAGAAACTTTTGTTATTGACCAAATACTTATTTTCCACCATAATTTGCAAATAAATTCATTAAAAATCCTACAATGTGATTTTCTGGATTTTTTTTTCTCATTTTGTCTGTCATAGTTGACGTGTACCTATGATGAAAATTACAGGCCTCTCTCATCTTTTTAAGTAGGAGAACTTGCACACTTGGTGTCTGACTAAATACTTTTTTTCCCCACTGTATTTGTCTGACAGAAACACAAGAGATACAATGAAAACCATAACGCTTATGTGATTAGGTCAAACTTTTGATTCAATCCTGTGGGCTTTAGCAACCTTGACTGCTTCCAGCTGTTGCCTCTGATGCTTTACAACTGTAATATTTAACCTTCAAGTTGGAGTAATGGCCAAAATGTGAGACTATCTAGCATTTATTCAGAGCAACAGTGACTATCATCATAGCAGAAATGCTGGCACACATACAGATACAGAACACAGCAGGGCCGGCGCCAGAGTGAATCAGTTGGACAGGCATTTGATTTCTATAGCGGGGCACATTTTTTTAACAGGACCTTTTAAATGGGTTTTATAGTAAAGACATGTAATTTAACTGTAAAAATGTATTACCTTTTAATGTGGCCTGAACAACCAGTCATGATGTTTTCATCTCATTGTGAAACAATTCACTTCATAGGCGGCATGCGAGTTTCAAGTTTGGGGAAGCTTACAATTTATCCTACTATTTCTACCGATCTGCGGGTCAGTTATGATTTTCATATGCACATTTTTCAAAATCATGTGTGACTTGGTTTATTATAAAAATCTGAATTTAAAATGATACAAATCTAAAAGTTAAAATTCAACTAATGTGTCCATACGCCAGTCTCTGCCATATGGACACATTGATGCACAGTGAACCATTGGCGGCTAAAGAAATGAGTGCATGCATGGAACTCAGGAGATAGCCTAGAGCAGGGATCATCAACTTGATGGGGGCCAAATAAAACCACCCGCGGCCAAATTCGGCCCGCGGGCCGCCAGTTGGGGAACGCTGGCCAAGAGGCCAATGCAGCAGTAGGCCTACAGTGAGGGAAAAAAGTATTTGATCCCCTGCTGATTTTGTAAGCTTGCCCACTGACAAAGACATGTTCAGTCGATAATTTTAATGGTAGGTTTATTTGAACAGTGAGAGACAGAATAACAACAAAAAAATCCAGAAAAACGCATGTCAAAAATGTTTTAAATTGATTTGCATTTTAATGAGGGAAATAAGTATTTGACCCCTCTGCAAAACATGACTTAGTACTTGGTGGCAAAACCCTTGTTGGCAATCACAGAGGTCAGACGTTTCTTGTAGTTGGCCACCAGGTTTGCACACATCTCAGGAAGGATTTTGTCCCACTCCTCTTTGCAGATCTTCTCCAAGTCATTAAGGTTTCGAGGCTGACGTTTGGCAACTCAAAACTTCAGCTCCACAGATTTTCTACTGGCTAGGCCACTCCAGGACCTTAATGTGCTTCTTCTTGAGCCACTCCTTTGTTGCCTTGGCCGTGTGTTTTGGGTCATTGTCATGCTGGAATACCCATCCACGACCCATTTTCAATGCCCTGGCTGAGGGAAGGAGGTTCTCACCCAAGATTTGACGGTACATGGCCCCGTCCATCGTCCCTTTGATGCGGTGTTGTTGTCCTGTCCCCTTAGCAGAAAAACACCCCCAAAGCATAATGTTTCCACCTCCATGTTTGACGGTGGGGATGGTGTTCTTGGGGGTCATAGGCAGCATTCCTCATCCTCCAAACACGGCAAGTTGAGTTGATGCCAAAGAGCTCGATTTTGGTCTCATCTGACCACAACACTTTCACCCAGTTCTCCTCTGAATCATTCAGATGTTCATTGGAAACCTTCAGATGGCCCTGTATATGTGCTTTCTTGAACAGGGGGACCTTGCGGGCGCTGCAGGATTTCAGTCCTTCACGGCGTAGTGTGTTACCAATTGTTTTCTTGGTGACTATGGTCCCAGCTGCCTTGAGATCATTGACAAGATCCTCCCGTGTAGTTCTGGGCTGATTCCTCACCGTTCTCATGATCATTGCAACTCCACGAGGTGAGATCTTGCATAGAGCCCCAGGCCGAGGGAGATTGACAGTTCTTTTGTGTTTCTTCCATTTGCGAATAATCGCACCAACTGTTGTCACCTTCTCACCAAGCTGCTTGGCGATGGTCTTGTAGCCCATTCCAGCCTTGTGTAGGTCTACAATCTTGTCCCTGACATCCTTGGAGAGCTCTTTGGTCTTGGCCATGGTGGATAGTTTGGAATCTGATTGATTGCTTCTGTGGACAGGTGTCTTTTATACAGGTAACAAGCTGAGATTAGGAGCACTCCCTTTAAGAGTGTGCTCCTAATCTCAGCTCGTTACCTGTATAAAAGACACCTGGGAGACAGAAATCTTTCTGATTGAGAGGGGGTCAAATACTTATTTCCCTCATTAAAATGCAAATCAATTTATAACATTTTTGACATGGGTTTTTCTGGATTTCTTTGTTGTTATTCTGTCTCTCACTGTTCAAATAAACCTACCATTAAAATTATAGACTGATCATTTATTTGTCAGTGGGCAAACGTACAAAATCAGCAGGGGATCAAATACTTTTTTCCCTCACTGTATAACTTCCATTGTCAACTGTGTCAAAATACATAAAGCTGACAAATAATAAAAGTAGAAAATATCCTGATGAAAATTCAAGTTCTTTAAATCAGATCCATCTCTCTACTCCGCCTATCTGCCTCCCTTTCTATCAGTCTTGACTTCAACTAGGTCTATCGCTAGTGAAGTGCAACATTGTATCAAATCAACTGGGTACATCTGGAAGCGGTCCTAGCGAACTTGCAACACTGTATCAACTAGCCTATTCCCAAGAGTTTCCCGCACCAGTGTGCTCAGAAAAAATAAATATATACAATTTTTTTGTGTTCAGGTATTTTATGATATTTCCACTGGATAAATGGGCTCATCAGATCATGATATTTTGCTTATCACACTGAGGCTTGGTGATTATCAAGCGAGAGAGTATTGAAAATATTTTTCAAATACTGTGAGGATTGAGGAACTATTATCATTCACAATGGATGTATAACATTTTTACAAAATACTTCATTGACATACTGTGCGAGGTGCAGAAAAAAGGACTGAGAAGCTCAGCTTATTAGTGGTGGATGAAGACAATCAGAAATCAGACATCCCCAAATGGGCACTTTCCTACATTTGCGCGCAGCAGGCCAGGTACTTCTATGCGTGCTCAAGGATGCGCGCTCCCTCAACATTAACAGGACAGAGAAACCAGACACATGCTCATTGCTCACATGGAGCACTCCAAACAAAAGACAATGAAACATTTAACTAAACTCGTAAATGATGATTATGAAATAAACCAAAACTTGTTTCTCGCAAGTGTAGCTGGTTGTGAACTCTGTAAATGTTTCCACCCTGAGAATGAGAACGGTAAATGACAAATTAATACATGCATTATTTGGTAACACTTTACTTGACACCCAGTGTCATAACACTCAATGCTGTAATCGCTGCCAAAGGTGCTTCAACAAAGTACTGAGCAAAGGGTCTGAATACTTTTTTTTAAATAAATTTGCAAAACAATCCAAAAACCTGTTTTCGCTTTGTCATTATGGGGTATTGTGTGTAGATTGATGAGGGGAAAAAACAATTTAATCAATTTTAGAATAAGGCTGTAAAGTAACAAAATGTAGAAAAAGTCAAGGGGTCTGAATACTTTCCGTATGCACTGTATAGCCAGTAGCCACCCAAACTATCTGAAATATTAAAATGATCAATCAAATCGCCAGGTATCCTATTGTTCTGGTAAAGATGAGTCAGTAATTCCTAAACCATATTTTATATGGATGATAAATGTAGGCCTACTCTGTTTTTGCCAGGCAAAACTGGAGGAAATTAAACAAGTTATTTCTGGTCACTAATCTAGATATGTGAGCCCACCTTTCTGCACCAATGCTGATGACTGGTCATTGGTCAATAGTAAAGACACACAACATTTTGGTTCTGAAGCATAGATGAGAATTTAACTACGACTTGCGGGCAGCGGGTTCAGAACAAGGACAAAAATAATTTATACTAATTATACCAACAGAAAGGGCACTTTGGAGACTGGAAGGGCAAAGAGGCATGTGCTCTGCACAGGTAGAGCCTGTGCACTTGCCTGGTTGTAATTAATGTTTTTGTTCCATCACATTTTAAATAACTTATAGAAAATACACTTTATGACACTGTCATGAAGCATTATGACCATCCTGTGTCACTTTACTTTGGGTGGGTTCATAAATTCGCTCTGGCTATCTACTCCGATTTCAGAGCACTCTCGTCTGAGTGTGCGAGAGCGCAGAATAACTGATGAATTTACGAACGCGCAACACCCAGTCAGTAAACGTCAGCAGGAAAGTGTAGTTAAATTGTTTTCAGCAGCACAGTTACAGTCACCAACGCGCTGGATAACATGAAAACAGCCTAACCAGCTCTGCTAGGGCGAGTAAAATGGTCAGAGTAAGGTGTTCTCTCATTTGTGTCTGGAAGTAGCTAGCCAACTTTAGCCAGTTAGCTTGGGTGCTTGACTGCCGTTGTGAGATCAGGACGCTCAGATCAACCCTACTCCTCGGCCAGAGTGTCCAGTGTGCACTCTGAACGCTCCAAGAGCAAAACGCTCTGAATTTACGAATGGACAATCTGAATTTATAAAAGCCCAGAGCGCACTCTGGCACTCCAGATTTAATTTACGAACACACCCTTGGACTAAGGAAATGCACTTTATGACACTGTCAAGAAGCATTATGAGCATCATAATCACATAAGCCAGATAGGTAAATCACGTACATGCCCATCACGTACATGCCCTTGTCAGTCATCAGTCAAAAAGAGGGTGTCTTGCTCCTGAAATCTGCTCCTGCATTCGTCCCAGTCATCAGCAACAGAGCATTGAGGTAGGTGCATGTCTGATATCAACGTGTGCGCAATTACAATGATAATTGGATATGGTCAATTTCAGAAAATGTTAAATACCGTAATTTTCGGACTATAAGCCGCGCCTTTTTTCCCCATTTTTCGACCCTGCGGCTTATATAACGGTGCGGCTAATCTATGGATTTTTACAGCTAACGGCCACTAGAAGACCTCCTAAATCTATGGATTTTACAGGTTACAGTCCACCAACTTTAACTCTATGGGCTCTATGACCGGTCCGCGCCCCCCACCTTTAAGCGGCGGGCTCCAGCAGGAAAAGCTGGAGGCCGGAAAAGAGTGAGACAGGTAGCGCGCAAAAGTAAAAGTGGAACCGAGAGTGGTACGAGAGACAGAACGAGAGCAAGACAGACAGACATTACGAGAGCGAGACAGTTTGTGCAAAGGAAGTTTTCATGCACAAACCCTCATTATGGAAAACAAACGTAGAAATTCATATGATGCAGCTTTTAAGTTAAAGGCAGTCAATCTGGCTGTCAAAACATCCACGATCATTAACGGGTTCCGAAAGGCTGGACTGCTGCGTGATGAAGAGGAGGACGCCGCCACAGCTGAGGCCCTTCAGAGGCTGTTCGATTCCGACAGTGACGAAGAGGAGTTCGTTGGTTTTGAGAGTGACAACGAAGGAGAGAGGAGAGTGGCTGACGAAGCCACCCTGAGCCTGTTCGTTTCCGACACTGAAGATGAGGACTTTGGTGGTTTTAGTACGCAGGAAGAAGACGGAGATGAGGATTAATGACTTGACTTTTCTGGTTACAGCCGTGTACTGCACCTTTGCCTAAAAGATGAAGACGATGATTAATGACTTTTCTGGTAGGCTGATTACCGTATATTTTAAGCAGCCGTGTTGCTGCAACTTTAGGCTTACGCGCTTACTGTCGTGTTACAGGCACTTTATTTTGCACTTTCAAAAAAACACATTTAATTTAGCCATTGATATTGCCTCGTCAAGCGCTGTAAGCTTTGTTTTTTGTTATGGTACTACTGTAGGCTATAATGTAGATAAATATTCAAAGATGTGCACACTTTTTCAAGGTTTTTCAAAAATAACCAAAGTTAAGTGGTTAAATGATTGTGACGCTATTAACTAATTTTGCTGGGGAACCCCTAGCACTCCCTCAAGGACCACTGGTTGAAAACCACTGCTGTAGATCACTGCCGGTATGTGCGCTGGGAGCGCACCGTTTAAGTTTGAAAGTTGAAAAGTTTGTGTGTCTGAAACGCTATGTGATACAGTACAGTTTACACAGCACAGTATATGTTCTGTAGCTACTATTGCACTAAATGGTAACACTTGAATACGTTATGCAAATATGCAACTTGTTTGTTGAAATGTTAATAAATGGGAGCTTCCTCAAGCAGCCATCTCTTTCCCGACAATCCCCTCTGTGCACGAACCCTTACATATGGTAATTAAACATTAAAAACAACTGCGGCTTATAGTCCAGTGCGGCTTATATATGTACACATCATTCAATATCATTCAATTTAGCTGCTGCGGCTTATACTCCGGTGCGCCTTATAGTGCGGAAAATACGGTAACCATACTGTTGACACGTGGATTTTGTGGGTATTGACACTCTTATGTAGGTATCATAACAGCCATAAAATAACGCAATATATGTCACAACAGGTCTAAATATGTGTCATGACAGTGTTTTGACCGTATTATGACAGGTTATGACAAGTTATGTCAGCTGTTATGACATGGTTATGACCTTGCCATAATATGTTATGACGCTGGGTATCAAGTAAAGTGTTACCCATTATTGTAACCAAATGACGGGATTAATGGTACATTTACTACTGGTGACATATGTAAATAGGGGAATAGATTTTTTTTAAATACAATCAAAAGGCAAACAATTCACACAATGAAAGCGCAAGAATTGGCGGGAGACAGCTGAGGCATTCTGGAGAGATGAGCGCATGCATTATGGAGAGAGACGCGCCTATACCGTCGCCACACACCCCTCCCCTTCTTCTTGTCTCAACATTTTAAATTATACTCAAGACGCAGGTAGCCTAGTGATTAGAGCGTTGGGACAGTAACCGAAAGGTTTCTAGTTCAAATACCCAAGCCGACAAGGTGAATAATCTGTCAGTGTCCTTGAGCAAGGCACTTAACCATAATTGCTCCAGGGTCGCCATTGATAATGGCAGACCCTGGCCGTGACCCCACTCACAGAGTATCTCAGGCGGAGTTGGGATATGCAAAAAACACATTTCCAATTCACACATGCGTACAATACACACTTGTACATGTATTAAATAGGACAAATATAAGCACCCACCTAATTATTGTATTATTATATCTTCACACATATTTTATACTTTTCACTGACAGCCACAACTCAATAATCAGCTAGGCCTATTGCCACTTGCACTGCCCAAATTGCGTGCTTCCCAAATAAGCATAGGCCTATGCACTTGTGATTTTGTTTAAAATAAGCTAATGATCCTCTGTGGCTCTGTATGCTCTCTGATGAATTATTTTGAATAATTGTATTTATTTCAGGAGTAAATATATAATTTTGGCAAATGTATATTTGCTTTAAGCCTATTGGATGCGCAGTCTATTCAAAAAGTGTTTACTTTCGCATGTTCGTCCAAAATAATTCCAGCATCCGAACAGTACACTGTGCACCCGCCAACTTTCCTTAAATTCGCGTAGCTGAAAATATCTCACCAGAGAAAGCATCCGAGCGAACAAAACAGTGCCCCTCTGTCTTACTATATGTAGCCCATGTATCTGATACTGTCTGGCCCGAGAATAGTATGGCATGCCATCCTCTTTTTGACCAGACAGCATCAGATACATAGGCTACACATACTGAGACAGAGAGGCGCTGTTTCACTCGCTTAGATGCTTAATCTGAGATTGATGCGTCTTTCTGTCGGCGTGCGTCTCGGTCTAATAAATTATCAATATTTAAAAGATGCAATATGGAGAAAATCACTCCGCAATTTCCTGGTTGCTAAAATAGCCTAATTAGCCTAATTTCAGATTGTGACCAAACAAGTAAAGTATAACGTAGAGAATCATTGTACCATCTAAAATCACTGAAATATATACAGTGGGGGAAAAAAGTATTTAGTCAGCCACCAATTGTGCAAGTTCTCCCACTTAAAAAGATGAGAGGCCTGTAATTTTCATCATAGGTACATGTCAACTATGACATACAAAATTAGAAAATAAAATCCAGAAAATCACATTGTAGGATTTTTAATGAATTTATTTGCAAATTATGGTGGAAAATAAGTATTTGGTCAATAACAAAAGTTTCTCAATACTTTGTTATATACCCTTTGTTGGCAATGACACAGGTCAAACGTTTTCTGTAAGTCTTCACAAGGTTTTCACACACTGTTGCTGGTATTTTGGCACATTCCTCCATGCAGATCTCCTCTAGAGCAGTGATGTTTTGGGGCTGTCGCTGGGCAACACAGACTTTCAACTCCCTCCAAAGATTTTCTATGGGGTTGAGATCTGGAGACTGGCTAGGCCACTCCAGGACCTTGAAATGCTTCTTACGAAGCCACTCCTTCATTGCCCGGGCGGTGTGTTTGGGATCATTGTCATGCTGAAAGACCCAGCCACGTTTCATCTTCAATGCCCTTGCTGATGGAAGGAGGTTTTCACTCAAAATCTCACGATACATGGCCCCATTCATTCTTTCCTTTACAAGGATCAGTCATCCTGGTCCCTTTGCAGTAAAACAGCCGCAAAGCATGATGTTTCCACCCCTATGCTTCACAGTAGATATGGTTTGGATGCAACTTAGCATTCTTTGTCCTCCAAACACGACGAGTTGAGTTTTTACCAAAAAGTTCTATTTTGGTTTCATCTGACCATATGACATTCTCCCAATCCTCTTCTGGATCATCCAAATGCACTCTAGCAAACTTCAGACGGGCCTGGACATGTACTGGCTTAAGCAGGGGGACACGTCTGGCACTGCAGGATTTGAGTCCCTGGCGGCGTAGTGTGTTACTGATGGTAGGCTTTGTTACTTTGGTCCCAGCTCTCTGCAGATCATTCACTAGGTCCCCCTGTGTGGTTCTGGGATTTTTGCTCACCGTTCTTGTGATCATTTTGACCCCACGGGGTGAGATCTTGCGTGGAGCCCCAGATCAAGGGAGATTATCAGTGGTCTTGTATGTCTTCCATTTCCTAATAATTGCTCCCACAGTTGATTTCTTCAAACCAAGCTGCTTACCTATTGCAGATTCAGTCTTCCCAGCCTGGTGCAGGTCTACAATTTTGTTTCTGGTGTCCTTTGACAGCTCTTTGGTCTTGGCCATAGTGGAGTTTGGAGTGTGACTGTTTGAGGTTGTGGACAGGTGTCTTTTATACTGATAACAAGTTCAAACAGGTGCCATTAATACAGGTAACGAGTGGAGGACAGAGGAGCCTCTTAAAGAAGAAGTTACAGGTCTGTGAGAGCCAGAAATCTTGCTTGTTTGTAGGTGACCAAATACTTATTTTCCACCATAATTTGCAAATAAATTCATAAAAAATCCTACAATGTGATTTTCTGGATTTTTTTTCTCTCATTTTGTCTGTCATAGTTGACGTGTACCTATGATGAAAATTACAGGCCTCTCTCATCTTTAAGTGGGAGAACTTGCACAATTGGTTGCTGACTAAATACTTTTTTTCCCCATTGTACCAAAATATTGTATTTTCAGCTATTTGAAGATAAAGTAAGACACAAAAAAGACACAAAAACTAAACTTAAGAACAGGAAGCATAGAAATAGCTCACATAAAACAGATCTAGCGCATTTTAGACTGGCTTTCATCGAGAATGACAGATCTATAACATTTCTATGTGAATTTAGTCGGGTCAAATCAAAATGTATTTGTCACATGCGCCAAATACAACAGGTGTAGACCTTTCCGTGAAATGCTTACTTAGAAGCCCTTAACCAACAATGCAGTTAAGAAAATATTGACTAAATAAAGGAAAGTAAGAAAAGTAACAATAAAAGAACAATAACGAGGCTATATACAGAGGGTACCGTTACCGAGTCAATGTGCGGGTGTACAGGTTAGTCGAGATAATATGTACATGTAGGTAGGGGTAAAAGTGACTATGCATAGATAATAAACAGCGAGCAGCATCAGTGAAAAAAAAAAAATGCAAATAGTCCAGGTAGCCATTTGATTAATTGTTCGGTAGTCTTTTGGCTTTGGAACTAGACTTGGTGCTCCGGTACCGCTTGCCGTGCAGTAGCAGAGGGAACAGTCTATGACTTGGGTGGCTGGAGTTTATTGACAATATTTGGGGCCTTCCTCTGACACCGCCTAGTATAGAGGTCCCGGATGGCAGGAAACTTGGACCCAGTGATGTACTGGGCCATACGCACTACCCTCTTTAAGTCGGATGCCAAGCAGTTGCCATACCAGGCGGTGATGCAACCAGTCAGGATGCTCTCGATGGTGCAGCTGTAGAACTTTAAGGATCTGAGGGCCCATTAAATATTTTCAGTCTCCTGAAGGGGAATAGGCATTGCCGTGCCCCCACTTCATGACTGTCTTGGTGTGTTTGGACCATGATAGTTTGTTGGTGATGTGGACACCAAGGAACTTGAAGCTCTCGACCCGCTCCACTACAGCTCCGTCAATGTGAATTGGGGCGTGTTCGGCCCTCCTTTTCCTGTAGTCCACGATCAGCTCCTTTGTCTTGCTCACGTTGAGGGAGAGGTTGTTGTCCTGGCACCACACTGCCAGGTCTCTGACCTCCTCCCTATAGGCTGTCTCATCGTTGTCGGTTATCAGGCATACCACCGGTGTCGTCAGCAAACTTAATGGTGTTGGAGTCGTGCTTGGCTACGCAGTCGAAGGTGTACAGGAGGGGACTAAGCACGCACCCCTGAGGGGCCCCGTGTTGAGGATCAGCATGTTGTTGCCTACCCTTACCAACTGGCGGCCCATAACGCCGGCCCTGCAACACAGCCTTCCAGAATAAGAGAAAATCATCCAAGGCTCAGTTTGAGTTTACCTGGTGGGTCCCGGCGCTGCTGTTGGTGCCTGTGCGGATGTCAGGAATCCTTAGATGTAGGCTCTGGAGGAAATACGTTGTCTGCATCTATAACACAATTAAAATAAAATAATTACACTAGCTATGTAGGCCTACTGTACATGTTCAAAGTCCCCAAACTATCACCATTCCTTAAGTTGTAATGCTATTCTGCCTGCAAAAACACTGAAGAAAACCACACTGTTGCTGATGTTACTATGAAAACTAAAGTTGTTTTGTTACGATAATGAGGAGAGGTAAATAAATATATCCTACCTGAAAGTATACAGTCCAGTATGGGATAAGAGCAAAGAACACTGGGAGAATTTTCAGCACTGCTTTCACTTCCTCCACTTTCTCCTCAGGGAATCTCCCTCCATAAGTCACCTTAGCTCCTTCCAGCATGGTTGGTTTAGCCCTTAACGAGAGAAGAATAACACAATTGAACAACTTTAAAAGACGTACAAAGCGGCTACTGCATGTTTTGATAGGGGCCTTACAATTCAGTAAATATCCCTTAAACATAAACTCAGCTACTATTAAACTAAACTCTGGAGATAAGAGACTTAAAATCAGGCCTTTTTTTGTTTCCGTCTCCTTTAAATAACGGCACTTCTAGTGAAAGGACAAAAATGTTCTACTAAAGCCTATAATCCCTATCTCTGGAGAAAAAGCCTTAATAAGGAATTCTTGAAAGGCTGCAGGATTGGCCAACTTAAAATATTAAATGTCAAGTTCTTGAACTGATTGTGCTACTTAGGTTCAAAGTCAAGCAACAGCACTTCAGAATGACTTTCCTCCACAATGAATGATGATGAATGCCAGGAAAGACCACAAATAAACATATACAGAACAGGCTGGGGATCAAAGAAGAGTTTAACATAAAGGACTATCAGCAACACCTAGTGGTGTGGTGCCATCTTGAATAGAGAAGCACCATAACATAGCCTTCTTTTTTACTCCTAAAGTAGATTTGAAAAGGTTCGCTATAAAGTCAAGAGTATTGTGTTTCCATTGAGATCAGATAGAGCACAGCCTCTTTCACACCCTTGATCTAGCCTACATATAGATACTGATACTACTAACGCCCCATTTCCATTGGCACTTTGAAGTCAACCCAGGTTGGGCTGGCCTTCGTGGGCTGATTATTGCGTTTCCACTGCCTCCAGAAATTACAAATTATATCATGTTGCTATGTAGCCAATATGTGACTGCAGCTGGCTTCGCTAATGTTGCTAGCTAGCGAGATGTTGAAGAATTCAATTCACCCTCACCATACAGTAAATAACATTACCCCATACTCCTGCCAGTGCCAGCCAGACTCTGTAGAGCCTTGTATTTAGCTTGCTGACGTTAGCTAGCTAGCTAAACGGTTAGCGTCGTTGCTAGCATAACAGACTACCTAACGTTAGCTAGCATTTGAGGGCAGACTTTTCTCATAAAAGTTTATTGTGTAGTGCAAAAAATGAATGAAGGATCCAGCTATGGTGGTAATTCACATCATGTGTGACTACTGCAGTACTGCTTGTCCATGTGCTCGCTAACAAGACAAAGGAGATGATTGTGGACTACAGGAAAAAAAAGAGGACTGAGCACGCCCCCATTCTCATCGACGGGGCTGTAGTGGAACAGGTTGAGAGCTTCAAGTTCCTTGGTGTCCACATCACCAACGAACTATCATGGTCCAAACACACCAAGACAGTCGTGAAGAGGGCACGACAAAGACTATTCCCCCTCAGGAGACTAAAAAGATTTGGCATGGGTCCTCAGATCCTCAAAAAATTCTACAGCTGCACCATCGAGAGCATCCTGACTGGTTGCATCACCGCCTGGTATGGCAACTGCTTGGCCTCTGACCGCAAGGCACTACAGAGGGTAGTGCGTACGGCCCAGTACATCACTGGGGCAAAGCTCCCTGCAATCCAGGACCTCTATACCAGGCGGTGTCAGAGGAAGGCCCTCAAAATTGTCAAAGACTCCAGCCACCCTAGTCATAGACTGTTCTCTCTGCTACCGCACGGCAAGCGGTACCGGAGTGCCAAGTCTAGGTCCAAAAGACTTCTCAACAGCTTCTACCCCCAAGCCATAAGACTCCTGAACAGCTAATCATGGCTACCCGGACTATTTGCACTGCCCCCCCACCCCATCCTTTTTACGCTGCTGCTACTCTGTTAAGTATTTATGCATAGTCACTTTAACTCTACCCACATGTACATATTACCTCAACTAGCCGGTGCCCCCGCACATTGACTATGCAACGGTACCCCCCTGTATATATAGCCTCCCTACTGTCACTTTATTGTACTGTATATATAGCCTCCCTACTGTCACTTTATTTTACTTCTGCTCTTTTTTTCTCAACACTTTTTTGTTGATGTTTTATTCTTACTTTTTTGTTTAAAATAAATGCACTGTTGGTTAAGGGCTGTAAGTAAGCATTTCACTGTAATGTCTGCACCTGTTGTATTCGGCGCATGTGACCAATAAAATTTGATTTGATTTTGATTTGATTTGATTTGATTAACAGCAACAAGCCCAGATGAGTTAGCTAGCTAAATGTTGACAGCATCCAGCAGTGATCAGCTTGATGGCTGCATAGTAACGGCGTCACCAGCCCGAATTCTAATCGCACCAGTTGTGAAACTGGGCTGCGCTGGCCCGGATTTCCCTCGACCCAGCTCGAATTTGAGCATTCCATTCAAGTCACCTCGAATTTGGCCCTAATTGTATGTGCCAGTGGAAACGGGGCTTAAGTAACAGCAACACAGTTGTGATCTGCCTGGCACTCTTACCGTAGCAGGTTGGGCTCTTTGGGCTGTGCTTTGCAGCAGGCATAACCCAGGATCTTGAACATGTCAGTGAAGGCACTACCGTCAGCAGGCTTGTTGATGAAGACTGTGCGCCCCAGCAGGAACACCAGGAAGGAGACACCCAGGCACACTGCTGGAATTATGTACCCCAATTGGAAGTTGATGTTCTGCTGGATGTAGGCCACGCCACCCAGGGACAAGATGGCCCCCAGGTTGATGCACCAATAGAACCAGTTGAAGAACCTGCGAGTGGCCTCTGGGCCGCAATCTTTTACCTGTGAGGAAAAAGGGATTGTCATGTCAAATAATATCATCATCATCATCATTCTGCTCTCCATGAGCACCTTTAGGAAACAAAACAGAACTGTAGTATTATATCAAATTCAAGACATAGGCCTAACATGTAATCTAATAAAATAAACAGTAGTCTAACTTTATTAAAAATGTTATTGTATATCCCATCATTCAATGGCAGTGAATAAGTGTATAACATCCACGTGATAAAGTGCTAACATCTTCCTTCTATTCCGTGCTTGACAAAAAAAGGGGAAGGGGAGGTAACCCCGCTGGCAATAAGAATTTCTAGTAACTAATGAATAGGCTAATCTAATCATGTTTTACAGGTGAACAAGATTTCTACGAATCCTGCTCAGTGGCATTTACCTTTTTTCCCCAATATTACTTTGTGAATCCCATTAAAACATTCACCAATCAAAATGAAACAACTAAACCAATCACCCATCAAACATGTGGCAAGCAGAAACATGTGAAAATCATATGACAGTGGCATTGAAATCTATGCTAATCAAAGTCACCACCTCTAAAAACGTTTTGGGCCAGCCTGGGTTAGCTAGATTTGAATAACAATTACCCCCTTTCAGAGATTTCCTACTGAAATGGGCTTTCCTCTTTAATGAATGGTCTTATAGGTAGGCCTAATCCTGAATTTAGATAAGAAACATAATGAGACAGATGTGAGTTTCACTTCCTAAATTGATGTACAATTACCCATCTTCTCAGCCTTAGATGACTGGTGTGTTGACCAGACCCGATGGATGGCATTACCCAAATGTAAACCTCGTGATGCAAATTACAAACGCTACAACCAGCAGGGGCCTGGCTGATTGAGTTCTCATGGTAAATGTAGAGATGACAGGCGTACTAGATCAACATTTAGCCTATTTCACGATTACCATTTCAGTCCATATACAAGGCTGACCAAAGTAAGATCATGTTCAGAACCTTTCAGGCTTTATAAATTAGTCTGTTATATATTCTCTTATACTCACATCATTAGATGGGATAGCATTAGCAACAGTGTAAAGCATTATACATTGAGCTTTCAGTGAGTTTTCATTTGACCTTAGAAGTCCTTCTGAAGAGCTTTTAATTAAGATTGAATGCTTTGCTTATTCATAAGCTTTACTGTACCTGGTCTGCCCCAAATGGAGTGATGTTGGACTTCACTGTTCCCACACCTAGGGCAATGAGAATAAGGCCGGTGTAGATCACTGGCCCACAGTAAGGTGCCCGTGTGGGGCAGGTCACATTGCTTGGAGAGGTACTGTTTGTGCTCAAACACTCTGCAGGTTGCACTGGAAATGCCATTTCATCACCACATAGGGTTTTCCTGGAGTCTTCATATGCAATAAATGGGAAAAACAGCATGCCAAGGAAGTATAGGATCAAACTGCCAGCAATGGTCCAGAACTTGCCCAGATATGCATCAGCCAGCCAGCCACCAAATGGTGAGATCAGGTATGTAACCCCCATGAACATCAGGGGTGCCTGGCTGGCCTCAGTCCCCTCCCAATAAAACGGGCTACTGTTGAGGAAAAGGACCAGGTTGGAAGTGATGCCATAGAATGCCACTCGTTCCAATGATTCTGCAAGCAGAATGGTTGCACACGCCAGTCTTCTGCCCTGGAACACTGACACAGGCCTGCTCACAGAGCTGCTGTCCAAAAGAGGAGTGCTCTCACTGGCATCCCCGCTGGCCATCGTCAGCTGACTTGTTGACTTGAGATGTTTACTGGAAACCGTCAACCCTAAACAAAATGAACACGAGATTATGATACGAAGTGTTATGACAATAGCTGCAATAGTTAAGATGTTGGAGAAATTACAACAGGGTGGTCCAGTTCAGTTTGAGATACACTTGTTTTTAGTTAACTAACTAAGGCATGGAATATTAGCTTACAAAGTTTGGTCTGCTTCCTGACATCAGCATGCTAACTTTAGCATGATGATGATCTGCATCATAACATTGAGGAGAACTAGCATACAGTACCTTTAATGAATGACACACTTTCCAACGTCTGCCATTTAGCCTCCTATCTTAACAGTTCATGTGCTCGACATGCCACAAAATCAATGTGTTCAGAAGAGCGAATATCTAAAGTTACTCGGGTAACTAATAATGAAACTGACAATCACACACTGCCTGTCAAAGCACTGGCGCGTGACTGTATATTCGTTCAGCAACCTCTAAATTGTGCTTTTTTCCGCATACCGTAAACAGATGGATCGACTTCACATAACACCACTGACAGTTTGAGCGCCTGAGGCAGTCAAGACTTACATTTTACAAATCTACGTTTTGTGCTGATGCGATGCTGTTTAGTCCGCCCACTGACGTTTTTAGCGAAGCTCCATTGGCCAGAATGGTAACATACCTATACGCTATTGGTCGAAAAGAAAGACATTCAATACAATTTTATCAACACTTCCTGGAGGGCTTGCAGTTCAGTAGGAAAGCGGAGTGGGGTGGTATGAATAGTCATAAGTCTCGACATAGATTGGTTGAGCCTTCTTGAGTGCGTGACCTCACACCGACCGAACGACTTGGGAAACCCAGCTTCAGTTTGACCACCAAATTAATTTGAAAATAAATGAAAGCCTCACCAGCTACCTACCAATCTATTTTAGCATAACTGTCTGATCATTCAAAAAACGAGCCCACTATTAGTTATTTTTACCTTTCCACAAACGGTCTGGTATGTGTTGCTTGATATAAGCAAGTTAACCCAAATGTATCAAAGAATAGGTCATGCATCCACGATTAGTTAGTGTCTACTGCCTGGCCAGGGATCTAGCTAACTATATTAAAGTAATTAGCTATCCTCCTAAATACGGTGGTCAGTGGATAAACTAAGTTGAAGATTTGAAACTATTTGTCTGAAAATGAGCTAGTGGACAGTTATTGTTGCCCATGGTGTAATCCACAGGAGGTTGGTGGCACCTTAATTTATTTTATTTCACCATTATTTAACCAGGTAAGCCAGTTGAGAACAAGTTCTCATTTACAACTGCGACCTGGCCAAGATAAAGTAAAGCAGTGCGATAAAAACAACAACAACACAGAGTTACATATGGGATAAACAAAACGTACAGTCAAAAACACAATAGAAAATCTATATACGGTGTGTGCAAATGTAGTAAGTTATGGAGGTAAGGCAATAAATAGGCCATAGTGCAAAATAATTACAATTTAGTATTAACACTGTGTGAGTGATAGATGTGCAGAAGATGATGTGCAAATAGAGATACTGGGGTGCAAATGAGCAAAAAAAATAACAATATGGGGATTAGGTAGTTGGGTGGGCTAATTACAGATGGGCTGTGTACAGGTGCAGTGATCGGTAAACTGCTCTGACAACTGATGCTTACAGTTAGTGAGGGAGATAAGAGTCTCCAGCTTCAGAGATTTTTGCAGTTCGTTCCAGTCATTGGCAGCAGAGAACTGGAAGGATTGGCGGCCAAAGGAGGTGTTGGCTTTGGGGATGACCAGTGAGACATACCTGCTGGAGCGCATACTACGGGTGGGTGTTGCTATGATGACCAATGAGCTAAGATAAGGAGGGGATTTGCCTAGCAGTGATTTATAGATGACCTGGAGCCAGTGGGTTTGGCGACGAATAGGTAGTGAGGGCCAGCCAACGAGAGCGTACAGGTCACAGTGGTGGGTAGTATATGGGGCTTTGGTGACATAACGGATGGAACTGTGATAGACTACAACCAATTTGCTGAGTAGAGTGTTGGAGGCTATTTTGTAAATGACATCGCCGAAGTCAAGGATAGGTAGGATAGTCAGTTTTACGAGGGCATGTTTGGCAGCATGAGTGAAGGAGGCTTTGTTGCGAAATAGGAAGCCGATTCTAGATTTAACTTTGGATTGGAGATGCTTAATGTGAGTCTGGAAGGAGAGTTTACGGTCTAACCAGACACCTAGGTATTTGTAGTTGTCCACAGACACATAGGTATTTGTAGTTGTCCACATATTCTAAGTCAGACCCGCTGAGAGTAGTGATTCTAGTCGGGCGGGCGGGTGCAAGCAGCATTCGATTGAAGAGCATGCATTTAGTTTTACTAGTGTTTAAGAGCAGTTGGAGGCTACTGAAGGAGTGTTGTATGGCATTGAAGCTCGTTTGGAGGTTTGTTAACACAGTGTCCAATGAAGGGCCAGATGTATACAAAATGGTGTCGTCTGCGTAGAGGTGGATCTGAGAGTCACCAGCAGCAAGAGCAACATCATTGATATACACAGAGAATAGAGTCGGGAGAACGGGCTCATGGTAATCATATACATCAAACACATGGTTTCCATGTGTTTGATGCCATTCAATTAACGCCATTCCAGCCATTATTATGAGCCGTCCTCCCCTCAGCAGCCTCCACTGCTGTAATCATGTCTAAACAAATATTTATATACACTAGATGACTTGTATGAGGCGCTGTGTTGAAGCCATCGTGCCTCCATCTTGGCACTACCTCACGTCATAAAACGTATTTTGGAAGCTATAGAAATGCATTTATTAATGTTTGCATAGTTTTTTGCCACATTTATTCATTTATAGACACCTAAATGCATACTTTTAAATTATATTATGTGCACTAAACATACAAATAAAAATACATTAAAACATTCCTTAAAGTATATATATATATATATATTTAGATTACTACTGTTACTGTCCCCATTACAACAAAAATACTTAAATACATGTAATTTTGTCCTTTAAACATTTAATTGAAATACTGTAATTTAATGTATTCATATAGAGGACAGCGCCTCCTAGAGAGTGCCAATATGGCCGAACGGTGGCTTCAAAGCCTCTCAATGGCCAACACATAGCATTAGCAATCCAGGGTTTATATACATTATTGTGTCTAACCAGTTGGCTAGATAGCTGTGGCTTTTGGCATCCACAATTATCTAGTTACTGCATGGTCAGTATGAGCCAGCATTTCAGTCTGTAGCTATGCTTCTAAATAATAATAATAATAATAATTAGTCATTTAGCAGACGCTCTTATCCAGAGCGACTTACAGGAGCAATTACAGTTAAGTGCCTTGCTCAAGGGCACATCGATAAATGCGGTGTTCATTGGATAAACATGCTATGCGTTGAACATATGTGGCTGAAAACGAACTAGTAGCCAGTTGTTATTGCCCATAGTGCAATATCTAACCCGCTGGATCCTGAAGCATATTTCCCCATGCGCTCCCAAGTCTAGCTAACGTTAGCTAGCATCGCAAATTAGCACTTCGCTAGCTAGTTGGTTTGTTTTACAAGAAAACGGTTGGTATGAATCAAACACTGCAGCTAGATAGAAAGCCCTCCTCGGTGACAATGTTCTTGGGGTGAGGGAATGTCAGATTCGCATTTTAATTTGATGTTAAATGTCATTGAAGTTGGTGGCTACTACTAGTTTCAAGGCGAGATAAATTGTCTACCATGTTTTGCTTTGGTAATGCCGCGTTCAAAACAGCTGGGAACTCTGAAATATCCGACTTCAGTGCGTTGAATATAAATGGGAACATGTGGGAAAATCTTTCAAGAGCTCCGACTTCCCGACCTGAAGATCAATGACGTCATGATTTGACCTCGTTTTTCCCAAGTTCCCAGTTGTCTCGAAAGCGCCATAAGGGCCGAAAGGCTCAACCATTCACCCGGTGGGTTCTATGTCTCGACTCGTGCTGAATATTTGGGTGTGTTCATAAATTCACTCTGGAGTGCCAGAGTGCGCTCAGAGCGAACTCTGGGCATCCGTAAATTCAGAGCATCTGTTCGTAAATTAGGAGCGACACACTGGACGCTCTGACCGAGGAGTAGGGTTGATTCGAGCGTTCTGACCTCACAATGGCACACAAGCTAACTGGCTAAAGTTGGCTAGCTACTTCCGGATACAAATGAGAGAACACCTCACTCTGACCACCTTTTTTGCCGACGTTTACTGACACCAGCAAACGGGTGTTACGTGTTCGTAAATTCATCAGTTATTCTGCGCTCTGTCAAACTCAGATGAGCCAGAGTAAATTTACGAACGCACGCAATAGCCGACTTAGAGGACATTTCGCTTGCAGTTCCTCTTCCACTTGAGCTGAGTGTCATGAATGAAGATCAGAGTACTAAAATTTAATGAAACTAAATTAATTAATACATATAGAGCACCAGTCAAAAGTTTGAACACACCTACTCATTCAAGGGGTTTTCTTTATTTTTACTATTTTCTACATTGTAGAATAATAGTGAAGACATAAAAACTATGAAATAACACATATGGAATCATGTAGTAACCAAAAAAGTGTTAAACAAATTAAAACATTTTATATTTTAGATTCTTCAAAGTAGCCATCCTTTGCCTTGATGACAGCTTTGCACACTGGAATGCTTTTCCAACAGGCTGAGCACTTGTTGGCTGCTTTTCCTTCACTCTGCGGTCCAACTCATCCCAAACCATCTCAATTGGGTTGAGGTCAAGTGATTGTGGAGGCCAGGTCATCTGATGCAGCACTCCATCACTCTCCATCTTGGTCAAATAGCCCTTACACAGCCTGGAGGTGTGTTGGGTCATTGTCCTGTTGAAAAACAAATGATAGTCCCGCTAAGCGCAAACCAGATGGGATGGCATATGGCTGCAGAATGCTGTGGTAGCCATGCTGGTTAAGTGTGCCTTGAATTCTAAATAAATCACTGACAGTGTCACCAGCAAAGCACCCCCACACCATCACACCTCCTCCTCCATGCTTCACGGTGGGAACCACACATGCGGAAATCATCTGTTCACCTACTCTGCGTCTCACAAAGACACAGTTGGAACCAAAAATCTCAAATTTGGACTCATCAGACCAAAGGACAGATTTCCACCGGTCTAATGTCCATTGCTAGTGTTTCTAGGCCCAAGCAAGTCTCTTCTTCTTATTGTTGTCCTTTAGTAGTGATTTCTTTGCAGCAATTCAACCATGAAGGCCTGATTCACACAGTCTCCTCTGAACAGTTGATGTTGCGATGTGTCTGTTACTTGAACTCTGTGAAGCATTTATTTGGGCTGCAATTTCTGAGGCTGGTAACTCTAATGAACTTATCCTCTGCAGCAGAGGTAACTCTGGGTCTTCCTTTCCTGTGGGGGTCCTCATGAGAGCCAGTTTCATCATTGCGCTTGATGGTTTTTGCGACTGCACTTTCAAAGTTCTTGAGATTTTCTGGATTGACTGACCATCATGTCTTAAAGTAATGATGAACTGTCGTTTCTCTTTGCTTATTTGAGCTGTTCTTGCCATAATATGGACTTGGTCTTTTACCAAATAGGGCTATCTTCTGCATACCTTGTCACAACACAAAATAAAATACATTTTGATTTGTTTAACACTTCTTTGGTTACTACATGATTCCATATGTGTTAATTCATAGTTTTGATGTCTTCACTGTTATTCTGCAATGTAGAACATAGTTTATTTTTAAACAAACTTGAATGAGTAGGTGTGTCCAAATGTTTGACTGGTACTGTACATAAATCAATATATAGACTACTTTGTTTTTTTGAATGGTTGCTAGGGTGTACAGGGGGCAGCAGCTTTTTCTGGGATGGTCCAAAGAGATAATTATTTTCTTGTTTCTATGAAAGACGTCCGTTTTTTATTTCATTTATTTATTTTGATTATTGCCAATGTACAAATACAATAAGGCATAACATACATTCACGTTAACACGTTAAAACTAGAAGCTTATTACCTAAAATTGATGAATTGAAAGTGTTGGTTCACAGCTCCAATCCAGATGTGTTGGTCATTACTGAGACGTGGTTAAGAAAGAGTGTTTTAAACACTGACGTTAACCTTTCTGGTTATAACCTTTTTCGGCAAGACAGATCTTCCAAAGGTGGTGGAGTGGCAATCTTTACCAAGGAACACCATCAGTGCTCGGTTGTCTCCACCAAGTCTGTCCCCAAACAATTTCATTTGCTGGTTTTAAGCATTAAACTTTCCAATAGCTCTTTATTGACTGTTGCTGGATGTTATCGTCCACCATCAGCACTGGCCTGAACCCTAAATGCCCTAAACTCTCTCCTGGCCCCTTACACTAAGTCTGAATTTGTTCTGCTAGGTGACCTAAACTGGGACATGCTTAAACCACCTGAACAAGTGCTAAAGCAACGGGACTCGCTAAATCTACCTCAGATTATTACCAATCCCACAAGGTATGACTCCAAACACCCAGAAAAGGCTACTCTCCTTGATGTTTTCCTCACAAATGATTCTGATAGGTATCAGTCCGGTGTTTTCTGTAATGACCTTAGTGATCACTGTTTTACAGCCTGTGTTCACAGCCTGTTAACACCAATGCTCCTTATAGGACACATCACTGCACTCTATACTCCTCTGTAAACTGGGCGGCAGGTAGCTTAGTGGTCAAGAGCGTTGTGGCAGTAACTGAAAGGTCGCTGGTTCTAATCCCTGAGCCGACTAGGTGAAAAATCTGTCGATGTGCCCTTGAGCAATTGCTCCTGTAAGTTGCTCTGGATAAGAGCGTCGACTAAAATGTAAACTTGTCATCTCTGTATACCTGGTTGATGCTTATTTATAAAACCCTCTTAGGCCTCACTCTCCCTATCTGAGATACCTACTGCAGCCCTCATCCTCCACATACAACACCCGTTCTGCCAGTCACTAAAATGACAGGTCCTGTAGCTCAGGACCTGAAGCAAGGATATGCATATATTATTGATACCATTTGAAAGGAAACACTTAGAAGTTTGTGGAAATGTGAAATTAATGTAGGAGAATATAACACATTACATATGGTAAAAGATAACACAAACAAAAAAACATTAGTATTGTTTAAAAAAATTCATATTTGAAATGCAAGAGAAAGGCCACAATAGAATATTGCAGTTTAGGCGCAATTTAGATTTTGGCCACTAGATGGCAGCAGTGTGTGTACAAAGTTTCAGATTGATTTTGTATCAAGTCTGCCCAAATGTGCCGAATTGGTCAATTGATACATTTTCAAGTACATAACTATAGAGAACATACAAAAATGATATGGTAATACAAAATGTAAGTTTACACACTCCCAGGAATGTCATACATGATGTATCATTAGCTTATACATGTATCATCATTTTCACACATCTAGATGGCCGGGCGGGGTGGGTGTGGAGCCAGAGACAGCAGGGGTTCAAACTGTAGAACCCAGTTCCTACATTTGAATATAAAAATAGATTTTATCAAATAAAACTATGCTACATTTTATCTCTGGGACACTTAGGATGACAAATCTTCCCATATATGACATGTCTATGTCCTGTAAGGTTTGCTGTTACTTACAACAGTCATGCTAATCACATTAGCGCACATTAGCTCAACCGTCCCGTATATGGGACACTGATCCTGTAGAGGTTAAAGGTCCCCAAAGCACACACATCCCTGGGTCGCTCCTCTTTTCAGTTCGCTGCAGCTAGCAACTGGAACGAGCTGCAAAAAACACTCCAACTGGACAGTTTTATCCCCATCTCTTCATTCAAAGACTCAATCATGGACACTCTTACTGACAGTTGTGGCTGCTTCGTGTGATGTATTGTTATCTCTACCTTCTTGCCCTTTGTGCTGTTGTCTGTGCCAATAATGTTTGTACCATGCTTTGTGCTGCTACCATGTTGTGCTGTTGCTGTCACGGATTCTGCCGAGGCTGCTCCCCCTCCTGGTACGAGCAGGCGTCGGCGGTCGCCGTCCCCGGAGTACTAGCTGCCACTGATCTATGTTTCTGTGTGTGATTGCTTTTGTCTGTCTGTCACACCTGTGTCCTATTGTGTATTCATCACCTGTCCTATAAGTTCCGTCTTTTTGCTTGGTAGGATTGTGTGTTGTTGTTCGCCTGTCTTTGTGCTGCGTGTTTTGTTTCTTGTTTTGTTATTCTAGTGTTTTACGCTTTTTGCGTAAATGCTCGCCTCTTATGTTTGGAGGTCGTTTGTTTACCGTTTCCTCTTGGAATTTTTGAGTAAACTCTGTTGGACTGAGCCTCGGTGTCCTGCGCCTGACTTCCACCACACATACACCTCACCTCATGACAGAACAACACACCATCTCCATGGAGTCAGCAGGAACAGCGGCGATACCCGATTCCCTGGAGGACCGGATTAATTACCAGGACGCCATGATCCGGCAACTCGGGGTCGCCATGGACGAGGTGTCCAACAGACTGCGCCGGTTGATGAATCGGGAGGTGCCCACGCCGTCTCACACCATCCCAGCACCAACGGCCAGTCCTCCTCTCTCAGCACCGGAACCCAGTGGCATTCGGCTCTCGCTCCCGAGGGCATATGACGGTTCTGCAGCCGGGTGTCAGGGCTTTCTCCTACAGGTAGAACTTTACCTTGCCACCATACACCCGGCGCCCTCGGGATACGAGAGCGTCTCCGCCCTCATCTCCTGTCTCTCCGGGAAGGCGTTGGAGTGGGCCAACGCCGAATGGAGGGGAATAGACGCCGCCACCATCACCTACGCGGAGTTTTCCCGCCGCTTCAGGACTGTCTTCGATCATCCACCTGAGGGGAAAGCGGCGGGAGAGCGTCTATTCCACCTCCGACAGGGGAGGAGGAGCGCACAGGAGTTCGCACTGGAGTTCCGGACACTAGCAGCGGATGCGGGATGGAATGAGAGGGCCCTCATTGACCACTATCGGTGTAGCCTACGAGAGGACGTCCGTCGTGAGATGGCCTGCAGGGACACCAACCTGTCGTTCGACCAGCTGGTGGACATCTCCATCAGTCTAGACACCCTGCTGGCTACCCGCGGACGTCCCGAGTGGGGGTCGTCCATTCCATCCTCCAGCACCTCCGAGCCTATTCCTATGGAGCTCGGGGGTGCTGGCGCTAGAGAGAGGAGGAGGGAGAACCCGAGGAGGGCCAACCCCTGCACCAACTGTGGCCGTGGAGGACACACCACGGTCAGGTGCTGGGGAGGGTCTTCTGAGAGAGGGGACAACAGGTCACGCACTGGGGAGTCATTTCAGGTGAGTAGGCGCCCCACTTACCCAGAGCTCTCTGTTGGTCACATGAGTATTCCTGTGCGTTTTCCACAGGTGGCACCTCATTCCCAGCATAAGGCGCTAGTAGATTCAGGCGCAGCTGGGAACTTTATTGATCGTAAATTTTGTGCTAGGTTAGGAATTCCCCTTCGGCCGGTAGAAGTTCCATTCCCTGTCCATGCATTAGACAGCCGGCCGTTGGGGTCGGGTCTGATCAGGGATGTCACAGCACCACTGACGATGACTACGCAGGGGGGTCATGAGGAGATCATTCAGTTCTATCTGATTGACTCTCCTGCGTACCCAGTGGTGTTGGGGCTTCCCTGGTTAAGTACCCACGATCCTACCATAGCGTGGCAACAGAGGGCTCTTATGGAGTGGTCTGCCCAGTGTGTAGGGAGATGTCTAGGTGTTTCCATAGGGGCGACCTCGGTAGAGAGTCCGAACCAAGTGCCCGCACTGCGCATTCCCCCCGAGTATGAGGATTTAGCACTGGTATTTAGTAAATCGAGGGCAGCAAGGCTACCTCCTCATAGACAGGGGGACTGTGCGATAAATATCCAGACTGGAGCAGCTCTTCCCAGGAGTCATGTGTATCCCCTGTCTCAAGAGGAGACAGCGGCTATGGAGACATACATAGCCGAGTCCTTGGCACAGGGATACATACGGCCCTCTACTTCCCCAGTCTCCTCGAGTTTCTTCTTTGTGAAGAAGAAGGACGGGGGATTGCGCCCGTGTATTGATTATCGTAGTCTCAATCAGATTACAGTTAAATACAGCTACCCACTGCCACTGATTGCGACGATGACGGAATCATTACGCGGAGCGCGATTCTTCACAAAGTTAGATCTCAGGAGCGCGTACAATCTGGTGCGCATTAAGGGGGGGGATGAATGGAAGACAGCATTTAGTACCACCTCGGGTCATTACGAGTATCTCGTCATGCCATACGGGTTAATGAATGCTCCTTCAGTCTTCCAATCCTTTGTTGACGAGATTTTCCGGGACATGCATGGGCAGGGTGTAGTAGTTTACATCGACGACATCCTGGTGTACTCTTCTACACGAGCCGAGCATGTAGCCCAGGTGCGCCGAGTATTGAGACGACTGTTGGAGCATGACTTGTATGTCAAGGCAGAGAAATGCCTGTTCTTCCAGGAGTCCGTCTCCTTTTTGGGTTATCGTTTGTCCGCGTCTGGCGTGGAGATAGAGGTAGATCGGGTATCGGCTGTGCGTAATTGGCAAACTCCAACCACCGTAAAAGAGGTGCAGCGGTTCTTGGGTTTTGCTAATTACTACCGGAGGTTTATCCGGGGCTTTGGACAGGTTGCAGTTCCCATTACGTCCCTGCTAAAGGGGGGTCCGGTGCGCTTGCAGTGGTCAGCTGAGGCGGACAGGGCATTTGTCAAGCTGAAGAACCTGTTCGCCTCGGCCCCGGTGCTGGCGCATCCGGATCCCTCTTTGCCTTTCCAAGTAGAGGTGGACGCGTCCGAGACCGGTATTGGGGCAGTCCTGTCACAACGGTCCGGCACGCCACCTAAGCTCCGCCCCTGTGCATTCTACTCTAAGAAGCTCAGCTCGGCGGAGCGCAATTATGACGTTGGGGACAGGGAGCTGTTAGCTGTAGTCCAGGCCCTAAAGGTGTGGAGGCATTGGCTTGAGGGGGCTCAACACCCTTTCCTCATTCTGACTGATCACCGTAACCTGGAGTACATCCGGGCAGCTAGGAGATTGAACCCTCGTCAGGCTAGGTGGAACATGTTCCTGACCCGGTTTGTTTTTAAGATCACCTACATCCCTGGGTCCCAGAACGGTAAGGCAGACGCCCTGTCCCGGCAGTATGACACAGAGGAGAGGTCCATTGAGCCTATTTCCATACTGCCGGAGTCTTGTCTGGTGGCTCCGGTAGTATGGGAGGTCGATGCGGAAATCGAGCGGGCGCTGCGTACCGACCCTACTCCCCCCGAGTGTCCTGTGGGGCGGACGTACGTTCCGCTCGAGGTTCGTGATCGGCTTATTTCTTGGGCTCATACATCACCCTCCTCTGGACATCCTGGTATTGGTCGGACGGTGCACTGCCTTAGCGTAAAATACTGGTGGCCAACGTTAGCCAGGGATGTGAGGGTTTATGTCTCCTCCTGCTCGGTATGTGCCCAGTGTAAGGCACCTAGACATTTGCCCAGAGGTAAGTTACATCCTCTGCCCGTTCCACAACGACCATGGTCCCACCTCTCGGTAGATTTTGTGACCGATCTACCCCCTTCCCAGGGTAATACCACCATTTTGGTCGTTGTGGATCGGTTTTCTAAGGCCTGTCGTCTCCTCCCACTGCCGGGTCTCCCTACTGCCCTACAGACCGCCGAGGCCCTCTTTACCCACGTGTTCCGGCACTATGGGGTCCCCGAGGATATTGTGTCCGACCGAGGTCCCCAGTTCACCTCCAGAGTCTGGGGGGCTTTCATGGAACGCCTGGGGGTCTCGGTTAGCCTTACCTCGGGGTACCACCCAGAGAGCAATGGGCAGGTTGAACGTGTGAACCAGGATGTGGGTAGGTTTTTGAGGTCCTATTGCCGGGACCGGCCGGAGGAGTGGTCGAGGTATATCCCCTGGGCAGAGATGGCCCAGAACTCTCTCCGCCACTCCTCCACCGGATTAACACCTTTCCAGTGTATTTTAGGGTATCAGCCGGTCCTGGCACCGTGGCACGAGAGCCAGACCGAGGCCCCTGCGGTGGACGAGTGGATTCGGCGCTCGGAGGAGACGTGGGACGCTGCCCATGTCCATCTGCAGCGTGCCATCCGTCAACAAAAGGCGAGCGCCGATCGCCACCGCAGTGAGGGGCCGGTGTACGCACCGGGAGATCGAGTCTGGCTCTCGACTCGAAACCTGCCCCTCCGCCTGCCCTGCCGGAAGCTGGGTCGGCGGTTTGTGGGGCCCTTTAAAGTCCTGAGAAGGTTGAACGAGGTGTGTTACAGGTTACAACTGCCTATAGAGTACAAAAATATTAACCCCTCGTTCCATGTGTCTCTTCTCAGGCCGGTGGTAGCTGGTCCACTCCAGGATAATGAGATAGGAGAGACCCCTCCGCCCCCTTTGGACATCGAGGGGGCCCCGGCGTATAGAGTCCGGACCATCTTGGACTCGAGGCGCCGGATGAGTGGTCTCCAGTATCTCGTGGAGTGGGAGGGGTACGGTCCGGAGGAACGGTGCTGGGTGCCCAGGAGGGACATCCTCGATCCATCCCTCCTGACTGATTTCCACCGTGGGCATCCCACGCGCCCGGGTCCGCGTCCTCCTGGCCGTCCCCGAGGCCGGGGTCGGCGCACGGCTGGAGCCGCGCGTCAAGGGGGGGGTACTGTCACGGATTCTGCCGAGGCTGCTCCCCCTCCTGGTACGAGCAGGCGTCGGCGGTCGCCGTCCCCGGAGTACTAGCTGCCACTGATCTATGTTTCTGTGTGTGATTGCTTTTGTCTGTCTGTCACACCTGTGTCCTATTGTGTATTCATCACCTGTCCTATAAGTTCCGTCTTTTTGCTTGGTAGGATTGTGTGTTGTTGTTCGCCTGTCTTTGTGCTGCGTGTTTTGTTTCTTGTTTTGTTATTCTAGTGTTTTACGCTTTTTGCGTAAATGCTCGCCTCTTATGTTTGGAGGTCGTTTGTTTACCGTTTCCTCTTGGAATTTTTGAGTAAACTCTGTTGGACTGAGCCTCGGTGTCCTGCGCCTGACTTCCACCACACATACACCTCACCTCATGACAGTTGCCATGTTGTGTTGCTACCATGTTGTTGTCATGTTGTGTTGCTACAATGCTGTGTTGTCATGTGTTGCTGCCATGCTATGTTGTTGTCTTAGGTCTCTCTTTATGTAGTGTTGTGGAGTCTCTCTTGTCGTGATGTGTGTTTTGTCCTATATATATATACTGTATATATACAGTGGGGGGGAAAAGTATTTAGTCAGCCACCAATTGTGCAAGTTCTCCCACTTAAAAAGATGAGAGAGGCCTGTAATTTTCATCATAGGTACACGTCAACTATGACAGACAAAATGAGAAAAAAAATCCAGAAAATCACATTGTAGGATTTTTAATGAATTTATTTGCAAATTATGGTGGAAAATAAGTATTTGGTCAATAACACAACTTTCTCAATACTTTGTTATATACCCTTTGTTGGCAATGACACAGGTCAAACGTTTTCTGTAAGTCTTCACAAGGTTTTCACACACTGTTGCTGGTATTTTGGCCCACACTGTTGCTGGATTTTGTCCCACTCCTCTTTGCAGATCTTCTCCAAGTCATTAAGGTTTCGAGCCTGACGTTTGGCAACTCGAACCTTCAGCTCCCTCCACAGATTGTCTATGGGATTAAGGTCTGGAGACTGGCTAGGCCACTCCAGGACCTTAATGTGCTTCTTCTTGAGCCACTCCTTTGTTGCCTTGGCCATGTGTTTTGGGTCATTGTCATGCTGGAATACCCATCCACAACCCATTTTCAATGCCCTGGCTGAGGGAAGGAGGTTCTCACCCAAGATTTGACGGTACATGGCCCTGTCCATCGTCCCTTTGATGCGGTGAAGTTGTCCTGTCCCCTTAGCAGACAAACACCCCCAAAGCATAATGTTTCCACCTCCATGTTTGACTGTGGGGATGGTGTTCTTGGGATCATAGGCAGCATTCCTCCTCCTCCAAACACGGTGGGTTGAGTTGATGCCAAAGAGCACGATTTTGTACGTTTTCTGTAAGTCTTCACAAGGTTTTCACACACTGTTGCTGGTATTTTGGCCCATTCCTCCATGCAGATCTCCTCTAGAGCAGTGATGTTTTGGGGCTGTCGCTGGGCAACACAGACTTTCAACTCCCTCCAAAGATTTTCTATGGGGTTGAGATCTGGAGACTGGCTAGGCCACTCCAGGACCTTGAAATGCTTCTTACGAAGCCACTCCTTCGTTGCCCGGGCGGTGTGTTTGGGATCATTGTCATGCTGAAAGACCCAGCCACGTTTCATCTTCAATGCCCTTGCTGATGGAAGGAGGTTTTCACTCAAAATCTCACGATACATGGCCCCATTCATTCTTTCCTTTACACGGATCAGTCGTCCTGGTCCCTTTGCAGAAAAACAGCCCCAAAGCATGATGTTTCCACCCCCAAGCTTCACAGTAGGTATGGTGTTCTTTGGATGTAACTCAGCATTCTTTGTCCTCCAAACACGACGAGTTGAGTTCTTACCAAAAAGTTCTATTTTGGTTTCATCTGACCATATGACATTCTCCCAATCCTCTTCTGGATCATCCAAATGCACTCTAGCAAACTTCAGACGGGCCTGGACATGTACTGGCTTAAGCAGGGGGACACGTCTGGCACTGCAGGATTTGAGTCCCTGGCGGCGTAGTGTGTTACTGATGGTAGGCTTTGTTACTTTGGTCCCAGCTCTCTGCAGGTCATTCACTAGGTCCCCCCGTGTGGTTCTGGGATTTTTGCTCACCGTTCTTGTGATCATTTTGACCCCACGGGGTGAGATCTTGCGTGGAGCCCCAGATCAAGGGAGATTATCAGTGGTCTTGTATGTCTTCCATTTCCTAATAATTGCTCCCACAGTTGATTTCTTCAAACCAAGCTGCTTACCTATTGCAGATTCAGTCTTCCCAGCCTGGTGCAGGTCTACAATTTTGTTTCTGGTGTCCTTTGACAGCTCTTTGGTCTTGGCCATAGTGGAGTTTGGAGTGTGACTGTTTGAGGTTGTGGACAGGTGTCTTTTATACTGATAACAAGTTCAAACAGGTGCCATTAATACAGGTAACGAGTGGAGGACAGAGGAGCCTCTTAAAGAAGAAGTTACAGGTCTGTGAGAGCCAGAAATCTTGCTTGTTTGTAGGTGACCAAATACTTATTTTCCACCATAATTTGCAAATAAATTCATTAAAAATCCTACAATGTGATTTTCTGGATTTTTTTTCTCAGTTTGTCTGTCATAGTTGACGTGTACCTATGATGAAAATTACAGGCCTCTCTCATCTTTTTAAGTGGGAGAACTTGCACAATTGGTGGCTGACTAAATACTTTTTTCCCCCACTGTATATATATATATATTTTATCCCAGCCCCCATCCCCGCACGTGGCCATTTGCCTTTTGGTAGGCCGTCATTGTAAATAAGAATTTGTTCTTAACTGACTTCCCTAGTTAAATAAAGGTTAAATATATATATTTTAAATAAAACATTTAAATAGAGTCAGTGGGAAACAGAACACACAAGGGTTACAACATAGAAAAATACAAAATCAAATAAATAAACAGTAAGAAAATGAAATATAGGCTACAAATGAGGCATAACTTAAGATATGGGGTCTTCTAATAAATCTAATACATTAATCAATTTCAGTAGTCTTTTTGTCAACTTTTTTTTCTTATGCATTTCAATGAATCTAAGTAATAAAGAAATAATTCAGAAAAACAATAAGCAAAGGCTGTGTTTTTATGCATTTGCATTTATGAATATAAGATTTACCCCAAATAAGTAAAACATTCAATAGAAATTCTGTACTTATCTTCCATTATTATACCGAAAGTTACATTATCTCTAGTAAATTAGGTTATTGGAAAGATTTTTGTTTCTAAACTGTCATACATATCCTAAGGAGCCCCTTCAGGGTCATGGTAAAAAAAAAAAAAAAGCTGCCAGACTAATCCCTTCCCTCTGTTTTTTTATCAGTTCTCTCAGATTTTTTATTTTTTTTCATTCCCTCAGATTTTTTGTCCATTCCCCTGTTTAAAAAATAAATAAATCAGGTCCCTCAGATTTTGTATTAATTCTCTCAATTGTAATAATCCTTGGAATCTGCATGTTTTTCCATTCATTGTGTCTGCACCCCTTCGCCAGAAACATGCTGCTGATGTAACCATAGTCTGAAATGGATTAAAACAGGTAATTGATTTCTAATTCCTTTTGTAGCTAGCTGGCAGTATAAGCAGCTGACCTGTTTTTGTGTGTGCGTGTCCAGTGGTGATTTTAGCATGTACATCTTGATGGGGCAAACAAAACATTTTGCCAGCAAAGCCACTACACAACACAACACTAAACAATACATTAATTGCACAATAACGGTGACAAACGGTGCCCACAAACTGTTAGGGCCTACATAAAGCTGTCCCAACCGCAGAGCTTTCTTTTCAGCACCATGGAGTGAATCCTTACCACTGCTACACCTGGCTATCAGCGAAGCCTTGTCTGGCAGCGAAACAGTTCTCTAAAACAGACTATAGGCTACATGTGCACCACCAAATCAGAACAGTAGGCTAAATTATGAGGGGGAAAGGGACCAAATTATTAGGGTGAGGCACATGGGCTACTAACAGCTTACTAAACAACATACTTAGTATTACTTTCTTAGCTACAGTATACATATCTCCCTGGCGTATTACATCATTTATGCAGCAGCATACAATACATTTTTGGACTCACTTGTTGTGCTGTGCTCACTTGAACAGGAAGGTGGCGTGGCGGTCCTTCTTGTGGGCAAATTTTGTCATCAAACTTTGTCATCAAAGTCTGGCATTCTCTGGATTTATGATGCTTTCAAAACAACTGGGAACTCTGAAAAAAACAAGGTTGAATCATGACGTCGGTGATCTTCAGGTCGGCGCTCTAGAAAGAGGCCAGAGTTCCCGATTTGGAATTCTGAGTTGGATGACCGTTCAAAACACATTTTCCCAGTCGGAGCTCATTTTTTCCAAATTCCCAGTTGCCTTGAACTCACTGAAGTCTGAAATTTCCCAGTTCCGATTTTCCAGTTGTTTTGAACGTGGCAGAAGTCATGCTGGATTGACAGCATGGCCAATGTATTCAACCTTTTCTGGCCCATGGTGTTGAATGTTGACCCTTTTAAGCTTGGAAAAGAGACCCTAAAACCCAGACTTGGACCACACACCCACTCCACTGCATAGCAGGCTAGTGATTGCTTTGCAACGCTTGCAGTTAGCCACTGATTCCTTCCAAACCACTCATTGTTGAATTTTTTGTAATGTAAAGTTTTATCTATAATTTCTCTTCATATGACAAGGATTGAAAAGGATTTGCCAGTAGATTGTCGACTTGATTCATGATGATGACTGCTTGTCTAGGTTGCTAGCTAAGATTTTGAAAGTATGATGTTGACATGATCAGTCCAATCAAAGCTATTGTAGATATAACATGGTTTGACATCATTTTATCTATGGCCAATGACCTTGAGCCTTCTTGGATGGGCACTTCTAATGTAACTCTATGGCAGCACCCAAGGGGCTTGAATTTTCGAGCTCTCCCATAGATTTGGCAGTGACATAGTGTCCCCATGAGTAATAGAACACTGAGCCAATCATGGCGCAACTAGAGAACATTACCAATCCCTACGCTCCATATTTTCCGCTGGCTGCCCCACCACCACTGAGCTAGGCTGAAACACCTGCATTTTGGAGCTGCCTTACTCAAGAAAGCAAAAAAAGAGACCATGTTTGTATGTGGCTTTATTAACTCAATTATTAATTATTTTTTACATTGTTTGCAAACTGATATGTGACACCTATTAATGCCAAAATAACATGCAAAACAGGCAACATTTTTTATTTTTTTTAGCTAAACAGCCCCACCTGCCCTGAATGACAGAGCGTGACTGACTGACTCAGCTAGCTGTCTTGCTCATTGGCTGTGTAGCAATTTAAGCAACCAGGCAACTTAAAATGATAATTTGCTTCGTTGCTATGACAATACGTTCCCCTGGATACTAGCTGATAGCCAAGCTAGGATACGTAGCTAGCCTAGCTAACTAGGTAACAAGCTTTTGATAGATAGCTAGCTAACCAGAGTCTGCCCCCTCTATCCTCTGGAGTATAGGCTAGCTAAGATGGAGCAGATTCAGAAATGATTGCGCTCTTTGAGAGATGAAGAAGGGTTTGATGAGGATCTAGTACAGACCTTCATCAATGAAAAGGTAGGCCCATGTGATAGCTAACTTTTAGGGGTTTCCTAACAAAATAGTAGAGCAGGGATGAGAGCGCATCACAGCACCGAAGCCTCAAGTCCTAGAAATTATGCCATTCTGCCTCTGACAATTAAACAATCATAAACACATCAAGGCGTTTGCCTGATGCCATGTTTTATTGAACGATCAAATCATGATGGCACTATAGCAAGCACATTTTGTTCCGGGTTCCGAAAGTTGCATTCTGTGCATGGTTCTCTGCATGGTTGTGCTCTGTATTTACAAATCAACAGGACGGTAAGGAGCAGGCAAAATATACTTTCCAATAACCTGAACCATTGTCATGTCACAGTGCTATTTCATGGTGTAATCTCAAAAAATTCCAGGAGATGGCGCTGTATATATTGCCAATGTGGCATGTATCCGAGTTTGCGCATAGTGTCTTTAGTTTGCGTCGTAAACATGCATAATTCAGTTATGACAGCTAGTGAGGGTCCTGACTTTTCAGGTTATTGAAATGACTAAGCCTAAAAGTCTACTTAAGGAGAACGCCGTTCTTAGAGCTACACAAATCCACAGAGTCTGGAGTAGACTCATGTTAATTATAAAGTCAGCCATATCAGCCATGGATCTGAAAAGGCAGTAAAAAAAAAATTCTAACCATAAACAGAAAATGGATATTAAAGCCACTAAAGGCTGTCATGTTATCGCAAGCCTGCCTAGCCTGCACTTAACAGCTGCCCTGTAAATACAATGACAGATAAATCAACAAATAAATATAGGCTTATGGTGCATGGAAATAAAAGATAGTACGCCTACTTATAAGGATGTTAAAGACGCATGCATGACAAACAAAGCAAACTCAACCTGAGTTTGGGAAACCCTGGTGTAGCGGATTAACTCTGTGGTGCTGAAAGGACAGCGCTGCTGCCTAGCCAGATATAGATAAATTTTTGGACTTATAAATTAATGCTATATATACCCAGTGATGCTTGAAAAATATAACTTATAAATGCCTCATGAGCTTAGTTCAACTGTCGCACCCCATCAGAACCCAAAATATAATCTTGTTTTAATTTTGATATCATGGATGGTCAGTCCTTGCATCCATAGCTCTTTGTATGAATTTGAGAGTTGTTACATTTTTCCAGGCCCATTCCTCAGCTTTTTACCAAAACAGAGGGGTGGGGTTGGCCGCTTTGTTATTGTTTCAATTAAGGATTCTTGCTTTAATTGAGCCATATATGTATTAAATCTGAATTTTTTCATCCATCCACTATAACCATCCATCATATGAAGTTACTTGCTCAAAGTTGTAACTATTTTCCTCCTTTGTTTTCAGATTGACTGCAGTGCTGTCGAGGTCATGACGGATGCGGAACTCGCAAAATACATGCCCAGATTTGGTGATCGTATTGCCGTAAGGCAGTACTGCAAAAGAGAAGTGGCCACTCTCCAGGGATCCATTGTGTCCAAAGCTGCAGAAAGGCTTATGGAAAAATTAAAACACAGAAAGAAAAGTCATGAGAAGTCAGCAAAACTTTGTGGAAACTCCAACACTAAGAAAACAGAACGTACTTTCCAAATTGGATGGCTGGAACAAGTTGGAGTCGAGTCATTCTGCCAAGTCAGAGAGAAAAAAGGTGGTGGGACAAGACAATTAACGGCACCAAAGATGGTTACTATGGCAGAGCTGTTGGAGATCAGGAAGGCACTTTTCTTTCCAAATGGAAAAAACAAACTAGGGCATGTCAATGATTTTGAATTCACCAGGCGAGACTTTACTGAGGAAGTCTCGCCTGGTGAACTTATGTAAATGTGATATTTCTGTGTTTTATTTTTTATACATTAGCAAAAAAATCTAAAAACCTGTTTTTCCTTTGTCATTATGTGGTATTGTGTGTAGACTGATGAGGGGGAAAAAACTATTTCATCAATTTTAGAATAAGGCTGTAACGTATCAAAATGTGGAAAAAGTCAAGGGTTCTGAATACTTTCCGAATGCACTGTATTTATGAGTGGTAAAGGGAGTAGAGGGAGAATTAAATAGGCCTACAGGGTTTAAAAGTACTAACAGCTCTTCCCTTAGCACGACGTAGAGGTCAATGGCCATGTATGCATCCACAGGAACAGCAAGATTGTTCTCTGCCATGATGTAGGAGCACAGGGTGTACACATCCTCATCACAAGCTATGTCATGACGGTGGACACACTGGTCCTCTTAGCTGGTTATGTCCTCTTGTGACACACCACACAAGTAATCATGTGTATCATACAACTCTGGAACTGTATACATTCTCGTTCTTTGAGGGGCGGATCAGGTGACTGTTCCAGGTCTCCTTTGGAGCGTCCAATTCATCCTGTAGAGGTGGAAATAATAATAATGAGGTATCATGAACATATCAAGCCCTACAAGTGCCAAAATAAGAAAGAAAAAAATAGATATATTTCACCATAATGTGGGACTACCAGTAGCCTATCCTACATGATTTTCAAAGCCCTTGTCCAATTTGGGGCTGAGAAGTTTCTGTGTATTAGGCTTAGTGGCCTGCCATGTGAGAAGCCCCATGAACTCCAAGATGTGCCCATTAAAACAGCAGACACGTAGTGATTCAGGACCAGGAACAGTGGCACAAATCAGCGCCAAATGAACATAGGAGCGCTATCTCCTGGATTTCGGCACCACCAGTTGCTAGACAGCGACGCATCAAATACAATTGTATTGGTTGTGTACACATATTTGCAGATGTTATGCAGGTGCAGCGAAATGCTCACCTTGTAAGTCTTCTGCTCCTTCGAATCTCTGTGCCTGTTGGGTCATGTGTGGATATAATTAGGCATATATTTTTTTATATACCTTTATTTAACTATGCAAGTCAGTTAAGAACAAATTCTTATTTACAATGACAGCCTACACCGGCCAAACCCGGACGATGCTGGGCCAATTGTGTGCCGCCTTATGGGACTCCCAATCAAGGCCGGTTGTGATACAGCCTGGAATCGAACCAGGGGGTCTGTAGTGACACCTCAAGCACTGAGATGCAGTGCCTTAGACCGCTGCGCCACTCGGGAGCCCATGTATGTGTTTTTTCTGTACATGAAACCCCCTTTCTTTGCACTTTTTGTACATCCACCGGTACCCATGTAAAGCCCCGGAGCCCTGTAGCTCGCCTCTAATAAACTGTACAGTTTCTGCCAAGTTGCCAAAGTCTTTACTACGAAAAAGGCCTTGCTGGCGTAGGAAATGTTTCAGAGTTGCTAGGCTGAGAACGATCTTGTGTTTAACACTCAAAAAGTGAAGAATATCTTTGCATTTCAAACCCAGATTGAAGTAGAATTCAATTAACTCTGATCGAGCCATGATAAGCAGTAAGCACATGCGCTGGAATCTACAGGGGAGATCCAAGGTAACGAAATCTGGTTAATAAATGTAAGGAATGAAACACAAACTGGAAATAACCTATTGAATAAATATAATTAACTAAATATAATTACATTTAGGCTGCAATATGTTATGGCCAAGTGGGACAAGCATGGTAGCCTACATAAGAAGAAGAGGGCACGAATAAAACATTTGAGAATGGATAAAGAATCTGAGGGAACGGATAAAAGATCTGAGGGAACAGATTTAAAAAACTGAGGGAATGGATAAAGAATCAGATGGAATGGATAAAAAATCAGAGGGAACAGATAAAAAATCATAAGGAATGGATAAAAAACCTGAGGGAATGGATTAGCCTGGCTGTTAATTTTTTTTCTCCACCATGATGGCTAAGAGGCTCTGTACATATCAATTTGCTAATGTCACAAGTGGAACTGTAAACAACAGTTCCACTTGTGCCAACTTTGACGCAAGTAGCTAGCTAGCTTTCAGCAGGATGGAGCTAACTATACATTAAACAGCTGAGCTTGTAACTCAGGCAGTTCTACACTAATTGAACATTATTTTATAAATAACCAGCTGAATCAGTGCTCATACATCTAGCTAGCTAGATGTAACCTAAACGTCAAGACATAGCTACAGTGGATACTATCCACTGGATAGTGCTAGCCAACTTGTTCGCTACAATCCTTTGATTTCAGGGCACACATTGAATCTGCTGGTCACACCTGTGAGCTTCGAGATGCAGCGGTTTTCCAGTCGTCGGCAGAGGTGGCCAGTTTGATCGAGCAGAAGCCACCCTTCGAGGGTGCTATTGCCATTCACCTGTTCAAACGAGGCAGGCTCTTTCTAGGTGAAGTTATATTTTCCTCTTATCACCTTTTTCTATTTCGTTATTGATTCACCCTTTAATTTAGGTGAATTGTACTGATAATGTAATTGATAGTAAACTAGCTAGTTAATAATATAAGGATAAAGGTTCCAACTCCTTCAAGTTGATCAACATCATAATATAAACATCCTTTAAATAAACGTCGTTTTCAAAATAAAGGCCTTGTAATTTGTTTCTACTCTTTATACCAGATATCCAAGTGCCCTTTGGAGTAGTCTTCGGAGGAACAGACATTAATGAAGATGGGAAAGTTGAGCAGAAGCATGCAGTTACGGAGCAGGTGCTGCTGAAACTACTACTGTAGTATGGACAGTTCCTTTGCTTTTATGTTATTTTAAGTAAGCATACCACTGAACACATTACCAAAAATCAAATCGAATTGTATTTGTCACACGCGCTGAATAAAACAGTTGTAGACTTTACCGTGAAATGTTTACGAGCCCTTTCCCAACAATGCAGAGTTAAAAAGTATACAAATTAGCAAAAAATAAATAATAAGGAAATAATAACACAATAAAATAACAATAACAAGGCTATATTCAAGGAGTACCGGTACCGCGTCAATGTGCTAAGGGTAAGAGGTGATTGATGTAATATGTACTGTACATGAAGGTAGGAGTAAAAGTTGCCTGGAAACCCAACGTTGAATTGCATTGAATTCTACGTTGACCAGAAATGAGTGTTTGAATCAGGAAAGTTTCCTCTCATGACCACTACAAGCCGGTTGTCCTTGTGGTTGGTCCTTTTTGGCGGTAGGAATGTGAGACAGTATATCCACAGGAAAGTATAATTACATCAACTGTTCAAAGCGCTGGTAGTGCATTCAGATTTCTATCACCTGAAGCATGCTCACAAGATAAAAATACATACACAAGATACAAATACTTGCACGCGAGGCATGCATACTTTCTGAGCTTGGGCATGTCTTTACATGGTTCTGCATATGCTTCAGGTGATAGAAATCTGAATGCACTACAAGCACTTTGAAAAGTTGAGGCTGTGGTGGTCATGACATTTTGTCCGCTGGTTATTGTCATGGTTATTGTCATGCAAAAGACAGCCAGTCTCACGGTAATTGACAGTTAATTAACAAACACCTTTACCATCTCCAGGCCTCCACCCATACCAGCCGCATACAAGCCACTGATGCGCACATTTGGAACATCTACAATTAAAAAGTCTAATAAATCAATTTAATATACACCATCACAATAAATCAATTATTTATTTTAGGCAGGTCTAAAGAAACATTATGATATGAAGAAAATGTATTTCAGAAGAACAGAATATGAGTTGGCCTACAGTATGTTATCTGGCTATGTTCCATGCCATAGGCTGTATGTAGGCTTGTTCATTTAGCAGAGAAGATATGCTTATAAGTCCCATGCCTTTATTTTGTATTATATGATTTTATAGTAAGAATAATATAATTTAACTTAGCTGAATAAAATAGAAAGAATATTTTTCCCATTCCGAGTGCACATACAGTGGGGAAAAAAAGTATATAGTCAGCCACCAATTGTGCAAGTTCTCCCACTTAAAAAGATGAAAGAGGCCTGCAATTTTCATCATAGGTACACGTCAACTATGACATACAAAATTAGATTTTTTTTCTCCAGAAAATCACATTGTAGGATTTTTTATGAATTTATTTGCAAATTATGGTGGAAAATAAGTATTTGGTCAATAACAAAAGTTTCTCAATACTTTGTTATATGCCCTTTGTTGGCAATGACACAGGTCAAACGTTTTCTGTAAGTCTTCACAAGGTTTTCACACACTGTTGCTGGTATTTTGGCCCATTCCTCCATGCAGATCTCCTCTAGAGCAGTGATGTTTTGGGGCTGTCGCTGGGCAACATGGACTTTCAACTCCCTCCAAAGAGTTTCTATGGGGTTGAGATCTGGAGACTGGCTAGGCCACTCCAGGACCTTGAAATGCTTCTTACGAAGCCACTCCTCCGTTGCCCGGGCGGTGTGTTTGGGATCATTGTCATGCTGAAAGACCCAGCCACGTTTCATCTTCAATGCCCTTGCTAATGGAAGGCGGTTTTCACTCAAAATCTCACGATACATGGCCCCATTCATTCTTTCCTTTCCACGGATCAGTCATCCTGGTCCCTTTGCAGAAAAACAGCCCCAAAGCATGATGTTTCCACCCCCATGCTTCACAGTAGGTATGGTGTTCTTTGGATGCAACTCAGCATTCTTTGTCCTCCAAACACGACGAGTTGAGTTTTTACCAAAAAGTTCTATTTTGGTTTCATCTGACCATATGACATTCTCCCAATCCTCTTCTGGATCATCCAAATGCACTCTAGCAAACTTCAGACGGGCCTGGACATGTACTGGCTTAAGCAGGGGGACACGTCTGGCACTGCAGGATTTGAGTCCCTGGCGGCGTAGTGTGTTACTGATGGTAGGCTTTGTTACTTTGGTCCCAGCTCTCTGCAGATCATTCACTAGGTCCCCCCGTGTGGTTCTGGGATTTTTGCTCACCGTTCTTGTGATCATTTTGACCCCACGGGGTGAGATCTTGCGTGGAGCCCCAGATCGAGGGAGATTATCAGTGGTCTTGTATGTCTTCCATTTCATAATAATTGCTCCCACAGTTGATTTCTTCAAACCAAGCTGCTTACCTATTGCAGATTCAGTCTTCCCAGCCTGGTGCAGGTCTACAATTTTGTTTCTGGTGTCCTTTGACAGCTCTTTGGTCTTGGCCATAGTGGAGTTTGGAGTGTGACTGTTTGAGGTTGTGGACAGGTGTCTTTTATACTGATAACAAGTTCAAACAGGTGCCATTAATACAGGTAACGAGTGGAGGACAGAGGAGCCTCTTAAAGAAGAAGTTACAGGTCTGTGAGAGCCAGAAATCTTGCTTGTTTGTAGGTGACCAAATACTTATTTTACACCATAATTTGCAAATACATTCATAAAAAATCCTACAATGTGATTTTCTGGATTTTTTTCCCTCAATTTGTCTTTCATAGTTGACGTGTACCTATGATGAAAATTACAGGCCTCTCTCATCTTTTTAAGTGGGAGAACTTGCACAATTGGTGGCTGACTAAATACTTTTTTTCCCCACTGTATGAAGTGGCTATGTTGAGAGTAAAAGTGATCATTTGAAACAGGTCCTATACACTAGATTTATAATTATTTGTCAACTTTAGTTGTGAATGATACAAACTTCAGAGTGTCTTAGAAATCCAAACATATATGGGCTGCATGATGATTTGAGGAAGTCACAAAAAAAGCTTGTGCTCTGTTCCTTGCCTCAGGCTGCACATGTTGTTCTCTCATCAAGTGATCATATTTTCACCCATCAGATTACAACTTTTTTCAAATCTTCATTAGAGTTGCATCATGCAGCCTTACAATGTATTTAAAATCAAAACATATAGCCCAACGTTTGTAGAACAAATAAAGTTACATTAATAACTCTAAATTCTTTGTTAACCGCTCACATTCTAGTCATTTAGCAGACGCTCTTATCCAGAGTGACTTACAGTTAGTGAGTGCATACATTTTTCATACTGGCCCCCCGTGGGAATCGAACCCACAACCCTGGCGTTGCAAACGCCATGCTCTACCAACTGAGCTACACGGGGCCACAACACAAAATTCCCTCAAATCGTTTGGAGAAAATATCCTTTCTATTTTATTCAGCTTTGTTTAATTGTATTCTTCATACTATAAAATAATGCCACAGAATTCTAAGCAAATCTTGTCTGCTAAATGAACTAGTGTAGCCCACAGCCATTTGGCATAGCCAGATCAGGACCTAACTGTCACGGTCGTCTAGGAGCGAAGGAGACCAAGGCGCAGCGTGTGCAAGAAACATGACTTTATTAAATAAAGTTTCGAACTACAAACAAAAGACGACTCATGAAGTCCACGGTACACCGACCGAAACGGAACAAAAACCCACAACACCCAAAGGAAAACATACAGATAAATATGGCTCCCAATCAGAGATAACGAGCCGACAGCTGACACTCGTTACCTCCGATTGGGAGTCACATGACTACACAAGAACTAACCAAAACCACACACACCCAAATGAACACACCCTATTCCCAACCTAACCAAAACAAACCCCCACAAAACGAATACACCCTGGCTCAAATACAAGTCCCGGAGCCAGAGTGTGACAGTACCCCCCCCTAAAGGCGCGGACTGCGACCGCGCCTCAACTAGGGCTAACCAAGGGAGGGCTGGGTGGGCATACCTCTTCGGCGGTGGTTCTGGCTCTGGTCGTGGTCCCCACCCCACCATAGTCACTACCCGCTTCCGTAGCCTCCTCCAACTGACCACCCTCCAACTTAACCCCACCGGATTAAGGGGCAGCACCGGACTAAGAGGCAGCACCGGACAAAGGGGCAGCACCGGACTAAGGGGCAGCACCAGGATAAGGGGCAGCACCAGACTAAGAGGCAGCACCGGACTAAGGGGCAGCACCGGACTGAATGGCGGATCCTGGCTGGCTGGCTCTGGCGGATCCTGGCTGGCTGGCGGACCCCGGCTGGACGGCTCTGGCGGATCCTGGCTGGACGGCTCATGGCTGGCTGACGGATCTGGCTGCTCATGGCTGGCTGACGGATCTGGCTGCTCATGGCTGGCTGACGGATCTGGCTGCTCATGGCTGGCTGACGGATCTGGCTGCTCATGGCAGGCTGACGGACCTGGCTGCTCATGGCTGGCTGACGAATCTGGCTGCTCATGGCAGGCTGACGGATCTGGCTGCTCATGGCTGGCGGAAGGCTCTGGCTGATCCTGTCTGGCGGAAGGCTCTGGCTGATCCTGTCTGGCGGAAGGCTCTGGCTGATCCTGTCTGGCGGAAGGCTCTGGCTGATCCTGTCTGGCGGAAGGCTCTGGCTGATCCTGTCTGGCGGAAGGCTCTGGCTGATCCTGTCTGGCGGAAGGCTCTGGCTGATCCTGTCTGGCGGAAGGCTCTAGCGGCTCCGGTCTGGCGGACGGCTCTGAAGGCTCATGGCAGACGGGCGGCTTTGCAGGCTCAGTACAGACGGGCAGTTCATGCAGCGCTTGGCAGACGGACAGTTCAGACGGCGTTGGGCAGACAGGCAGTTCAGGCGCCGTTGGGCAGACGGGCAGTTCAAGCGCCGTTGGGCAGACGGGCAGTTCAGGCGCCGTTGGGCAGACGGGCAGTTCAGGCGCCGTTGGGCAGACGGCAGACTCTGGCCGGCCGAGACGCACTATAGGCCTGGTGCGTGGTGCCGGAACTGGTGGTCCCGGGCTGAGGACACGCATCTCAGGGCTAGTGCGGGGAGCAGCAACAGGACGCACAGGACTCTGGGGACACACAGGAGGCTTGGTGCGTGGTGTAGGCACTGGTGGTACTGGGCTGGAGCGGGGAGGTGGCGCCGGAAATACCGGACCGTGCAGGCTTACTGGCTCCCTTGAGCACTGAGCCTGCCCAACCTTACCTGGTTGTATGCTCCCCGTCGCCCGACCAGTACGGGAAGGAGGAATAACCCGCACCGGGCTATGTAGGCGAACCGGGGACACCATGCGTAAGGCTGGTGCCATGTAAGCCGGCCCGAGGAGACGCACTGGTGGCCTGATGCGTTGGGCCGGCTTCATGACATCCGGCTCAACGCTCAATCTAGCCCGGCCGATACGTGGAGCTGGAATGTACCGAACCGGGCTATGCACGCGTACAGGAGACACCATGCGCTCTACTGCGTAACACGGTGTCTGCCCGTACTCTCGCTCTCCACGGTAAGTACAGGGAGTAGGCGCAGGTCTCCTACCTGACTTCGCCACACTCCCTTTAAGGCCCCCCCAAGAAATTTTTGGCTAGTGCTCACGGGCTTCCAGCCTTGCCTCTGTGCTGCCTCCTCATATTGCCTCCTCTCGGCTTTAGCTGCCTCCAGCTCTTCACGAGGGCGGCGATATTCTCCCGGTTGTGCCCAAGGACCCCTTCCATCCAGTATCTCCTCCCATGTCCATGAATCCTGTGTAGGTGGATCCTGTTGCCGCTTGACACGCCGCTTGGTCCTAGATTGGTGGGTTTTTCTGTCACGGTCGTCTAGGAGCGAAGGAGACCAAGGCGCAGCGTGTGCAAGAAACATGACTTTATTAAATAAAGTTTCGAACTACAAACAAAAGACGACTCATGAAGTCCACGGTACACTGACCGAAACGGAACAAAAACCCACAACACCCAAAGGAAAACATACAGATAAATATGGCTCCCAATCAGAGATAACGAGCCGACAGCTGACACTCGTTACCTCCGATTGGGAGTCACATGACTACACAAGAACTAACCAAAACCACACACACCCAAATGAACACACCCTATTCCCAACCTAACCAAAACAAACCCCCACAAAACGAATACACCCTGGCTCAAATACAAGTCCCGGAGCCAGAGTGTGACACTAACATAAGGACAACTCAGAGTATGCTATTCTGTTCTTCTGAAATAGACTACATTTTCTTCATATCATACTTCTTTAGACCTGTCTAAAATAAATAATGGATTTATTGTGAAGGTGTAGGCTATATTACATGGATTTAGTAGACTTTTTTAAATGTAGATGTTCCAAAGGTCTGCATCAGTAGCTTGTAGGCTATGTGTGGAAGCCAGGAGATGCTAAATGTGTTTATGTTAATTAACGGTCAATTACCGTGAGACCGACAGTTATTTGCTTGACTATCACCAGCTGACAAAGTGTCGTGACCGCCACAGCCCTAGCTGTGACCATATTACAATAGCCTACATAGCTTACCGCATATTACGCACGGCAGAAAAACATTAGAAAAAAACGGATATAAGATATCTTTGGTACATAATTGGTCTAGCCTATACTCCAAAATTAAACAGAATTCTCACCACAGTGATGGGTGAAAATATGATCACTTGATGAGAGAACAACATGTGCATCCTGAGGCAAGGAACTGTTTTTACACCCCTTGTAAAACAGATTAATGTGCTTAATTTTAAGAAGTTATTTGGCCATTTTAGTTGTGATACAAACCTTATCAAAACATATAGGCCAATGGGCTAGGCTACATGTGATAAGTGTGATGGAAAGGAGTCAGGCGCAGGAGGGTAACCACCGAATACAGAGTTTATTCCTTATACACAGACTAATTAGAGGATAGGAACCAGGTGTGTGTGAACGCCGAAGCCTGCCCGAACAAGGACGGGAGGCAGCCTCGGCCGAAGTCGTGACAGTACCCCCCCCCCCCCCCCCCCCCCCCTTGACGCGCAGATCCAGCAGCGCGCCGATCCCGGCCTGCCAGGAGGACGCGGAGCAGGGCGAGACTTTGAACAGCCCCACAAACCGCGGGCTCAGCTTCCGGCAGGGCAGGTGGAGGGGCAAAATCTGGGTCGAGAGCCAGACCCAATCCCGCGGTACGAAGACCGTGGCCTCACTGCGGTGACGGTCAGCGTTGGACTTCTGACGGTGCACGGCGCGCTGGAGGTGAACGTGGGCAGCGTCCCACGCCTCCTCCGCGCGCCGAAACTAGTCATCCACCGCAGGAGCCTCGGTCTGGCTCTGGTGCCACGGTGCCAGAACCGGTTGGTAACCTAAAACACATTGGAATGGTGTTAAGTTAGTAGAGGAGTGGCGGAGAGAGTTCTGGGCATATTCTGCCCATGGCAAGAACACCGACCACTCCCCCGGCGCGTCCTGGCAGTAGGACCACAGGAACCTACCCACATCCTGATTTACCCGTTCCACCTGCCCATTTGACTCGGGGTGGAACCCAGAGGTCAGGCTGACCGAGACCCCCAGACGTTCCATGAACGCCTTCCAAACCTTGGACTTGAACTGGGGACCTCGGTCGGACACTATATCCTCTGGCACCCCGTAGTGCCGGAAGACGTGAGTAAACACGGCCTCCGCAGTCTGCAGGGCCGTGGGGAGACCGGGCAGAGGAAGGTGGTGGCAGGACTTGGAGAAGCGGTCCACAACGACCAGGATGGTGGTGTTACCTTGGGAGAGGGGAAGATCAGTCAAAAAATCAATACTAAGGTGAGACCATGGTCGTTGTGGAACTGGTAAAGGTTGTAGCTTACCCGCTGGGAGGTGCCTAGGTGCCTTACTCTGGGCGCACACCGAGCAGGAGGAGACGTACACCCTCACATCCTTAGCCAAGGTAGGCCACCAGTACTTTCCGATCAAGCAGCGCACTGTACGACCGATACCTGGGTGACCAGAGGAGGGTGACGTGTGTGCCCAAAAGATCAGACGATCACGGATAAGAGCAGGCACGTACCGCAGCCCAGCTGGACATTGCGGTGGAGATGGATCTGTGCATAATGCCTGCTCTATATCCACGTCCATCGCCCATACTACCGGCGCCACAATGCAGGAGGCTGGGAGTATGGGGGTGTTGTCTCTGGGCCTCTCCTCTGTGTTATACAGCCGGGACAGTGTGTCTGCCTTCACGTTCTTCGTACCCGGAATGTATGACAGTATAAAATCTAACCGGGTGAAGAATAGGGCCCACCTGGCCTGGCGAGGATTCAGCCTCCTCGCTGCCCGGATGTACTCCAGGTTACGGTGGTCCGTCCAGACGAGGAAAGGGTGTTTCACACCTTCGAGCCAATGCCTCCACATGGTCAAAGCTCGGACAACAGCCAATAGCTCCCGATCACCAACGTCGTAGTTCTGCTCCGCCGGGCTGAGCTTCTTAGAGAAGAAGACACAGGTGCGGAGCTTGGGTGGCGTGCCCGATTGTTGGGACAGGACAGCGCCTATCCCTACCTCGGACGCATCCACCTCCACTACGAACTGTAGTGATGGATCGGGGTGGGCCAGTACCGGAGCTGAGGTGAACAGACCCCGCAGTCTCCTGAAAGCCAGGTCAGCTGCAGCAGACCAGCGGAGCCAGGACAGCCCACCCTTCAACAGGGATGTAATGGGAGCTGCAACCTTGCCAAAGCCCCGGATAAACCTCCGATAGTAGTTGGCAAAGCCAAGGAAGCGCTGCACCTCCTTAACCGTGGTTGGACTCGGCCAATTACTCACGGCTGAAATGCGATCTCCCTCCATCTCCACACCTGAGGTGGTAATGCGGTATCCACGGAAGGAGACGGACTGCTGGAAAAACATACACTTCTCTGCCTTGGCATAAAGGTCATTTTTCAACAGTCGGGCCAGCACTTTGCGAACCAGGGACACATGCTTGGCGCGAGTAGTGGAATACACCAGGATGTCATGGATGTAGACCACCACATCGCGACCAAGCATGTCCCGAAACACCTCGTTCACAAAGGACTGGAAGACGGATGGAGCATTCATCAAACCGTAGGGCATCACCAGGTATTCATAATGCCCCGTGGTTTTGCTGAATGCTGTCTTCCACTCATCCCCCTCTCAGACACGCACCAGGTTGTACGCACTCCGTAGATCTAATTTGGTGAAGAATCGCGCCCCATGCTTTGACTCAATCACCGAAGGAATGAGGGGGAGAGGATAGCTAAATTGTATCGTCTCCTTGTTCAGTGATCGATAATCAATGCAAGGGCGCAGACCGCCGTCTTTCTTCTTCACAAAAAAGAAACTCGAGGAGGCGGGCGAAGTGGAGGGACTTATAAACCCCTGGCATAGGGACTCGGTGACGTATGTCTTCACAGCCTCCGTTTCAGCCTGTGACGGGGGATACACATGACTCCTGGGAGGCACAGCGTCTACCCGGTTGTTTATCGTACAATCCCCCGCCAGATGAGGTGGTAACTTGGTCGCCTGTGTTTTGGAAAACGCGTGTGCCAAATCGAGGTATTCGAGGGAATGCGCACGGTGGAGGTACTGTCTGGACTTTCCACCGTGGTTGCACCAACGGAAACACTGAGACACCTACCCTGACACTCTTGCGACCACCCCGTGAGAACCCTCTGTGGCCATGAAAAGGTGGGGTTGTGGAGTGCTAACCAAGGAATACCTAATACAACAGGGAAAGCAGGAGACTCAATAATAAAAAAAAAGTGACTTGCTCGCGATAAATCTCGTGGGTAACCATAGTGACTGGTGCTGTAACTTCCCTAACAAACTCGGACCCTATTGGTCGACTGTCAAGTGCTCTGATGGGGAGTGGAATGGATAGGGGAACCAATGAAATGCCTAGACTGTGCGAAAATGACCTGTCCATAAAGTTCCCAGCTGCGCCTGAATCTACTAGCGCCTTACACTGGGTAACTACACTTTAATCAGGAAAGTGGATGGGTAGGGTACAGTGTGCAGCAGAGGCCTCTCAACAAGTGTGGGTGTTCGATACCTGGGGTGACGCAAGAGTGCCCTGCCTGCCGCCTCCAGACCCAAAATAACTCTGACGACGACGTTCGGTGTAATGTCCTCTCGTGCCACCAGAGTGACACTGTCGGATCGCCGCTCCACCCAGCTCCATCAGTTCGTGATCCGAGTCGGGCGGGGATGGAACGGGCACCCGGACCCAGCTGCTAGAGTCCGGAACTCCAAGGCAAAGTCCTGCGCTGTCCTCGTCCCTTGCCTCAGGTGGACCAGCCGCTCGCCCGCCTCTCGACCCTCGGGCGGGTGATCGAAGACAGCCCGAAAGAGGCGAGCAAACTCCCCGTAGTTGTCCAACGCGGCTCCTCCTTCATTCCAGACCACGTTGGCCCACTCCAGGGCTTTCCCCGAGAGGCAGGAGACGAGGGCGGACACCTTCTCCCACTCCGATGGGGCCGGGCTGATGCTGGAAAAATAGAGCTCCAGTTGGAGGAGGAATCCCTGGCAGAGAGCAGCTGTACCGTCAAACACCCATGGTCGGGATATATGGATCCCTCTGGGTGCTGGGGTGTGGGTGGATGGAGCCGGTCGCCCAGCTGGTCTCGAAAGATCGGGTCCTCTCCTCTCCAGGCGTTGGACAACCTGGAGAACCCGATCCATCGCTTCTCCCAAGCTTGCTAGCATCGCCGAATGCTCCTGGACCCGTGCCACGACTCCAGGCATGCGCTCCTCTCCCGCTGACTGTGTTGGGTGATTTGAAGGAGTCAGGCGCAGGAGGCTAAATCACAGAATACAGAGTTTATTCCGGAAAACAGTTACGCAGGATAGCGTCAAACAGTCCAGTGCGCAAAACAAGCGCACTGGAGCAAATACAGGCACACAGGGAAAATATACCCCCGCAATACAAAATACACGTAGCTCAACCGAGCTATTCGCTCCTCACATAGAACAATCACCCACAAGGACAAGGGGGCAGAGGGAACGCTTATACAAGTACTAATGAGGGGATATGAACCAGGTGTGTGTAAATGACAAGACAAAACAAATGGAATGATGATATGAGATGTGGCAGTGGCTAGAAGGCCTGTGACGACGAACGCCGAAGCCTGCCCGAACAAGGAGAGGAGGCAGTTTCGGAGGAAGTCGTGACACTGTACAAGAGAGTCAGTGCAAAAAAAGGGGGTCAATGCAAATAGTCTGGGTAGCAATTTGATTAACTGTTCAGCAGTTTTATGGCTTGGGGGTAGAAGATGTTCAGGAGCCTTTTGGTCCCAGACTTGGGGCTCCTGGACCAAACAGCCAAAAAGCCCATGCAGTTGATCTGAAAAATACAACCCCAATAAACTTGCCATTGAATGAATACTTTAATATTTGCAGTATCACATTTTAAGACTATACACACACAACACTTGTATCATTGCTGCCATGACTGCACTATGTTACTAATGATAAGTTTGATTAAATATGCAATAACCTCGTTTACCACAAAAGAGTCAAAACTCAGAGTGAAGTTCAATTGTTTAATACCAAAGACGCAAAAGCTTTAATGCGCACCCCTCGAGTGGCGTAGCTGTATACATACTGTAAATGGTGCAGCATTTTCTTATATTCAAGTGAAGCCCCCCCCCCCCCACAAAAAAAAAAGACTACTTCAGCTGTTTTCTACTGTGGTTCACTTAGACCCATTCACCCTGATTAAAGACCCCGTCTGTCATTTCAATAGTTTCATCATCCTTTACGCCCCTTCCTCTTCTTGTCCTACTATTGCTCCAGATAACAAATTGGAGGTCTCCAGCTACCGGGAGTACATAGAAACTTCTTCAAACCGACACACTAATATTCAGCATAACACTTTTCTCTACTTTCACAATGACTTTGTAAGGCAAACATCCCAGAGACTTCAGGCCTCATTCTACTTCTCCTTAATCACGTAAAAGCCATTAATCACACAAACAGTAATTATTTACAATGTATCACTTTCTATAGTCTCAGTAGTGCATAATGCACCATAGTGGTTCCCCTTAAGAACCGAAAGAATGTGTGGGAAAATAAAGACAGGATTAGGCCAACTTTGAGATACCACTAGGAGACCTAGGATCTGGATTACTGGCATGAAACAGAGTGATTTTGAACTGTCTTACCAGGAAAGCTAACCCCAGCTGTGCTGTTTGTGGTTCTCTCTTCTTGAGATCCCGCCCTGCCCCTAATTCTGCTGGCTAGCGGTGCATTGACTGGACCTATACCTCTCATTTCACAGATAACTTTGTGTCTTTATTTTCAAGGGTGTTAGATTTTTATAGACAGTAAGACACCCATCTAGTGTGAGTGTAAAGGGATAATTGCCTCTAGGGAGCACTGGTGCAATCTGGGTCCCATGACTTCAAACGTCTCAGCAGAGCACCTCCTGCTGTTACTGCCTGTCCTCACAAACCTTGATCATGAAATTCAGTCACCCATAACTAGAGCCTGTTGGCCCAATTCAAAATCCTTAAGCAATAAAGCACACTACTGTCTTTTGTTCAACATTCCCTTTGTATTCTTAGTATATTCATGCAGAACTCCTTCCTTCTCAAACCAGAAGCAGCAGCTTCTCCACCCTCACCTACTCATCCTCAGTTAGGAAGTTTCTGTGGAGTTGCTGTCATACGCCTTTGATTTCTGCTCTGACATTTTCTCAACTGTCATTGTTTGGTAAGGAGTGACATAGATGCCAACCCTAAAATACAATTGTATTATCATGATGAGGAAAGAGATACAGTGAGTGAGGGAAAAAAGTTTTTGATCCCCTGCTAATTTTGTATGTTTGCCCACTGACAAAGAAATGATCAGTCTATAATTTTAATCGTAGGTTTATTTGAACAGTGAGAGACAGAATAACAACAAAAAAAGTCACCAAGAAAACAATTGGTAACACACTACGCCGTGAAGGACTGAAATCCTGCAGTGCCCGCAAGGTCCCCCTGCTCAAGAAAGTACATATACAGGGCCGTCTGAAGTTTGCCAATGAACATCTGAATGATTCAGAGGAGAACTGGGTGAAAGTTTGTGGTCAGATGAGACCAAAATCGAGCTCTTTGGCACAACTCAACTCGCCGTGTTTGGAGGAGGAGGAATGCTGCCTATGACCCCAAGAACACCATCCCCACTGTCAAACATGGAGGTGGAAACATTATGCTTTGGGGGTGTTTTTCTGCTAAGGGGACAGGACAACTTCACTGCATCAAAGGGACGATGGACGGGGCCATGTACCGTCAAATCTTGGGTGAGAACTTCCTTCCATCAGCCAGGGCATTGAAAATGGGTTGTGGATGGTATTCCAGCATGACAATGACCCAAAACACACGGCCAAGGCAACAAAGGAGTGGCTCAAGAAGAAGCACATTAAGGTCCTGGAGTGGCCTAGCCAGTCTCCAGACCTTAATCCCATAGAAAATCTGTGGAGGGAGCTGAAGTTTCGAGTTGCTAAACGTCAGCCTCGAAATCTTAATGACTTGGAGAAGATCTGCAAAGAGGAGTGGAACAAAATCCCTCCTGAGATGTGTGCAAACCTGGTGGCCAACTACAAGAAACGTCTGACCTCTGTGATTGCCAACAAGGGTTTTGCCACCAAGTACTAAGTCATGTTTTGCAGAGGGGTCAAATACTTATTTCCCTCATTAAAATGCAAATCAATTTATAACATTTTTGACATGCGTTTTTCTGGATTTTTTTGTTGTTATTCTGTCTCTCACTGTTCAAATAACCCTACCATTAAAATTATAGACTGATCATGTCTTTGTCAGTGGGCAAACGTACAAAATCAGCAGGGGATCAAATACTTTTTTCCCTCACTGTATGCGTCCTGCTGTCCATAGGCGCTTGTAAATTTATTTTATTGTATTATTATTATTGATTTGATGTTGCATTTACCAACAAACTGAAAGAAGAGTCTGAAGTATTTCTGGTAGCTATGATTCATTTATCAGTGTAGCTGGTTCATACAGTGAGGGAAAAAAGTATTTGATCCCCTGCTGATTTTGTACGTTTGCCCACTGACAAAGACATGATCAGTCTATAATTTTAATGGTAGGTTTATTTGAACCTGGGAGCCAGGGCCCTGACAGCCTCAATAAATGAAACAGAAGGGTTTTACTACCCAAAACACAATATCCTGATCCGTCCCATAATAGTGTGGCATTAAAACAATATTACCATGTTTTATTTCCAGATTAAATTCCAGCCGTGGGCTGCAGGTTGAGGGGAATGGCATGCTTTATCTCTGTCATCTAGCGGTGACAGCATGCGGTCAGGACAGCCGCAGGGAGACTGTGCCTCGCTTTTTATTCAGACAGAAAACACACATGGGGGATTGATCTAGCCTAACTCTGTGTGATAACATCCAGTCAATTTCCTTTCCATCAACTATGAGTTATTTGCATGGGCTCACCCCCTCCTCCTGGGATGACTGTTTCTGCTTATTTTGAGGCGGTGATTGTATAGAAATATGCCAAGGTTGAATTAGACTACCAAGAAATATACTTTTGCTGTGATTGTCCATTTCCCCTATATCAATATAATAATTGAGGTACCACCTAATGTCAATATTTGATAACATTTACATTTACATTTACGTCATTTAGCAGACGCTCTTATCCAGAGCGACTTACAAATATATGTTTTTTTTTTTTGGGGGGGGGGGGGGGGGTAGAAGGATTACTTTATCCTATCCCAGGTATTCCTTAAAGAGGTGGGGTTTCAAATGTCTCCGGAAGGTGATGAGTGACTCCGCTGTCCTGGCGTCGTGAGGGAGCTTGTTCCACCATTGGGGTGCCAGAGCAGCAAACAGTTTTGACTGGGCTGAGCGGGAACTACGCTTCCGCAGAGGTAGGGGAGCCAGCAGGCCAGAGGTGGATGAACGCAGTGCCCTCGTTTGGGTGTAGGGACTGATCAGAGCCTGAAGGTACGGAGGTGCCGTTCCCCTCACAGCTCCGTAGGCAAGCACCATGGTCTTGTAGCAGATGCGAGCTTCAACTGGAAGCCAGTGGAGTGTGCGGAGGAGCGGGGTGACGTGAGAGAACTTGGGAAGGTTGAACACCAGACGGGCTGCGGCATTCTGGATGAGTTGTAGGGGTTTAATGGCACAGGCAGGGAGCCCAGCCAACAGCGAGTTGCAGTAATCCAGACGGGAGATGACAGTGCCTGGATTAGGACCTGTGCCGCTTCCTGTGTAAGGCAGGGTCGTACTCTCCGAATGTTGTAGAGCATGAACCTACAGGATCGGGTCACCGCCTTGATGTTAGCGGAGAACGACAGGGTGTTGTCCAGGGTCACCAGGTAAACACAAATTATTGCTCACAGTTATCTGTGGGGGAAATATTTTCCGTTATGAAAATTTCTCCATACTGCTTAGTGCTACTCAATGGGGTATGTCTTACCATGCAAATCATGTAGTATGTTTAAATTGCTGCATTAAACTTTCAGTATTTTTGCCAATATCATATCTTCTGTTTTCATTCCCCCAGTTGTCCCAAAGCACCAGGAGAAATACCGTAATGATTCATGCGTGTTATACTCCTGTCAGCAGGTAGCAATCCCAGGTGTGTCATCAATTGTATGTTTCGGCGTTCCTCAAGTTTCCGTTTTAGGACCAGTATTGTTTTCACTATATATTCTACCTCTTGGTGATGTCATTTGGAAACACAATGTCAACTTTCACTGCTATGCGGACGACACACAGCTGTACATTTGGATGAAACATGGTGAAGCCCCAAAATTGCCTACCCTGGAAGCCTGTGTTTCAGACATAAGGAAGTGTATGGCGGCAATATTTTTACTTTTAAACTCGGACAAAACAGAGGTATTAGTTCTAGGTCCCAAGAAACAAAGAGATCTGCTGTTGGATCTGACAGTTAATCTTGATGGTTGTACAGTCGTCTCAAATAAAACTGTGAAGGACCTCTGTGTTGCTCTGGACCCTGATCTCTCTTTTGACGAACATACCAAGAATATTTAAAGGACAGCTTTTTTCCCATCTTTGTAACATTGCAAAAATCTGAAACTTTTTGTCCAAAATTGATGCAGAAAAGCAAATCCATGCTTTTGTCACTTCTAGATTAGACTACTGCAATGCTCTACTCTCGGGCTACCTGGATAAAGCACTAAATACATTTAAGTTAGTGCTAAACACGGCTGCTAGAATCCTGACTAGAACCCAAAAGTGTGATCATATTACTCCAGTGCTAGCCTACATTGGCTTCCTGTTAAGGCTAGGGCTGATTTTGATGTTTTACTGCTAACCTACAAAGCATTACATGGGCTTGCTCCTACCTATCTCTCCGATTTGGTCCTGCCGTACATACCTACACGTACGCTACGGTCACAAGACTGAGGCCTCCTTATTGTCCCTAGGATTTCCAAGCAAACAGCTGGAGGCAGGGCTTTCTCCTATAGAGCTACATTTTTATGGAATGTTCTGCCTATCCATGTGAGAGACGCAGACTCGGTCTCAACCTTTAAGTCATTACTGAAGACTCATCTCTTTAGTAGGTTCTATGATTGAGTGTAGTCTGGCCCAGGGGTGCGAAGGTGAACGGCAAGGCACTGGAGCGACGAACCGCCCTTGCTGTCTCTGCCTGGCTGGCTCCCCTCTCTCCACTGGGATTCTCTGCCTCTGACCCTATTACAGGGGCTAGGTCACTGGCTTACTAGTGCTCTTCCATGCCATCCCTAGGAGGGGTGCGTCACTTGAGTGGGTTGAGTCACAGACGTGATCTTCCTGTCCGGTTTTGCGCCCCCTCGGACTCGTGCGGTGGAGGAGATCTTCGTGGGCTATACTCAGCCTTGTCTCAGGGTAGTAAGTTGGTGGTCTGTTGATATCCCTCTAGTGGTGTGGGGGCTGTGTTTTGGCAAAGTGGGTGGGGTTATATCCTGCCTGGTTGGCCCTGTCCGGGAGTATCGTTGGACGGGGCCACAGTGTCCCCCGACCCACCCGTCTCAGTCTCCAGTATCTATTCTGCAATAGTCTATGTGCCGAGGGGCTAGGGTGGTCTGTTATCTGGTGTAATTCTCCTGTCTTATCTGGTGTCCTGTGTGAATTTAAGTATCCTCCCTGTAATTCTCTCTCTCTCCCTCTCTCCCTCCCCTCCAGGAGGACCTGAGCCCTAGGATCATGCCTCAGGACTACCTAGCCTGATGACTCCTGGCTGTCCCCAGTCCACCTGGTCGTGCTGCTGCTCCAGTTTCAACTGTTCTGCCTGCGGCTAGAGAACCCTGACCTGTTCACCGGACGTGCTACCTTGTCCTGGACCTGCTGTTTTCGACTCTCTCTCTTTTTCCTAGCCACTGTGCTTCTACATCTGCATTGCTTGCTGTTTGGGGTTTTAGGCTGGGTTTCTGTATAGCACTTTGTGACATCTGCTGATGTAAAAAGGGCTTCATAAATACATTTGATTGATTGATTAGCCTGTTAATTCGGAGGAGGCCAAGCTGATGATACTGTAACTCATTCTTGGAAAATACAATGACCTTTCACAGACACACTTTATTTTCTTTGGTTCTGAAGGGATCAAGACTGAGGCAGCTGAGCTTCAGCTGGTGTAAATGTCTAAGGAGCTAAGGTACTGTCACTTTCTCACAGTTAACTTGGAGACAAATAGGGGAAAGAAACCATAGATGACAGATGTTTAGCAACGGTATTCCAGAAGACCTGAAGGACATTACCATCTGCTTTCTTTCTTTCTTTCTTTCTTCCTTTCTTTCTTTCTTTCGTCTCTCTCTCTCTCTCTCTCCCTCGCTCTCTCTCTCTGTGTCTGTCTGTCTGTCTGTCTCTCTCTCTCTGTCTGTCTCTGTATCAATCTCTCCTCGCTTAGATCTAGATCTACTCCTCTCTTTCTTTGCCCCCCCTCCCCCCCCCTCTCTCTCAGCCCTTCATCCCACCACCATAGTAAATGTATGTCATTACTCAAACTAGCTTCCCCACAGCCCTGACTTTAAATGTAAAATTGTGGGACGATTTCCATCCCAGGTACATCAGAGCTCAGGGCTGTTCAGGGATGCAGCTCTCCAACACCATGTGATTACAGTTTTTCTCGATTGCTAAGACACATTTCTTGAAAGCTGCTCTCCTTTTCTCTTAACTGTGAACACAAAACCCAATTTTCAAGCTACATTCACAAAACCTCAGACTCTTCTTGCAAAACCAAACTTTCACCTCAAAACAGTTCAATCTGTGCTCAAAACTGAACTATGTTGTCAAATCGTGCCCCGAGTCAATCAAAATAAAAAACACTACTGAACAGTCACTAAACACTACGTAGAAAAATAGAAAACACAATGCTCAGGACATGAAGCTGGAGAAATACATGTTTATTGTTCACTGTAGGCTAAATGCATGTTGCAAAACAAAAAAAACCTGTGCATTTAGCACTTGTACAAAAAGACAAAACAGAAATCTTGTGCATTTACATGTAGCACTTGTAAAAACAAACAGAAATCTTATGCGTTTGCCACTTGTGTACAGTAAGCCCATGTAAAAATAAAGTACAAAAATATACAAATAAGTGCATTACTCAGCCACAGCATCATGTCTCCGTACTGGGTCAGGCCACAGGACTTCATCCACATCACAGGCCACATTTTGTCTGGCCAGGCAACGGGGGAAAAAACCCCTGGCATGCCGTATCCAGGCTTGGCATGCCTCCACACCTATGTCACCACAGGCAAGTCCCATGGCTTGCAGGAGATTTACCCTGGTGTAAGGTTGGCGTTCATATACCTTCCACCGCCATGAGGAGAATAATTCCTCAATGGGGTTTAGGAAAGGGGAGTACGGTGGAAGGCAAAGATTGATAAAACCTTGGTTCATATTGTACCACTCTCTAACCTGGAGGGCTCTGTGAAAACTCACATTGTCCCAAACAACAACATAGATGGGATGCTCATCCTGCTGCCCTAACAAAGCATCTCCCATGTGATTGAGGAAAATGAGGAGCTGGTGAGTGTTGTAGGGCCCCAGGTTGGCATGATGGTGGACAACCCCATGATTGCTGATGGCAGCACATAATGTGACATTGCCACCACGCTGCCCAGGAACACCAACAATGGCCCGATGGCCAATCACATTACGGCCTCTCCTTCTCCTTTTGGTGAGATTAAACCCAGCTTCATCCATGTAGATGTATTGATGGGGTCTTTCCATTGCATCCAGTTGAAAAACCCTCTGTAGAAATAGATATAGTTTTGTAAGTGATACGGAAAAAGTGATTTAGGCCACTACAGTAAATCACTACTTAGAGTAATCAACATTGAATGTGTCTGGATATATGCCAACCTGTACATACTGGAATCTTTGCTCTTTGACTCTGTCTGAGTTGCGATAAAGGGCACTCTGTATAGCTGTTTCATGCGCAGTCTGTTGCGCTTGAGGACACGATCAACAGTAGAGAGGCTGACACTGTTGATACCCTCAACATGTAAATGGTCCTCAACAATCTTCTGCTGAATTTCGCTCAGTTTAATGGCATTGTTCTCACGGACCATATCAACAATTAGGGTCTCTTGGTGTGGGGAGAACATACCTGTCCTCCCACCCCCATGTGGCAGTCTTTCAATTCTACAAAAAGAGAACATGGAGTTACAAAAAATATACATGGAATACTAGGCCTACAAACAGTTAGACCAACCCTCCATTACAATACTACAGTACATTGGTACAGTGATGTACTGAAACATATATTTACTTACAGTATACTGTGGTACAGTATATAGTATGTCATACAGTAATTGCTGTCAACATTTACATACTGTACTATAATGTCAAAAAGGTAATTACCTGTTCTCTTCTCTAAATCTTCGGATTATGGTGGACACAGTGAATCTACTGATGTTTGGTTGTACCCTTTGTCCAGCCTCCCTCATGCTCATACCATGGACAAGAACATGGTCAATCACAGTAGCTCTGATTTCATCAGATATTACTGTTCTTTGTCTTCGCTGACCACCTCGACCACCTCGACCTCCTCTCACACGAACTCTTCCTCTCAGATTTCTATCCATTGTAGGGCCTCACAAACCAGTGCTCTCTGAACTGGCTTACTGTATATGTTCCCTCACATCATTAGCCACAAGTGTGATCAATTTTGAGTTGTTGTGTTCAAGTGGTGACACCTGTGCTCTAATTGTGTTTGACTTTTGTCACCTGTGCTCACCATTATGCAGCACGGGTGCATCACAATGAAAATGTGTTGGCAAGTTATGTCTAAACAGGTGAAAAGTGCTTATGGTTTTGCCAAAAGAGTGATTGATTCAATCAGTGGGTTCAGGCAATGTCGTGGAAACATTTGACTAAGAAATAATCAACTCAAACAAAATATCTCTATAGATACGGAAGCCTGTGAATTCAAGAATTTAGACTTTTTATTGCATAACAAAAAGCCTGAGTTTTTTCTCCATGGATAAACTGTCTCTCTCTGGCTTAGAGATTTCTTTTATACACACAAATAAACAAACATGCGCACATTCCTAACTTATTTTAGTTCTGCACCGCCCTTCTTTTTCAACATCCAGCTGTCACATAATGTCCACTCCAAAAGGTCATGAATGCTTTTTCTATATGAAGCCTTTTCATTCTATCATTCTATTGGCTGAGTGGCGCAGGCCCCCTTCTTAAAAAAAGAACTAATGCAATGCACACTGTTGAACGCCTCTGTGAAAGAACACATGCATTCATTTAAAACATAGCATACACTTAATGTCTACATTTCTTATTTAAACATGTTTCTTAATTATACAATATCAAACATGTTTATTACATTTTACCTTTGGCATTTCCCCACATGCCATAATGATACATAAAATAATCCTACATATCCCCCCTATGGGACATTCCAATATTGTCCCAAATAATACAAAGATTAATTACCAAATATATGTAAGCATATGCAGTTACTTATTCTTAGCCTTGCCACATTTGGTTTCACTTCACACACATATTCAACCCAATATATCTTCCTCATTACTTGACCCATCCTGATGAGGACCCAGAGCCCAGTCAGGTATTGGATACAAGTCCGGAAGGTTTTCCTCTAAATTAACCTCCACATTTTCCTGTTGGGCTTTGTAACCATGACAGACCCATCCACCCCCAGGAACAACTCCATACAGACATTCAGGATTCCCAAATGGACAGTCCATTGGTCCTCCTTTAACATTACAAGATTTCCCAAATTCATTAACATACTGTCCTGGAGCTCCCTGAACTGGGTGTATTTCTTTGGCTGAAATAGTAACATTTGTCTGTACAGTCATTTGTTTTACTGTGGTTTGAATCAAAAGTGATTTTAACAGAGGTAGTATACAACAAAACACTACTCCCATTACTACAAGTGATATTCCTATCATTATTCCCATCTTTGTAAACATTGCACCCCATTTCCCCAAAGTTAATTCCATCCAGTCCCAAACATGAACATCATACCCAGCATTATCCTTAACCTCTTTTCGTAGTCCCTTGAGTTTAGTCATTGCTTCCGTGAAAGAACCATCCGGGGCAGTATTATTGGGGATAAAAGTACAACATTCATCTCCAAACATAACACAAACTCCACCTTTCTCCGCTAATAGCCAGTTTAAAGCCTGCCTATTCTGCCATGCCATTCTACTGGTAGCCTGTACTTGCTCTCCTAAAGCTGATAATGCAGAGTCTGTGTAATTAATAAACCTTTGTTGATTATAATAAATATAATTGATCCATTCTAGGTTTTTGTTGGTTGTAATCCAGACAAATATTGATTCAAATCCTGCTTTAATTTCATCTCTTGCCTTATATTCATTTGGAATTCCTCTGGGTTGACCTATTGCATCCAAATATACACTGGGGTCATGTTCATATGATCTTTTTACCCTTTTATTATTATTCTGTGCATCCCTATTTGTTGTTTGGTCTACCTCCCACTCTGATATAACCACCTCCTGAAGCATTTGTACTCTAGCACATACCCCCTTCCATCCTTTAAGCAAAGTAGCTCTAATACTTTGTCCTCCACATACCCAAAAGAAATCTGCCACTGCCACCGATTGATCCTCATAAGGAGAAATCAATGGCATTGCCAATGTTTGCTTCTCACATTCCCCAGAGTCACCCGGCCCTCCATTTGTAGCTATTACCCCAGTACTTGATCCTGCTGCCTGATAAATCGCTCTGTGAGGGGTATCTGCATTCCAGGACGTATCATTATTTAGGTGCCATGTGGTCTCACACTTTCCCTTAAATTTTCCCAAATCGTGCTCCCCCCCTGTTTTATTGTAACATTCATAATTTAGATTATAGTCTATACGGTATTTTTCTGGTGCTTCCATTTTTCTGGGCTCTATTCTGATATCTAATTTTTTACACCACTCTCCCCATCCTGTTTGATTATAGAATCTGTAATGATAGGGATTTCCCAAAAATGATAAACATTCTGCAGGACAGTAGGGCCTTTCTCCTCTTTTAAGATGACAGTAGCTTCGTTGGAAGTTAGCACAGTCCTTGTAACTGTGTGGACTTGGTATTACTATCAATTCTTTTAATGGAGAAGGAGCACATACTAAACAATCAGTTTTTCTATTAATTATTTTAGCTGAATATTGTGCCCATTTGTACCAATCATTCTGCATTGCTCCCTCCCATAGCCTTTCTATTTTTTGAGATGCTATTATTACTTTCGGTATTACTGTTGGGGCTGAGGTAGATTGTCTATTTTCCTGACTTCCCCAGTTTGTTAAAGAATCCCATACATTTTGAAAAAATCCATTTGTTTCTATTTTTTCTAATCCTGTCTTTGTTAGTTCAACTGCTATAGTACTTAGTGGTCCTTGAGTAGTGGTCATAGTTACCTTAACTATTTCAGGTTCTTCCTCCTGTCTAGATTGGTGTTTGGAAATAGGATCAATGTCCATTGTTGTTATACTATTTCCTTCTAACCCTTTAACACTATCTATTTCCAATATGTACTTTGCATTATTATCTTGAGTCAATTCCTTAAAGGTAATTTCCCAACTAATGTCTCCTTTGTTAACTTCTATTTGGCAGCCATATTCATCCCAGATTGCTTCTCCTCTTGTATGATGTTTAGCCCACCCACAAAGTGATTTCTCCGGCAGAGGTTTTATCCTACGTATTGAAAAGGATCTTTGAGTTTCTTCAACTGTCAGTACTTGCGCTGGAATAGAAATACTAGTTCGAGCTATCCCCAATGGTACATGTTTTTTTATTCTATTCTTCAATCTAACTTTAGGGGCCAATTTCTTAAGTACTGATGGAATCATGAGATATCTAGCCTGTTTTATATCCATTATTTTTCCATGTCTATTTGCCTTTGGCTCAACTTCTACACAATGATTTCTTTGACATTTTATTCTAAACATTACATATCCCTCAATCTGACACTTCCCCAATCTAGGCCATCCTGTATAAGACACTTGTTCTTTGTTTACAACAGCAATTCTTCCTGGCTCACTAAGACTATCTCTAGAATATTGCATAGTAGTAGGCAGACCCACCACCATCTCTCCCAGGTTAACTGCTATTACCGTTAAAGCAATTCCACAGTTCTTAAATTGTCGGAGATCATGTGAGAGCAGAGAAGTCAATTGTGGGAAAGTCTCTTTCCTTAACAACAGAGGAGTCTCTTCCCTTAACGGTAGAAAAATCACTTCTTCCTCCTTCTCCTGTTGTCCCTCCATTCCCTGTGTGTCTGCATGTGTGTGGGGGATCTGCCATGGCAGGCATCCTATCAGCAGTATTCCCCACATCATCAGGCCCCACCTCCCGACTCTCCGGATTTTTAGGTGGAAGTGCCTGTTGTCCTTCAACGTTGGCACTTGGACTCGTGCATGCTTCTTCTTCTTGGACTCCATCGGGTGCCTCGACATCCTCCTCTTCCCCATGGCTCGCCGATGGCAGACTGGTTCTCTTCGGGACCCTGGTGCAGTGGTTTAGATGGTACCACGTCGTACTTCCTTCCACCTGTACTGCTGTGGGCGTCGCTCGGATCACCGTATATGGTCCTTCTCTCCTGGGCTCGTTCCACTTCCTACGAAACACTCGGATGTAGACTTGATCTCCTGGAATCACCGGTCCTGGCTCCTCTGGTCCAGGCTCCGGTTCTCGCCCTTTTTCCTGGAGATAGATCACTTTATGTATAGCAGTTAGTTGTCTTACATATGCTTTAAGTTCCATCTCTAATTGCTCCAATGAGGGTCCTTTGTAGGGCCCTCTTAGACCTGGCACTGGCATGGGTCGACCCGTAAGCATTTCATGCGGGGTTAGATGCGTATTTCTGTTAGTTTGCATGCGATAACTCATCAATGCTAGTGGTAGTGCATCCACCCAATTGAGTTTTGCACTAGCACAGATTTTATTCAGTTTAGCCTTGAGGGTGCCATTAATTCTCTCAACCATCCCCTGAGATTGCGGATGATACACACACCCTAATCTTTGCTTAATCCTTAGCTGCTGTAATACTTGCTTCACTGTTTTCTGAATAAACGCTGATCCATTGTCTGAACTGATTTCCGTTGGTATTCCGAATCTGGGTATTACTTCTCTGGTTAGAAATTTGATTACTGTTCCTGATCCTAGATCTGCTGAGGGTACCGCTTCTACCCATCTACTGAATCTATCTATGATCACTAGCATGTACCTTTTCCCATTCACCTTTTTTATCATATCTACATAGTCCATAACTATATGTCGAAATGGTCCTTCAGGAACCGGTATGTGCCCTATAGGTGTTGTTATCCCTTTCCTTACATTGTTTTGTGCACACACCTCACATCTTACTAATGCCTCATCTATTGTTGCCTGTAGGTATGGAGACCAGTATCCTTGTTTTTTTATTTTCCTTACTATTTCCCCCCTTGCGCAATGGTCAAAACCATGCGCATCAGTTATCAGTAAGTTGAGCAACACAATGGGTGCCACTATGGTACCTTCATGTGACCTCCATAATCCCTTCATATCTTTGGTGGCCCCTCTTCTGTGCCACATAGACTGTTCATAAGGTCCTGCTCTTTCCTGCATCCTTATTATATCGTCTGACTGTGGCATGGATTCAATAATGACCATTGGTGCTGTTAACACTGGGACGGTGCATCTAGATGCCTTTCTTGCAGCTTCGTCAGCTGCATCGTTTCCTTTAGTTATAAACCCTTTTCCTTTTCTATGCGCCTGACATTTCACTATCGCCAATTTAGTGGGATACATTAACGCCGTCATTAATTCCACAATCTGCGCGTGGTGTTGTATGGGTGTACCATCGCTTTTCTTGAACCCTCGCTGCTTCCAGACTGCCCCAAATAGATGACACACCCCATGTGCATATGCTGAATCAGTATAGATATTAACAGTTTTTCGTTTCCCTAGGATACAAGCTGCAGTGAGTGCTTTTAGTTCTGCCAACTGGGCTGAGCATGGCTGTGGACAGCACTCTGCTATCACCTCTTTGAAACTTTCTCCTTGTTTTTGCACTACTGCATAGCCTGCATGATTTCCCACATGATCTTTATAGCACGATCCATCAACAAAATACTCTTCTATGCACTCTTCCCCTATGCTGGACAACGGGGTTGACTCTAAGTCTGGCCTTAGTCGAGTAAATGTTAATGAATCCGCCACACAGTCATGTGCTTGCCCCTCAAACTCTAAAGGGATTCTTTCAGCTGGGTTTACTGTACTGCATCGTTTAATAGAAACATCTGGATAGGACAATAGAGTCAAGTATTCCAAAGTTCTAGCATTGGTAAGGACAAACTTCCCTTGTTCTATTAGTTCCACAATTTTATGGTGTGTATATATTATTACCGGGTATCCCATAGTAATTGTGGACGCTTTGTCATATGCATAATGTAATGCAGCTAGACCTTGATAACAGGGTGGATATCCCTGGGCAACAGAATCCAGTTTAGAACTATAATATGCAATAGGTTGTTTTCGTCTTCCACTGCATGTCTCTTGCATAAGTACCGCTGTTGCATACCTATCACATCTATTGGCCACATACAACAAGAATGGTTTTGTGTAATCTGGGGCTGCTAGAGCCGGAGCTGACTGTATTTCCTTCTTTATTGTTTCGAACGCAGTCAATGCGTCAATGTTCCATTCCAGGCTTGCTCTAAGGTCTAGTTGTCCTGCTTCTTTCATGATTTCTCGTAAAGGAGCAGTTTTAACTGCATATTCCTCTATCCAGTCTGAGCTGAATCCAGTCATCCCTAAGAACGTCATCATCTGAGCAACTGTTTGAGGTAGTGGTGCCTTGCTGATTCCTTCCAATTGTCCTGGTGCTATTGCCTTTGTTCCATGTGCAATTGTTCTTCCTAGATATTCAACTTGGGATTGGCAATACTGAAGTTTCTTTTTTGACACCTTGTGTCCTCCTTCTGCCAGTCGCTTTAAAACTTTTATAGAATCAGCATGGCATTGTTCTAAGGAGGTAGCGCAGATCAACAGGTCATCCACGTACTGGATCAATGTTCCTTCAAGTATTAGATCTTCTAGATCTACTCTTAACACCCGATTGAATAAATGAGGAGAATGCTTAAATCCCTGTGGAGTTCGAGTATACGTAAATTGTCTACCTTTGTAGGTAAATGCAAACAAGTGTCTGCATTCTTCTGCCAGGGGCACACTAAAAAATGCTCCACATAAGTCAATCACTGTGAAGTACTTTGCTTCTGGGGGAACATTGGTGAGTAGCGTATGAGGGTTTGGAACATCAGCAGGCCAATCTTGTACTATTTCATTTATGGCCCTCAAATCATGTACCAGCCTCCACGTTTTCCCATCTGCTTTAAGGACCGGCAACAAAGGTGTATTACAACAACTTTGTGTTTCTATTAGTACTCCTGCTTTTATTAGTCCTTCAATTGTGCCACTGATGCCCTCTTCTGCTTTAGGTTTCATATGGTATTGAGCCCTCCAAGTGGGCTTAGCATGTGGCTTTGTTTTGACAAACACAGGACTTGCCGATTTTACCAATCCAACATCTGTATCATGTTGTGACCATACCTCCTGAGGTATGTTTTTCTCCATTTCCTGTTTTAGCTCGTCCTCCAATTCTGTCACCACCCCTAGCTGTGTTAGCTGTTGGGATGTAACTTCCACTGCCCTGGGATCCCCAGTCATTATTGTAGTATGGTGTATCTTGATTAAGGCTTTATCTACCGAGTGATAAATCAGTGGATTTTCTGTTTTGTTCCATTGAGTTGTTTTTGCTCGCAACATCATGGTGCCCAAATCCTTAGCCTCCATTCCCTTGTTCACCAGCAAGGTAATGTGTGGGGCAGCTTTAGAAACATTATACCACCTTGCCACAAAGTCTGAGCCATCCATGTCCGTCACCTCCATTGCTGCTCCTTGATTTCCTATAATTATGTACTGAGACATTATAGGTACTGATTTCCCATTTGTATTTAACAACCACAGTTGCTCTAAAAGATCATCACGATAGGGATCATATTGCATGGTACAGTGAAATTCTGACTTTCCTCTTTCCGCTTCTGGTATCTGAGCCTGAATAAACCTACCCCATTTCTTTACTACTCTATCTACTTCTGTCTCAATATCCCCTAACCAATAGACATTGGCTGTATCCTGTTTCATTACCATTTGTAAGTTCAACCCTGCCCTTTCTATAATTACTCCTTCCGAGGAACATCGAATTTGTATACCCATTTTGCATAGGGCATCTCTTCCCAATAGATTGACAGGGGTGTGTTTTGATACAAGTATAGGGAGGGTTGCGGATTTGTCATCTGCTGTCAGGCGAACTGGAGCTGTCATTGGAATTAACTGCGTCTGTCCCGAGAATCCTATAGTTTTGGCATACTTGCCAGACATGGGGAGGTGAGAGGCATAATTTGGACTTACACAAGTGTAAGTGGCTCCAGTATCAACCATCATTGGTGTGCCTCTGTTCTCTATTTGAACCTGCAGCATAGGTTCTTGATCAGCTTGTGTAGTTAGTACTGTAAACTGACCCTCCCCGGTAGGATTTTCTGGGCACCCCTAGTACCCCTGATTAGGCCCAGCCCATGGATTCACAGGACCTTGGATTTGTCGTTGATTTTGTTGCCAGCCGTCAGGTTGCTTCCAATTATTTTGGTTTTTGTACCCCTGTTGTTGCCAGGGATTTGTGGGGCAGTTTTGTCTGATATGCCCTTGCTGCTGGCATCCCCAGCAAATTCCAGGTTGCCCTTGTGGGCCCTGATTTCCTCCTTTTTTATTGTTTTGCTGAAATTGTTGTTGTTTATTGTTATTATTCCATTGCCGGGGTTGTTGTGCATACACATTCACTACTGGTACTGTGGGTTGTACTTGGGCATGTGGCGCGGGAGGCAGATATGGCCCTCCTGGAATAACTGCAGCCATCATTCCTGTTTCATTCGCAGGTGCTGCTACTGGGGCCTGGATTTTCTTCTTCCCTCTGTTTGTCAGTTCTTCCAATTGGAGTTGAGTCAGTTTCCTCTGAATGTCTCTCCCCTGCTCCATTAGTCTCTGTTCATCCTTTCTGTGTTTTTCTACTGCATGTATCACATGGTCACAGAATTCTTTGTGTGTCTTTGAGGTTAGCCCCACCACTTCCTCCAGCCTGCTTCTTACTGATTGGGGCATTGCCTCTATTATGGAGTTTCGGAATAGAGTTGTCATCAGTGGGTCCCCTTCTGGGTCTCGTTCCGTTTCCAGTCTCCATCGTTTCATCTGTTCATGTAGATAGGCAGCTGGATTCTCAGTTTCTCCCAGTGTCCCCCCTTTCAGTGACTTGGGGTCAATTCTTGCCGGGTATTCCAGTCTTAGTGCTTGCCAGACTTCGGGGCGGTGTGAATCAAAGTCCATCCCATCTCCTTGTGGGTCACTCACTTCTCTACTCAGGTCACTGTTCCCCAGTATATCCTCCATCTTTGCCTTTCCAACCACCCTTGCCAACAGTGCCTTCAGATCCCCCACAGCCAGCAGTTTCCCCATGGTCTGTTCCTCAAAAATCCTAATCCATTTTCCCGCTCCATTATGCAAATCAGGCAGACGGGCAACCAATCCTTCCAGGTCCTGTGATCCCCACGGAACATAATGAGCCTGTGTACCTTTTATCAGAATTGGATATATTCCCTTATATTTTTCAGGCCTTCTCAATGTTCTCCTATTCCGCAATCTTTCTTCTCTTACGCCTTGATTGCAATCTCCCCATATGTCAGCTGCTGCTCCCTCCTCCTCTAACTCTCTGCCTTCATGTTGTCTTACCTCACTTTGCTCCCTTTTTTTTTTTTCTTTTTCTCTCAACAATCGCCTCATCCTGTCCATTTCTCTCTCTATCTGTTCGTTTGTTGCTTCAATTTCTGCCATTTCTTCATCTGAGGGTTCTCCATCTTCTTTCTTTGTCATTTTCATTCTTCCCAATGCTTCCCTCAGCTCTCCATAGCAGTCCAATCTATTTGGCTTGATTTCTGCCCTTCGCTTTGTTCCTTCTGTTTCCTTTGAGTCTTTTTCCATCCTTTGGGAGGATGTAAACAGAGGTCTTTCTTCTTCCATTTCTATTTCTCCTTTTATTGATACTACTCCGGACACCTGGGGATATTGTCCACCAACATATGGTGGGGGTCCCAGAGACCTATCTGCTTTCTTTTTCTTTGTTTTCTCATCATCTTTTTTCAACATGTTTCTGGCTTCTCGCATGTTCCTTAGCAATCCTTCTCCTTCCAGTTTGAACATGTTGAGTACTTCTTTTTCTCTTTCTTTTTTGACGCTTCTCTTCTTTCCTGTGTCTTTTATTTTATGGTTCTTTATCAGTGTTTCCATTTCCTCACACACCGAGACATCAAATGTTCCTCCTTCTGGCCACTTAGTGCCCAGTTTCCTGGTGCGTTTCTCCCATTTTTCAGATGTTTTCGCTATTTCTTCCTTGCCCAAGGGATACCTGGCACTCAGTATTTCTACCGCCGTTTTATTCATATTTATGGCCTATATTTTTTAACTTCCTTTTTAATCTATTCTAGTATTTTTTCTATTTATTTATTCTTATATTAGTATTTGTTTTTATTGTTAGACTATTTGTGCTTCTTTGATTATTGTTTGGTTAGAACTTATTTATTATTCATGGGCATTTGACAGCCTCCTTATATCATAATACTATTTCCTGATGTCCACTTTTGTGTGGACACCTATAAATCCTTCCCCTCCTAGTACAGAGATTTTCACACTAAATTTCACTCTCACTCTTTCACTCTTTCACTCTCGGTGTGAGACCGGGTGCGTCCTTCCTACCAGGTTACACTCAAGTAACGGTCCAGGAAAGGTGCGCAAACCTTTCTCCACCCAACACAGAGATTTTCACACGACCTCAAACACAGCTTCTCTCCTCAACGCAGAAATTGAGCTGTTATCCGCAGGATTTTCTTAATATTGGTCCCCTAGGTCTCAAGATTTCTCAAGACCTAAGTTTGGCATCACCACACACAGGATGATGACCTGCCCGTTCAGTCCTCTGGAATTTTAGCTTTCCAAAGCGTCTATTCACAGGATTTATATTTATTAGCCCCCTAGGTCTCAAGCTTTCTCAAGACCTAAGTTTGGCATCACCACACACAGGATGATGACCTGCCCGTTCAGTCCTCTGGAATTTTAGCTTTCCAAAGCGTCTATTCACAGGATTTATATTTATTAGCCCCCTAGGTCTCAAGCTTTCTCAAGACCTAAGTTTGGCATCACCACACACAGGATGATGACCTGCCCGTTCAGTCCTCTGGAATTTTAGCTTTCCAAAGCGTCTATTCACAGGATTTATATTTATTAGCCCCCTAGGTCTTAAGCTTTCTCAAGACCTAAGTTTGGCATCACCACACACAGGATGATGACCTGCCCGTTCAGTCCTCTGGAATTTTAGCTTTCCAAAGCGTCTATTCACAGGATTTATATTTATTAGCCCCCTAGGTCTTAAGCTTTCTCAAGACCTAAGTTTGGCATCACCACACACAGGATGATGACCTGCCCGTTCAGTCCTCTGGAATTTTAGCTTTCCAAAGCGTCTATTCACAGGATTTATATTTATTAGCCCCCTAGGTCTCAAGCTTTCTCAAGACCTAAGTTTGGCATCACCACACACAGGATGATGACCTGCCCGTTCAGTCCTCTGGAATTTTAGCTTTCCAAAGCGTCTATTCACAGGATTTATATTTATTAGCCCCCTAGGTCTCAAGCTTTCTCAAGACCTAAGTTTGGCATCACCACACACAGGATGATGACCTGCCCGTTCAGTCCTCTGGAATTTTAGCTTTCCAAAGCGTTTATCCACAGGATTTATATTTATTAGCCCCCTAGGTCTCAAGCTTTCTCAAGACCTAAGTTTGGCATCACCACACACAGGATGATGACCTGCCCGTTCAGTCCTCTGGAATTTTAGCTTCCCAAAGCGTTTATCCACAGGATTTCTGCCTTCCTAAGCAGCCTATAAACGATATACTTTCGCTACACGTTCATAGCGGTATTCGAAGGACTTAACATGTTATTCCTGATCACTCAACCAGCTGGACAGCTGCCCGTGTCGAAATGACCCAGACAGAGCGATCAGCAAAATGAATCAAATGAATCGACCGAATCGAACAGACGCATCAGATGAGCAACCGAGTGACCCCGACGATTGAACGCTTGAGTTGAGCAGTCGAATCAAACAGATCAATCAGACTGTCCAACTCAGCAACCCGAATGAGACAGATTAATCATCCAACCCGACCACAATCTATCAAATCTCAATGGACTAAACAGGATTTGTAGCAGGATGAACAATTGAATCAGATAAAGAAAAGGGTTCAGACGAACAACCGAGTGTCATTGACAAGTATAGGACGCGTCAAACCGTCGGTTTAGTCAAACAGATGCATTCATACTGACCAAATGGTCAACTCAACCGAGACAGATAACCCACCCCACTCAACCACAATGACTGACCCACCCCAACCCAAGCAACCCTATTTATACTATTTTCTACTTATAGCAACCCTCGAGGCATTTTTTTTTTTTTTTTTTTTCTTCTATAATTTAGCATGCATTTTAAATTCAAAAGCTCCCAGTGTCTAATTTTCTGGTTCTTATATTTAGAGAGACCTACTAGGTTTTTCTGCAGATGTTGCCGAGCCCCAGATCGAACCACACAAACATTATATGGTGAGTAAGAACTTGGCTTACCTCTTTAAAAGCGGCCGCTTTTGTTTGTATGGTCCGTCCAAGCTGTTTCACAACTGCAAATGTATACCGTCACTGATCCCTATCAGGTCCCATCTGGGGTGCCAAAATATGTCGTGGAAACATTTGACTAAGAAATAATCAACTCAAACAAAATATCTCTATAGATACGGAAGCCTGTGAATTCAAGAATTTAGACTTTTTATTGCATAACAAAAAGCCTGAGTTTTTTCTCCATGGATAAACTGTCTCTCTCTGGCTTAGAGATTTCTTTTATACACACAAATAAACAAACATGCGCACATTCCTAACTTATTTTAGTTCTGCACCGCCCTTCTTTTTCAACATCCAGCTGTCACATAATGTCCACTCCAAAAGGTCATGAATGCTTTTTCTATATGAAGCCTTTTCATTCTATCATTCTATTGGCTGAGTGGCGCAGGCCCCCTTCTTAAAAAAAGAACTAATGCAATGCACACTGTTGAACGCCTCTGTGAAAGAACACATGCATTCATTTAAAACATAGCATACACTTAATGTCTACATTTCTTATTTAAACATGTTTCTTAATTATACAATATCAAACATGTTTATTACATTTTACCTTTGGCATTTCCCCACATGCCATAATGATACATAAAATAATCCTACAGCAACTGAGCATTTGGTTCAGACAATAGGGTTCAGTGTTTTAGCAATTGAGAAAAACTGTAATAGCTATCTCATACAGGGCCATTCCTCACCAGGTTTCTACACTGGTGCCAGCAATTCTGATTGCCAACAGGGCGAGTCCACACCAGGAAGACCCGAAAATATTTTTGGTATCTCAGATTGTTCTGGCAATTCTCACATAGAAACTTCATTGGGAGGAAGGATACAGTGAGGGAAAAAAGTATTTGATCCCCTGCTGATTTTGTACGTTTGCCCACTGACAAAGACATGATCAGTCTATAATATTAATGGTAGGGTTATTTGAACAGTGAGAGACAGAATAACAACAACAAAAATCCAGAAAAACGCATGTCAAAAATGTTATAAATTGATTTTTTCATTTTAATGAGGGAAATAAGTATTTGACCCCTCTGCAAAACATGACTTAGTACTTGGTGGCAAAACCCTTGTTGGCAATCACAGAGGTCAGACGTTTCTTGTAGTTGGCCACCAGGTTTGCACACATCTCAGGAGGGATTTTGTTCCACTCCTCTTTGCAGATCTTCTCCAAGTCATTAAGATTTCGAGGCTGACGTTTAGCAACTCGAAACTTCAGCTCCCTCCACAGATTTTCTATGGGATTAAGGTCTGGAGACTGGCTAGGCCACTCCAGGACCTTAATATGCTTCTTCTTGAGCCACTCCTTTGTTGCCTTGGCCGTGTGTTTTGGGTCATTGTCATGCTGGAATACCCATCCAAAACCCATTTTCAATGCCCTGGCTGATGGAAGGAGGTTCTCACCCAAGATTTGACGGTACATGGCCCTGTCCATCGTCCCTTTGATGCGGTGAAGTTGTCCTGTCCCCTTAGCAGAAAAACACCCCCAAAGCATAATGTTTCCACCTCCATGTTTGACGGTGGGGATGGTGTTCTTGGGGTCATAGGCAGCATTCCTCCTCCTCCAAACACGGCGAGTTGAGTTGTGCCAAAGAGCTCGATTTTGGTCTCATCTGACCACAACACTTTCACCCAGTTCTCCTCTGAATCATTCAGATGTTCATTGGCAAACTTCAGACGGCCCTGTATATGTACTTTCTTGAGCAGGGGGACCTTGCGGGCGCTGCAGGATTTCAGTCCTTCACGGCGTAGTGTGTTACCAATTGTTTTCCTGGTGACTATGGTCCCAGATGCCTTGAGATCATTGACAAGATCCTCCCGTGTAGTTCTGGGCTGATTCCTCACCGTTCTCATGATCATTGCAACTCCATGAGGTGAGATCTTGCATGGAGCCCCAGGCCGAGGGAGATTGACAGTTCTTTTGTGTTTCTTCCATTTGCGAATAATCACACCAACTGTTGTCACCTTCTCACCAAGCTGCTTGGCGATGGTCTTGTAGCCCATTCCAGCTTTGTGTAGGTCTACAATCTTGTCCCTGACATCCTTGGAGAGCTCTTTGGTCTTGGCCATGGTGGAGAGTTTGGAGTCTGATTGATTGATTGCTTCTGTGGAGAGGTGTCTTTTATACAGGTAACAAGATGAGATTAGGAGCACTCCCTTTAAGAGTGTGCTCCTAATCTCAGCTCGTTACCTGTATAAAAGACACCTGGGAGCCAGAAATCTTTCTGATTGAGAGGGGGTCAAATACATATTTCCCTCATTAAAATGCAAATCAATTTATAACATTTTTGACATGCGTTTTTCTGGATTTTTTTGTTGTTATTCTGTCTTTCACTGTTCAAATAAACCTACGATTAAAATTATAAACTGATCATTTCTTTGTCAGTGGGCAAACATACAAAATCAGCAGGGGATCAAATACTGTTTTCCCTCACTGTATTTGATATGCTTTTTACATTTGTATCACAAATAATTTGAGAAAATATCCAAAATATTTTCAGGCCTTCCTGGTGTGGAATCGCCCAACAGTCACTACCCCAATCAATATATATGAGAGAAGAGTCTCTGACAGGTCAGCTATTGTGTTTTCTATGTAATATACAGTAGCTTCTGTATGATTCTGTATGATAGCCCACCCAACTACCTCATCCCTATATTGTTATTTATTTTGCTCATTTGCACCCCAGTATCTCTATTTGCACATAATCTCTTGCACATCCATCATTCCCGTGTTAATACTAATTGTAATTATTTTGCACTATAGCCTATTTATTGCCTTACTTCCATAACTTGCTACATTTGCACACACTGTATATATACAGTGAGGGAAAAAAGTATTTGATCCCCTGCTGATTTTGTACGTTTGCCCACTGACAAAGAAATGATCAGTCTATAATTTTAATGGTAGGTTTATTTGAACAGTGAGAGACAGAATAACAACAAAAAAATCCAGAAAAACGCATGTCAAAAAAGTTATAAAATGATTTGCATTTTAATGAGGGAAATAAGTATTTTACCCCCTCTCAATCAGAAAGATTTCTAGCTCCCAGGTGTCTTTTATACAGGTAACGAGCTGAGATTAGGAGCACACACTTAAAGGGAGTGCTCGTAATCTCAGTTTGTTAGCTACAGTGGGGGAAAAAAGTATTTAGTCAGCCACCAATTGTGCAAGTTCTCCCACTTAAAAAGATGAGAGAGGCCTGTAATTTTCATCATAGGTACACGTCAACTATGACAGACAAATTGAGGAAAAAAATCCAGAAAATCACATTGTAGGATTTTTAATGAATTTATTTGCAAATTATATGGTGGAAAATAAGTATTTGATCACCTACAAACAAGCAACATTTCTGGCTCTCACAGACCTGTAACTTCTTCATTAAGAGGCTCCTCTGTCCTCCACTCGTTACCTGTATTAATGGCACCTGTTTGAACGTGTTATCAGTATAAAAGACACCTGTCCACAACCTCAAACAGTCACACTCCAAACTCCACTATGGCCAAGACCAAAGAGCTGTCAAAGGACACCAGAAACAAAATTGTAGACCTGCACCAGGCTGGGAAGATCTGCAAAAGGTAAGCAGCTTGGTTTGAAGAAATCAACTGTGGGAGCAATTATTAGGAAATGGAAGACATACAAGACCACTGATAATCTCCCTCGATCTGGGGCTCCACGCAAGATCTCACCCCGTGGTGTCAAAATGATCACAAGAACGGTGTGCAAAAATCCCAGAACCACACGGGGGGACCTAGTGAATGACCTGCAGAGAGCTGGGACCAAAGTAACAAAGCCTACCTAGTAACACACTACGCCGCCAGGGACTCAAATCCTGCAGTGCCAGACGTGTCCCCCTGCTTAAGCCAGTACATGTCCAGGCCCGTCTGAAGTTTGCTAGAGTGCATTTGGATGATCCAGAAGAGGATTGGGAGAATGTCATATGGTCAGATGAAACCAAAATATAACTTTTTGGTAAAAACTCAACTCGCCGTGTTTGGAGGACAAAGAATGCTGAGTTGCATCCAAAGAACACCATACCTACTGTGAAGCATGGGGGTGGAAACATCATGCTTTGGGGCTGTTTTTCTGCAAAGGGACCAGGACGACTGATCCGTGTAAAGGAAAGAATGAATGGGGCCATGTATCGTGAGATTTTGAGTGAAAACCTCCTTCCATCAGCAAGGGCATTGAAGATGAAACGTGGCTGGGTCTTTCAGCATGACAATGATCCCAAACACACCGCCCGGACAACGAAGGAGTGGCTTCGTAAGAAGCATTTCAAGGTCCTGGAGTGGCCTAGCCAGTCTCCAGATCTCAACCCCATAGAAAATCTTTGGAGGGAGTTGAAAGTCTGTGTTGCCCAGCGATAGCCCCAAAACATCACTGCTCTAGAGGAGATCTGCATGGAGGAATGGGCCAAAATACCAGCAACAGTGTGTGAAAACCTTGCGAAGACTTACAGAAAACTTACAAAATCGAGCTCTTTGGCATCAACTCTACCCGCCGTGTTTGGAGGAGGAGGAATGCTGCCTATGATCCCAAGAACACCATCCCCACAGTCAAACATGGAGGTGGAAACATTATGCTTTGGGGGTGTTTTTCTGCTAAGGGGACAGGACAACTTCACCGCATCAAAGGGACGATGGACAGGGCCATGTACCGTCAAATCTTGGGTGAGAACCTCCTTCCCTCAGCCAGGGCATTGAAAATGGGTTTTGGATGGGTATTCCAGCATGACAATGACCCAAAACACATGGCCAAGGCAACAAAGGAGTGGCTCAATAAGAAGCCCATTAAGGTCCTGGAGTGGCCTAGCCAGTCTCCAGACCTTAATCCCATAGACAATCTGTGGAGGGAGCTGAAGGTTCGAGTTGCCAAACGTCAGGCTCGAAACCTTAATGACTTGGAGAAGATCTGCAAAGAGGAGTGGGACAAAATCCCTCCTGAGATGTGTGCAACCTGGTGGCCAACTACAAGAAACGTCTGACCTCTGTGATTGCCAACAAGGGTTTTGTCACCAAGTACTAAGTCATGTTTTGCAGAGGGGTCAAATACTTATTTCCCTCATTAAAATGCAAATCAATTTATAACATTTTTTACATGTGTTTTTCTGGATTTTTTTGTTGTTATTCTGTCTCTCACTGTTCAAATAAACCTACCATTAAAATTATAGACTGATCATGTCTTTGTCAGTGGGCAAACGTACAAAATCAGCAGGGGATCAAATACTTTTTTCCCTCACTTTATTTTCTGTTGTATTTTTTGACTTTATGTTTTGTTTTACCCCATATGTAACTCTGTGTTGTTGTTTTTATCGCACTGCTTTGCTTTATCTTGGCCAGGTCGCAGTTGTAAATGAGAACTTGTTCTCAACTGGCTTACCTGGTTAAATAAAGGTGAAATAAAATAAAAAATAAAAAAAAGTATTTGTAGTTTACTACTTTCTAATGTAAAGGTGTGAAAATGACTGCATGTGTGTTTCTCTGCATGTTTGTGTGTGAGAAAGCATAGAGTAACCCGGCTACCTTGTAACATATCAACCAGAATGAATTAACAGTTTCAAATTGGTAAGAAAAATATGTAGTCTCCTTTTGTATTTGCATTTTATATTATAAATATGTGTCAGAAAAGGAGTTGATTTTAATGCAGTCTTGTGGTTGTTATTAGATTCTTGTTAGATGCCTTTGCATCCATGTTATTTACCAGATTAGTTGTTCTATTCCCTCTTTTGAACCTTGACACGCTGAGGCCCTATTTCTCCTCCCAGAATAATTCATATTCATCCTTCATAACTTTATTTCTCGCTCTTCTCAGACACAACAAAACGCGTTGGCAGAATCAACGCCTCCAGTATCAGAAAGAGATCAAACCCTTAGCCTGTCCTGTCAACATTTATCCCCTCCACGTCTTCACACTCAGGCACAGTGGGGGACACTTTCTCATCTGCCTGTTTTCTTTTTCAATATTACAGTTAGTTTTTTCTTTCCATTAGTTTTTGTTTTGTTCAGAGTAAATCAGAGCATGTTCTGCCAAATAGGGCTTGTTTTGCCCTCCTGTGCGATTGCACCATGACACCCAGTATAGAAATGGCAGATACCTAAAATTCTTCTCTTCTACTGTAGGTAGGTTAGAGTAGGCCCATTTAAGCTCCAAATGTGTGTGGGGGGAGAGTCTTGGCACATGGGGCGCACTCCAAGATACCTCCTCAGCATGGGCGGTGTGTTCAATAGGGCGATATGGGCGACGCACTGCCAAACGGGAAAAGGAAGGGATTTTTTTTCTAATCAATTATATCATGGCAACAGTAGTTCACGTCTGATCTGCCAGCCACTAAATGTCCAATCAGGCTAAAGTCGTGCTTCAAATGTCCCCGCCCGTTTTGGGGCGATTTCAGTCAGGTTGAAAATCGCCCAGAAGTCTCTCATAGCCTCTAATGTAAAATATTTTTTTTTCAAATTTCTGAGCTTTCAATACATTCTCTATGGGTGTCTGAGGGCATGCACTTACGCGCTTTCGTTATACGTAACGTAACGTAACCATGAACGGCAGACAGCAACGCTTGGACAGCGACTGGTGTAACCGACATGCACCATCTTTCAGAAAAGATTAAGAAAAATGAGCTGTCAAAGACCCACATTGATAGCTGTTTGAGATTGTCTGCTTTGGTGAGAGTGAATATTGCCACTCAACTGGATGAGGGATACAGGCTAGCTGTCCGCCGCCACAACGATGAGGTTAGCAACAGCAGAGTCGTGAACACTGTCTACGAGAATCGAGACGACCTCATAGAATGTTTTGAAGCCATCCGGACGGGTTCATTGGGTTCATTTGACCAGCCCACCGTACCAGAAGCTACAGAATAAGGACATCGATGCTGTCTTTATCAAACGTGCCCTCGACAGCTTCGCAAGCAGTGTGCAGGCCATAAGGTAAGATAAAGATTAAACAATATCATTCGATCTTTCTCAAAGCAGAGCTTTATTTGAAAATGTATGCATGAAAGGAGACTGCATTTGTGTTTGAAATTACATTATTGTCATTATATATGGCCAGTGGTGTAATCTATCTTATTTTATATACTATGTGTACTGTACAGTGGTGCTCATAAGTGTATGAACACATTCTAAAGCTGACTAAAAAGAGGAATAAAAAAATCATCTTTTGGAAATTGATCTTAATGACTTAATTAAAAAAGTTGGAAAATCCAACCTTTAAGGACACCAATTTTCTTTTCTTTTTTATTCCTCTTTTTAGTCAACTTTAGCATGGGATCATAAGCTTATGAGCACCACTGTATACTGTGCTGAACATCCAGGCTATGTGAGACACAAAGGCTAACTTAAACACTAAAGACTTTATGCATCCCTGCCCATTTTAAGTGGAACTGAAGTATTTGTACTATACATGGATACATTGCATATACCTGTGCATCACATAGACAACAATACTGTACAAAGCCAACAAACACATTGGTCTGTTTGCCTTCAGGGACTCCTCTCAACAGCAGCTGCAAGAAGCAACAGGAGCCAAAAGACCCAGAACAGCTTTGAGAGAAGAGGAGAAGCAGAGGCTGTCTGAAGAGGTCTGCAACACCATCCTGGATCACACCAAAGAAAGGTTCTCTTTCTCTGGCCACCTTGTGAGTGCTACCTTACTACAAGCAGACATGTTTGAAAGGTACTGCCATTCAAAAAAATAAAAAATCTGTTCATGTTCATTTTTACAAATCTATACAATTGGCCAGAATATGGTTGTTCATATTTACAAATCTATACAATTGGCCAGAATATGGTTGTTCATTTTTACAAAGCCATACATATTGTTTATGCAGTGTTGAGGAATGTGAAAGAACACCCTTGATTATTTTTACTGTGATAACTTATTTTGCTTTTGTAAGCCAACACTTTTGAGATCAGTCAATAAATGCTTCTGGTATTGACTTATATGCTGCCCCTGTCTTCATGTTGTTGCTGGACATATCTTTTTAAAAATGTGTGTAGGTCACCTAAATCATCAGAAAAATTGCCCCTCCTGAGAATTTTTTCAGGAGCCGCCACTGCTCCTCAGTGGAACATGACAGAGGCCCAGGCATCCCAGCTGCCTGATTGAAGATGCATCTCCCTCTGTGTTACCCTTTGGTTGTGGTGAAGCCTCCAAGGGCAGAGTGTAGAGTTAGGAGAATCCAGAGGCTGCAGGTCCATCTAAGAGGCCCAGTATCAGTGGTGTGTTGCCCCCCTGCTGTGTGCACTGTAGGGAGGGGGTAGATGGGTGCAGGGCCGGGGAGAGCAAGCTGGTGAGTGACAGGGGGAGAGCGGGAGTGAGGGCCGGGTACAGACAGGGGGTCTTCTGAGGTGGAGCAGGTTTTACACTATAGAGACGGGAAGGGGGTTCCTGAGTCTGTCCAGAAGGAATACGCCGGCACCAACCTCCTTTAGAGGCAGACCCAAACTACATACTTTCTTCTGAAAAGGCATGGGGTGTGTGGCATTTGTTTAGCTAAAATAGGCTTGTTTATCTGCAACAATTATAAACAATATTCTGTTTATTTCCTCCAGTGCTGCCACATCTGGAGAGTAAAAAGTGTGTAAGAGTCATATATTTCCCTGCAGATATTAGGAATATTCTCCCTATAGTTTACCCTAAATTCAGCTTAAATAATGTTTGAAAGCTTCAGTGTTTCAAAAGCTCTTATTTAGCCTCTGTGTTCAGTGTGTCTCAAACTGTGGCAGTCTCCAGAGGTACTGACAAGAGCCGTGAAACACACACACTGAGCAATGACAGGGAGCTATGCAAAATGTCCCTCAATATCAAACGCAGAAGAACAAAACAGTGTTTTCTGCGATACAAGGGACATGAGACAGGCAACAAACAAATGCTGCTGGCACAACAGACAATTTGTCCAATGCGGTTTCTCCCCTGAAGAAAGATGAATCGTTTCTAAGTCTCCAGAGGATTTTACTTTCTCTATTTCTATTGGGTTATTCTGCCTGCTTTGACAGACATGCCAATACTTTTTTCCAGCTCTCCTCCATTCTTTCTCTGTTTCCCTCTAGATGTGAAGTCGTGAAAAGGTTTTACCCTAACTGACACCCTTTGTCCTCCCCTGAATTAGTGGGATGTAATTCAGTTCAAATCAAACATAATTGTATTATTTCTCTATTGCATCATAGACCTGTGAACATTTCACAAGGCCCTTACAAGTGGTAAGAAAGTCACAAAAACAGGTTGAGAGCGAAGGAGAAACCAAGCATTGCTGCAGCACCAGGTTTCCATGTCCCTGCTGCAGAGTCTTCTGCTGCACAGACTGGAGATTCTGCTGATCTCACAAACCAATACCCCAGGGTTACACAGCTTTGTTTTTGTTGCTTTGTTTTATATTAATAGAAGCTGTGATACAGTAGGGCCCTTGCTTCCTCCCCCAGCTCCAGCAGGTCTGGGGTCAGTGGCCTGACTGTCACACTCTGTACTCAAATTTTTTAGATGCTCTGTAATAGCGTTAAAAGAGCTGCCTTATCCTCCTGATGAAAGGTAACTGAACTAAATGACTATCGCCCCGTAGCACTCACCTCTGTCATCATGAAGTGCTTTGAGAGACTAGTCAAGGATCATATCACCTCTACCTTACCTGTCACCCTAGACCCACTTCAATTTGCTTACTGCCCCAATAGATCCACAGACGATGCAATCGCCATCACACTGCACACTGCCCTATCCCATCTGGACAAGAGGAATATCTATGTAAGAATGCTGTTCATTGACTATAGCTCAGCATTCAACACCATAGTACCCTCCAAGTTCATCATTAAGCTCGAAGCCCTGGGTCTGAACCGCGCCCTGTGCAACTGGATCCTGGACTTTCTGACGGCCCGCCCCTAGGTGGTGAAGGTAGGAAACAACATCTCCACTTCACTGATCCTCAACACTGGGGCCCCACAAGGGTGCGTGCTCGGACACCTCCTGTACTCCCTGTTCACCCATGACTGCATGGCCAAGCACGCCTCCAACTCAATCATCAAGTTTGCAGACGACACAACAGTAGTAGGCTTGATTACCAACAATGACGAGACCGCCTACAGGGAGGAGGTGAGGGATCTGGGAGTGTGGTGCCAGGAAAATAACCTCTCACTCAACGTCAACAAAACAAAGGACATGATCGTGGACATCAGGAAACAGCAGAGGGTGCACCCCCCTATCCACATAGACGGGACCGCAGTGGAGAAGGTTGAAAGCTTCAAGTTCCTTGGCGTATACATCACTGACAAACTGAAATGGTCCACCCACGCAGACAGTGTGGTGAAGAAGGCGCAACAGAGCCTCTTCAACCTCAGGAGGCTGAAGAAATTTGGCTTGGCACCTAAAACCCTCACAAACTTTTACAGATGAACAATTGCACGGCAACTGCACTGCCCGCAACCGCAGGGCTCTCCAGAGGGTGGTGCGGTCTGCCGAATGCATTACCGGGGGCAAACTACCCGCCCTCCAAGACACCTACAGCACCCGATGTCACAGGAAGGCCAAAAAGATAATCAAGGACATCAACCACCCGAGCCACTGCCTGTTCACCCCGCTATCATCCAGAAGGTGAGGTCAGTACAGGTGCATCAAAGCTGGGACCGAGAGAATGAAAAACAGCTTCTATCTCAAGGCCGTCAGACTGTTAAATAGCCATCACTAGCACATTAGAGGCTGCTGCTGCCTATTGAAATCACTGGCCACTTTAAGAAATGGAACACTAGTCACTTTAATAATGTTTACATATCTTGCACTACTCATCTCATATGTATATACTGTATTCTATCCTATAATATTCTACTGTATCTTAGTCCATGCCGCTCTGTCATTGCTTGTCCATATATGTATATATTCTTAAATTCCATTCTTACTAGATTTGTGTGTATTGGGTATATGTTGTGAAATTGTTAGATGTTACTTGTTAGATGTTACTGCACTGTCGGAGCTAGAAGCACAAGCATTTCGCTACACCCGCAATAACATCTGCTAAACACGTGTATGTGACAAATAACATTTGATTTGATTTGATTTGATTTGGCCTTATCTAGACTGGCAGGAAGGGATTTCACTGTCTGACACTGCAGCACAGTCACTTACTGGCTCTGTGTATGTGCAAGCAATTGTATTTATTTGCTTGTGAGTGGAATCATATTTTATTGTGAGTCTGTGTTAGGGGTTAGTATGTACAGTCGTGGTCAAATGTTTTGAGAATGACACAAGTATTGGTCTTCACAAAGTTTGCTGCTTCAGTGTTATGAGATATTTTTGTCAGATGTTACTATGGTATACTGAAGTATAATTACAAGCATTCCATAAGTGTCAAAGGCTTTTATTGACAATTACATTAAGTTTAAGCAAAGAGTCAATATTTGCAGTGTTGACCCTTCTTTTTCAAGACCTCTGCAATCCGCCCTGGCATGCTGTCAATTAACTTCTGGGCCACATCCTGACTGATGACAGCCCATTCTTGCATAATCAATGCTTGGAGTTTGTCAGAATTTGTGGGGTTTTGTTTGTCCACCCGCCTCTTGAGGATCGACCACAAGTTCTCAATGGGATTACGGTCTGGGGAGTTTCCTGGTCATGGACCCAAAATGTCGATGTTTTGTTCCCAGAGACTTTTGCCTTATGGCAAGGTGCTCCATCATGCTGGAAAAGGCATTGGTCGTCACCAACTGTTCTTGGATGGTTGAGAGAAGTTGCTCTCGGAGGATGTGTTGGTACCATTCTTTATTCATGGCTGTGTTCTTAGGCAAAAATGTGAGTGAGCCCACTCCCTTGGCTGAGAAGCAACCCCTCACATGAATGGTCTCAGGATGCTTTACTGTTGGCATGACACAGGACTGATGGTAGTGCTCACCTTGTCTTCTCCGGACAAGGTGTTTTCCGGATGCCCCAAACAATCGGAAAGGGGATTAATCAGAGAAAATGACTTTACCCCAGTCCTCAGCAGTCCAATCCCTGTACCTTTTGCAGAATATCAGTCTGTCCCTGATGTTTTTCCTGGAGATAAGTGGCTTCTTTGATGCGCTTCTTGAAACCAGGCCATCCTCCAAAAGTCTTCGCCTCACTGTACGTGCAGATGCACTCACACCTGGCTGCTGCCATTCCTGAGCAAGCTCTGCACTGGTGGTACCCCGATCCCGCAGCTGAATCAACTTTAGGAGACGGTCCTGGCGCTTGCTGGACTTTCTTGGGCGCCCTGACACCTTCTTCAGAACAATTGAACCTCTCTCCTTTAAGTTCTTGATAATCCGATAAATGGTTGATTTAGGTGCAATCTTACTAGCAGCAATATCCTTGCCTGTGAAGGCCTTTTTGTGCAAAGCAATTATGACGGCACGTGTTTCCTTGCAGGTAACCATGGTTAACAGAGGAAGAACAATGATTTCAAGCACCACCCTCCTTTTAAAGCTTCCAGTATGTTATTCTAACTCAATCAGCATGACAGAGTGATCTCCAGCCTTGTCCTCGTCAACACTCTCACCTGTGTTAACGAGAGAATCACTGACATGATGGCAGCTGGTCCTTTTGTGGCAGGGCTGAAATGCAGTGGAAAGGTTTTTTGGGGATTAAGTTCATTTTCATGGCAAAGAGGGACTTTGCAATTAATTGCAATTCATCTGATCACTCTTCATGACATTCTGGAGTAAATGCAAATTGCCTTCATCAAAACTGAGGCAGCAGACTTTGTGAAAATTAATATTTGTGTCATTCTCAAAACTTTTGACCACGACTGTACAACACATTAAGATATTGAGTTACACCCCCACCCCCTTTTGCCCTCAGAAAACCCTTAATTCATCGAGGAATGTACTCTACAAGGTGTCGAAAGCGTTCCACAGGGATGCTGGCCCATGTTGACTCCAATGCTTCCCACAGTTGTGTCAAACCGGTGCACCTGGGACCTACTACCATACCCCGTTCAAAGGCACTTAAATATTTTGTCTTTCCCATTCACCCTCTGAAAGGCACACATACCAAATACATGTCTCAATTATCTCAACGCTTAAAAATCCTTCTTTAACCTGTCTCCTTCCCTTTATCTACACTGATTTGAAGTGGATTTATCAACTTATATCAATAAGGGCTCAAGCTTTAACCTGGATTCACCTGGTCAGTCTGTCATGGAAAGAGTGTTCATAATGTTTTGTACACTCAGTGTATAGTATGTGTACATTTTAGTCATTTAGCAGACGCTCTTATCCAGAGCGACTTACAGTTAGTGAGTGCATACATTATTATTTTTTTATATTTTTTTTCATGCTGGCCCCCCGTGGGAATCGAACCCACAACCCTGGCGTTGCAAACATCATGCTCTACCAACTGAGCTACATCCCTGCCGGCCATTCCCTCCCCTAAGGGGTCCGGTAAGGGCACTCTCATTTGCATCCTGTGTGCCTGCAACCTACACCTTGACACAGCAGTAACAGCCTACCTACACTCCTGCATCCTCCATAAAGAGTTTGTCCTAAACAACTCATCAAACTTACTGTAGCAGTATTTCTACCTCTGCTGGTCCCTTTTGTCACGTTCAATGACACGTGGGTGATGCTACTAGGAGTGTCATACTGTTGACAGAGAGTCACACTGCTGTGCCTAGTAGGCCAAAGTGTGTTATTAGGGGCAGGAGTTATTTAGGGAAATTGTGTTTTGATCTGCTTGGCAGGCCAGGTGCAGTGGTAGCTGGCATGGAAGTCCAGGCCCACTGCAGGCCAGCCAGTCCCCCACTAATCTGGGGGAGGGGGTGTAGGGGTTGAGCATGGAAGGTGGATGATCTGGGAAAAGAGCAGATTAAGTTTGTCTGCCTCTCAATTAAGGTTTCTTCTATAAAAACACTGATGTGGTTTGTCTGATATTGAAGTCAGTCAATTTCAATATAAGAATGAAATGCATCCATGTGACTCCCAAATTCTGTATTGTACATTTTGATTAAACTGATTTGTCTGTAGTTGTTTTGTCTGCATGACTCACAGCTTGCAGTACAACTTCCCAACATCCACCACTTCTCTTCTCTGTCGATGTTTCTGTTGTGATCTGAGCGTTATGTTAGAGCATTAGTCACTGCTGTCTCCTTTTCCTCATGACCTTGGCTGATGAATGGCTCTCATTATCTGCTGTGGTAGTTTCCCTGTTCATTATAATGGGTTGTGATACACTCTGCCATCTGTCTGTCTGTGTGCCTGTCTTTGTGCCTGCCTGCCTGCCTGCCTGCCTGCCTGCCTGCCTGCCTGCCTGCCTGCCTGCCTGCCTGCCTGCCTGCCTGCCTGCCTGCCTGCCTGCCTGCCTGCCTGCCTGCCTGCCTGCCTGCCTGCCTGCCTGTCTGTCTGTCTGTCTGTCTGTCTGTCTGTCTGTCTGTCTGTCTGTCTGTCTGTCTGTTCCCAGGTGTGAGTGCGGAGGATGTGGAGGACCTGCATGTGTTCCTGCTGGTCTGTGGCCTGAGAAGAGTGAAGGATCCTCTCTATCTGCTGGAGGCATTCTCAGGATTACCCCCTTGCCCCAATATGCTGCCCTAATTACATCCTCTGCCTTGACTTTTACTGGACACAAGCCCTGCCACAATTACATTATCTAATCTGGTACCTGAGCTATTCTTAAATATGCATTGCCACACAGAAGCAAAGTGAAAGAAAGTAAATTGAATTATGGTTGGCTGTCAGTCACTGTCTCTGGTTGATCAAATCAAATCAAATTGTATTTGTCACATGCACCGAATACAACAGGTGTAGACCTTACAGTGAGATGCTTACAAGCCTGTAACCAACAATGCAGTTTTAAGAAAGAATACCGAAAAAATTAAAATAAAAAATGAATAAAATACAAGAAAATATACACACCAAAAAACACACAAAAATACAATATAAAATTATACGAAATAAAAGTAACAAATAATTAAACAGCAGCAGTAAAAATAACAATAGCGAGGCTATATACAGGGGGTACCGGTACCGAGTCAATGTGCGGGTCACCGTTTAGTCGAGGTAATTGGGGTAATATGTACATGTAGGTAGAGTTATTAAATTGACTATGCATAGATAATAAACAGAGAGCAGCAGCAGTGTAAAAGAGGGGTGGGGGGCAATACAAATAGTCTGGGTAGCCATTTGATTAGATGTTCAGGAGTCTTATGGCTTGGGGGTAGAAGCTGTTTAGACAGCTGTTCTTGGACCTAGACTTGGCGCTCCGGTACCGCTTGCCGAGCGGTAGCAGAGAGAACAGTCTATGACTAGGGTGGCTGGAGTCTTTTACAATTTTTAGGGCCTTCCTCTGACACCACCTGGTATAGAGGTCCTGGATGGCAGGAAGCTTGGCCCCAGTGATGTACTGGGCCGTACGCACTACCCTCTGTAGTGCCTTGCGGTCAGAGGCCGAGCAATTGCCATACCAGGCAGTGATGCAACCAGTCAGGATGCTCTCGATGGTGCAGCTGTAGAATCTTTTGAGGATCTGAGGACCCATGCCAAATCTTTTCAGTCTCCTTAGGGGGAATAGGTTTTGTTGTTATCCTGGCACCACACTGCCAGGTCTCTGACCTCCTCCCTATAGGCTGTCTCGTCGTTGTCGGTGATCAGGCCTACCAATGTTGCGTCATCGGCAAACTTAATGATGGTGTTGTAGTCATGCCTGGCCATGCAGTCATGAGTGAACAGGGAGTACAGGAGGGGACTGAGCACGCACCCCTGAGGGGCCCCCGTGTTGAGGATCAGCGTGGCGGATGTGTTGTTTCGTACCCTTACCACCTGGGGGCGGCCCGTCAGGAAGTCCAGGATCCAGTTGCAGAGGGAGGTGTTTAGTCCCAGGGTCCTTAGCTTAGTGATGAGCTTTGAGGGCACTATGGTGTTGAACGCTGAGCTGTAGTCAATTAATAGCATTCTCACATAGGTGTTCCTTTTGTCCAGGTGTGAAAGGGCAGCGTGGAGCGCAATAGAGATTGCATCATCTGGGGCGATATGCAAAATGGAGTGGGTCTAGGGTTTCTGGGATAATGGTGTTGATGTGAGCCAGGACCAGCCTTTCAAAGCACTTCATGGCTACAGACGTGAGTGCTACGGGTCAGTAGTCATTTAGGCAGGTTACTTTAGTGTTCTTGGGCACAGGGACTATGGTGGTCTGCTTGAAACATGTTGGTATTACAGACTCAGACAGGGAGATGTTGAAAATGTCAGTGAAGACACTTGCCAGTTGGTCAGCGCATGCTCAGAGTACACGTCCTGGTAATCCGTCTGGCCCTGCGGCCTTGTGAATGTTGACCTGTTTAAAGGTCTTACTCACATCGACTACGGAGAGCGTGATCACACAGTCATCCGGAACAGCTGATGCTATCATACATGTTTCAGTGTTACTTGCCTCGAAGCGAGCATATAAGTATTTTAGCTCTACTGGTATGCTCGTGTCACTGGGCAGCTCGCGGCTGTGCTTCCCTTTGTAGTCTGTAATAGTTTGCAAGCCCTGCCACATCCGACGAGCGTCGGAGCCGGTGTAGTACGATTCGATCTTAGTCCTGTATTGACGCTTTGCCTGTTTGATGGTTCGTCGGAGGGCATAGCGGGATTTCTTATAAGCTTCCGGGTTAGAGTCCCGCTCCTTGAAAGTGGCAGCTCTACCCTTTAGCTCAGTGCGGATGTTGCCTGTAATCCATGGCTTCTGGTTGGGGTATGTACATACTGTCACTGTGGGGACGACGTCATCGATGCACTTCTTGATGAAGCCAGTGACTGATGTGGTGTACTCCTCAATGCCATCGGAAGAATCCCGGAACATATTCCAGTCTGTGCTAGCAAAACAGTCCTGTAGCTTAGCATCTGCTTCATCTGACCACTGGTCAGTCACTGGTGCTTCCTGCTTTAGTTATTGCTTGTAAGCAGGAATCATGAGGATAGAATTATGGTCAGATTTTACAAATGGAGGGCGAGGGAGAGCTTTGTATGCATCTCTGTGTGTGGAGTAAAGGTGGTCTAGAGGTTTTTTCCCTCTGGTTGCACACAGGGACGGCCTGTTCAATAGGGCGATATGGGCGACGCACTGCCAAACGGGAAAAGGAAGGGATTTTTTTTCTAATCAATTATATCACGGCAACAGTAGTTATTAGTGTTGTAATCTGATCTGACTGCCACTAAATGTCAAATCAGGCTAAAGTCGTGCTTCAAATGGCCCCGCCCGTTTTTGGGGCGATTTCAGTCAGGTTGAAAATCGCCCAGAAGTCTCTCATAGCCTGTCATGTAAAATCAATTTTTTTCAAATTTCAAAGCTTTCAATACATTCTCTATGGGTGTCTGTGGGCTTGCACTTATGCGCTTTCGTCATACGTGACGTAACCATGAACGTAACTAAGAAAATAGCGGCTAGCAGCGTCTCTGTTGCGACCTGCAGTGTGGCGTTATCTTATGTTTTTAATTTGTACACTTAGTGGCGTTATTTTATGTTTTTAATTTGTACACTTAGTTTACAAACATTCTGTCAACCATGGATTTCCAGTGGTGGGTTTTGGACTGATCTTGTTGATCGTGTACATACCCGCTACGAACGGACTAAATAATGAAAACGCTGCTGGCAGCGGAATCCAATACAGCTGGGAGACTTGGCTGGATGACAGAGTCCCGGACAGAGAAGTGGAGCCGGCCGGCTTCACCCTGGTCAGAGCGGACCGCGATCTGACAGTCACGGGGAAAATCGATCCTGGTAAGAGAGCGACTCTGTACCCCCGACATTGAACTGCTTTCTGTGTCACTGCGACCTTACTATCTGCCCCGTGAGTTCCCCCAATTGTTTGTTACCGTTGTGTACTGTTGATAATCACAAGTTTACTGGAGAACTGAGACCAAGTAGAGACTTTGAACAGGGTGGATATGGTATAATAAAGGCAGTTTATTCAGAGGTAAAGATATCTGGAATCGCGTGCACGGACTCGTTCGTCAAACTCTTAGGGAGCTATCTGAAGAGAGCCCCGAAAACATTGTGTGCAGACATTTTATACAATAAATGATGTAGGTTGAATCTAGTAGTTCTGATCTTCTGATTGGTCCTGATGAGTTGGGCGAGGTCCCCTCCACTGTTGCATTGGCTCTGAGTCGGGTTCTCTGTCTTCAAATGTTCAGCCTAAAGAGAGGGGATTTTTGTGTGTGTGTGTGTGTGTGTTTAACAGTGATGATGTGTGTGTGTGTGTGTGTTATCAGTGATGATGTGTGTGTGTGTGTGTGTGTGTGTGTGTGTGTCCTCAGAGCAAGAACTCGTGAGTTGGAAGAACTGAGAGACCTATGGCGTGGGTGTTGTCCTTGGCCACCTGCTGACAAGGCTGACAAGATAGGACTCTTTTGTCCATTGTTATAGGATAGGAACAGCATTGATTGAAAACAAACGCCCAACACAAAATGGGTCATGCACAAGATTTTAGTCAGACCAAGCTATAACATTATATATTTACTACGACAGTACATTCAACCAAAAGCTAATATAACAAAGGCATCAGAGATTATTTATAATCTGTCACAGAAACTGGAATCCATCTCCCCAGATCAGTCAATAAATGCTTCTGGTATTGACTTATATGCTGCCCCTGTCTTCATGTTGTTGCTGGACATATCTTTTTTAAAATGTGTGTAGGTCACCTAAATCATCAGAAAAATTGCCCCTCCTGAGAATTTTTTCAGGAGCCGCCACTGGTTGCACATTTAACCTGCTGGTAGAAATGAGGTAAAACGGATGTAAGTTTTCCTGCATTGAAGTCCCCGGCCACTAGGAGCGCCGCCTCTGCATGAGCGTTTTCCTGTTTGCTTATGGCCGTATACAGTTCATTGAATGTGTTCTTAGTGCCAGCATCGGTTTGTAGTGGTAAATAGACAGCAATGAAAAATATAGATGAAAACTCTCTTGGTAGATAGTGTGGTCTACAGCTTATCATGAGATCCTCTACCTCAGGCGAGCAAAACCTTGAGACTTCCTTACATATCGTGCACCAGCTGTTGTTTACAAATATACATAGACCGCCAGCCCTTGTCTTACCAGAGGCTGCCGTTCTGTCCTGCCGATACAGTGTATAACCCGCCAGCTGTATGTTATTCATGTCATCGTTCAGCCACGACTCGGTGAAACAATATATTACAGTTTTTAATGTTCCCTTGGTAGGATATTCGTGCCTGTAGTTCATCCATTTTATTATCAAGCGGTTGTAAGTTGGCTAATAGTATCGATGGCAAAGGCAGATTAGCCACTCGTCGCCGATTCCTTACCAAGCACCCCGATCTCCTTCCGCAATATGTCCTTTTCTTTCTACTGCGAATGATGGGGATGAGGGCCCTGTCAGGTGTCTGGAGCAAATCCCTCTTGTCCGACTCAAAAAAAAAGTAAAAATTAAAAAAAAAAAAATTAAAATTATAGTTCAAGGTTAGTAATCACTGTTCTGATGTCCAGAAGCTCTTTTCGGTCATAATAGACGGTAGCAGCAACATTATGTACAAAATAAGTTAAAAACAATGCAAAAAAACACACAAAATAGCATGGTTGGTGTCTTTCAGAGTGGCACACTGATAATCCCCTGGTAGTGCTCATCGTCATCGGGCCTATGGTGAGTGACCATAATAGGATCAGGGTGATTGTACACCTGAGAGGTCAAGCCTCCTGTGCCTCCTTTACTGTCTACTTATGTCTGTTAGAGCAGATCAGTGCATGGACAGCAACGTGCCTCCGGAGCCAGGTCAAAGGTACCTCTAATTGGATGCAGCATAGATAACAGCATTAGCCGGCATTAAACTGGAATAACGGGCGGCATTGAGCGTCTCCCGAGCTGCAGCCTTAGGAGCCAGGGGCAAGTTACTGTTTCAGTGCTGAGCTGACCCACCTGCCTGACTCCCAGCCTGCCTGTTCTCTCAGATCAGCCAGCCCACTGATTTATACTTTTACTTTTGATACTTAAGTATATTTTAAACCAAATACTTTTAGACTTTTACTCAAGTAGAATTTTACTGGGTGACTTTTACTTTAACTTGAGTCATTTTCTATTAAGGTATCTTTACTCAAGTATGACAATTGTGTACATTTCCATCACTGTTAATGAGAGGTAGTGGCACAGTCACGCCGAGGGTCAAACAGGATGTCTGGGAAGGAGGATAAGTAGAGAGCCACTGCAAAGTAGTCCTCAGGTCGAGTTCATGTCACAATCGTCGAAGGAGGAGGACCAACGCGCAGCGTTATTTGCAAACATACTTTACTTTATTAACTGATACACGAACAAAACAACAAACGATAACGTGAAGTCCTTGGTTAACACACATTAACCAACACGGAACAAGATCCCACAAACACTGTGGGAAAACTGGCTGCTTAAGTATGGTTCCCAATCAGAGACAACAAGCAACAGCTGATACTCGTTGCCTCTGATTGAGAACCACACTGGCCAACATAGAAACACAATACTAGAAAGAGAACATAGAACAAAACACATAGACTCTACACACCCTGGCTCAACATATTAGAGTCCCCAGAGCCAGGGTGTGACAGTTCACTCTTATCAAAGGGCATGCTCTAATGCTAGTTTGTGATAGCCGTACAAAACATACTGAATGGTTCTCTTGATTTATATATTAATTTCTATGTTTTATTTACAATTACTACGACCAGTTTATGAAATAGTATTGATGCCATAATGCACTTTTACTTTCATATTCGTTTTTTGCTATAGTGTTTTAATTGCATTGACATCATAGTTGATAAAACCTTGTCAAAAAGAGTAGAGCCAAAATGTCAGATGAAATCACCATTACTGCATATACAGCGCCTTCGGAAAGTATTCAGACCCCTTGACTTTTTCCACATTTTGTTACGTTACAGCCTTATTCTAAAATGGATCACATAAAACTAATCCTCAGCCATCTATACACAATACCCCATCATGACAAAGCGAAAACAGGTTTTTAGATATTTTAGCAAATTTATAAAAAATAAATAACAGAAATACCTTATTTACGTAAGTATTCAGACCCTTTGCTATGAGACTCGAAATTGAGCTCAGGTGCGTCCTGTTTTCACCTGTGCTAAATTCAATTGATTGGACAGGATTTGCACCTGTCTATATAAGGTCCCACAGTTGACAGTGCATGTCAGAGCAAAAACCAAGCCATGAGGTCATAGGAATTGTCCGTAGAGCTCTGAGACAGGATTGTGTCGAGGCACAGATCTGGGGAAGTGTACCAAAAAATGTCTGCAGCATTGAAGGTCCCCAAGAACACGGTGGCCTCCATCATTCTTAAATGGAAGAAGTTTGGAACCACTAAGACTCTTCCTAGAGCTGGCCGCCCGGCCAAACTGAGCAATCGGGGGAGAAGGGCCTTGGTCAGGGAGGTGACCAAGAACCCGATGGTCACTCTGACAGAGCTCCAGAGTTCCTCTGTGGAGATGGGAGAACCTTTGAGAAGGACAACCATCTCAGCAGCACTCCACCAATTAGGCCTTTATGGTAGTGGCCAGATGGAAGCCACTCTTCAGTAAAAGGCACATGATAGCCCACTTGGAGTTTGCCAAAAGGCACCTAAAGACAATCAGACCATGAGAAACAAGATTCTCTGGTCTGATGAAACCAAGATTGAACTCTTTGGCCTGAATGCAAAGTGTCATGTCTGGAGGAAACCTGGCACCATCCCTACGGTGAAGCATTGTGTTGGCAGCATCATGCTGTGGGGATGTTTTTAGCGGCAGGGACTGAGAGACTAGTCAGGATCGAGACAAAGATGAACGAAGGCAAAGTACAGAGAGATCCTCAATGAAAACCGGCTCCGGAGCGCTCAGGACCTCAGACTGGGGGCGAAGGTTCACCTTCCAACAGGACAACGGCCCTAAGCACACAGCCAAGACAACGCAGGAGTGGCTTCGGAACAAGTCTCTGAATGTCCTCGAGTGGCCCAGCCTTCAACCTGATCGAACATATCTGGAGAGACCTGAAAATAGCTGTGCAGCAACGCTCCCCATCCAACCTGATAGAGCTTGAGAGGATCTGCAGAGAAGAATGGGAGAAACTCCCCCAAATACAGGTGTGCCAAGTTTGTAGTGTCATACCCAAGAAGACTCGAGGCTGTAATCGCTGCCAAAGGTGCTTCAACAAAGTGCTGTGTAAAGGGTCTGAATACTTATGTAAATGTGATATTTCAATTTTTAATGTTTTAATAAGTTGGCAAACATTTCTAAAATCCTGTTTTTGCTTTGTCATTATGGGGTATTGTGTGTAGATTGATGAGGGAAAAATACAATTTAATCAATTTTAGAATAAGGCTGTAACCTAACAAAGTGTGGAAAAAGTAAAGGGGTCTGAATACTTTCCGAAGGCACTGTAAGTAGGAAGAAGGGTTCTCTCACCTTCAGCCCTAAAGCCAGAAAGTTTTCCACTGATTTGATAGTAGTCTATTTTCCGTGCTGCCAAAGAGGGGCTGTATCATAGCTGCCAATGGCCACCTTGGTACTTTTACTCCTGCTCTGTTTCCCTGTGTGATCTTCACCATTGGCCCTTTCCTATTGATTCTGTGTGGGCCTCTTCCCATAGACTGATTTAAATCCACCATCAAATCATTTATCCAGTTTTTCCCCCTACTCAAACTTTTTGTAACTCTCTCTAAAACAGCAGTATCATAAAAAGCTAGGCTACAGTGCATTCGGAAAGTATTCAGACCCCTTCACTTTTTGCACAGTATTCTAAAACTGATTATATAACAAAATGTGGAAAAAGCGAAGGGGTCTGAATATTTTCCGAATGCACTGCATAGTGTGTTTTTGTGTTCAAAGGCGCCTTTGAGTAGAATTGGCCAGGGGCACACCACTGTTTAGGCTGATGTGTTACTGGTGCTTCCTGCTCTGCTGTAGTTTGTGTTGTTGTTTGATAAGAAGATTCAGTGAAAGCATAGCCTTTAGTGATTCATGTAGACAACATCAAATGAACCACGGTGGTGTCTGTGCTCACACTAATGAAAGCAACAACATATCCATCTGTTCTATGTTAAACAAACAGTATACTAGAGATGTATTGCTAATTATTGAATGCAAGATAAAGGAGTTGTTTAAGGTTGATCAGGGAAGGGGTGGGGGGGGGGGGGGTGGTATATAAGCGTATGATGATGTCTCTCTACAAACAATTTCACACAGGTTCTGTTATTCTGTCCACTAAAGTTACTATATTTATCTCTGTATCATGACTATCATTGACTAGTAATCACTGATGTCATACTTTATATTGTCTCCCTGACCCTTCTATCTTTGTAAATCCTAGCGTTGTTTCTGGACGATGAGTATATTCAAGTACGATTATTTGCATGTGATACACATGCGCATTAAATATCACATTTAAATTCTGAAAAGCGATAAGCATGACAATAAAACAAAGAAAAGAAAACAGCATCTTGCTTGCAGCATCTTTGACCTAAATTGCTATGCTGCTAGGACTTTGCAGTGGGCCAGCTAATGCACGCAAATCCCACAGCGCAATTAATAAGATTGGGCACCGCACCCTGACCCCAATCTCTGAAAATACAGGATTAATCTCTGAAAATACAGGATTTTCAGAGAATGATTTGGCTACGTTAGAAATGATAAGCTGTGCCATTGTTGTATATCTTATGGTCATGATTAAGGCATGGCTGTCATTATCTCATGGAGGGTAGAGGTATGGACTCATAACTGGTAGGAGTATGCACTATGCAGTACCTAGCTGAGTGTTTAATATCTCAGTTCTAGGTCTCTGTAGCCTATAGTATTAAGTACAGATCAGAACAGTCTTCTTCCCAAAGAAGTCACATATTCCTTTTGTACAGCACTGCATATATACACACAAAAAAAGAATGCTCAAGCTTATTAAATAGTTAAACAGCATAAAGTCTAACCTGCTTTGACTGGAATATAGACACTATTTACCAACAGATTAATCATGTCAAAAGGTGTATTCTCTGATTTTTGTCTTCGATTGATCCTTTTTTTACTGAAGAAGTAGAAGCAATCAGTAAAAGGTAAAGCCTTTAAAACTTTTATTTCATGGTTATCATTTAAGTAGAACTTTAGGACTGACTAAAGATCTGCCAAACTGATCTAGAGCCTGCCGCTCCTGAGAGAAATTCAAAGACGCCCCGCCTCGGCTTATCTCACGCTTTATCCCGTGTGGCCCAAGAGAGCATGTAAACAAACTTTGCTTATGTCTGCTGTAGTGTTAGCAGAATGCAAATGTTTTCTAACTTGTTATGCAAATCTCTTGTCTCTTTCCACCCCCAGAGGCAGCTCTCAGAGAGATATTAGTGAAAGAGCTTCACCTCTTGGTCAAGGTGGTTTCAGACAGGAAACAGCCCTGTCTCTCTGTGGTTAGGACTTCCCTGTACTCTCAGAGCATGTCATGTCATGTCACACATACTGCACAGTGGCGCCAGCGGTCCGTGCATCATGCCCTGCACCTGTCACTCCTCCTGCCCATCATTCACTGCTGTGTGAGCCCAGTGGTGAGCCCAGTGGTGAGCCCTGTGGTGAGTCCTGTGGTGAGCCCTGTAGTGAGTCCTGTGGTGAGTCCTGTGGTGAGCCCTGTAGTGAGTCCTGTGGTGAGCCCTGTAGTAAGTCCTGTGGTGAGCCCTGTGTCACACAGTGCGCTGCTACTGCTGTGTTTCTCCAGGTCAGCAGGGGTCTACCTGGCCCAGGACAGGAGCCAAGAGGAGCTCTATGCTGCTATGAGGAGGTCAGCTGCCCTGGTTAACAGTTCAGTCTCAGAGGGGATGTCCTCAGAGAGTGAGGGATTACTATATGGGGCATAGTCAGCAATCATATTTTTTATCATCATAGTCATCATTGTCATCATTTTCAGGGCGTGCTCCGCCCACAAAATATATCACAATGTATATTTTGAATACAGCTCAGAATATAATATGTTGGTGTAACATGTAGTTCTTTCAAGGCACCAATATTTTGTACTACTCCATCCTGGGAACCTCATTATTTGCTTAGAGTGTTATCTGACCTGTGCCAGAGCAATTATAATAATTAATAGATTGTCATACTATCTTTTTTTATTCTCATAGAGAATGGGGTCTAATCCTGTTCATCTGTTTTAAACACTGTAGATTAAAACAATCCACAGAAGGTTTAAACTCTGATTAGCATGTTTCACTTCAACAACCTGCTGAGGAGGTATTACCTGAATTAATTACAGTGCAGTCCCAAGGGGATACCTACAAGTAAAGTCAATAAAGGGCTGGATGCAGCTAGCTAGCTAGCTAACAATAGCAGTTGTCAGGAGTGTGTGGTTTGATGTAGCTGTGTCTGTGTCATGTTCTGTGTCATTCAGGCAATGGATCTGGAGGTACTGGTGGTAATGCAGAAGAAAGACATAGCCACCAGCAGTAGCAACATAACTGAGCCTAGCAGCACTTTTGGCTACTTAGGTATGAGGAGAGAGGCTTGTGACCACTGAGGTGTATCAGACCCACTTAGAATGGGACTGTCTTTCCCCTGACACAGTCTGCTGTTTCTGAGGATTAACCTACTGTACTAGACACACTCTCTTCATGCTATTGTTTTTTTGTAAAGCTTAAAATTACAACCATAAATTACATAATAGTTATGTGCGTAAGTAGGTAAAATTACAAAAAGGGATTTTACATGTCTCAGAGTCCTAGACTTTAGTGAGAATGTACAGACCTCAGGGAAAAGAGTCAAGATGCAACAGTATCCAGTGAACTGTATAATGGTGTACATTAGCAACCAAGCATGTGGAGAAAGCGAGAGTTCCTTGGAGGGTCTCTTTAACTTACTGCTCAGAGAGAGGTTTGATGTGAAAAGAGCAAAGGTAGGTGTCAGCCGGCAGGGGGTACGTTCTCAGCATGGCGTGGTGGCAGGCAGGAGGTTGACATTAGCGTGATGCTGCTATGATGCCATAAGATGAGGGACTGTACGTTATTTATAATGAGGGATACCTGTAGAAAATCAGATCTCTCTGAAATGAAAATGGATGGCCCTCCCTTCAGTAAAATATATTTTTACCCGACCCTCCCTGAATGCTTAAAAAAAAAAAAAGTGACCCTCCCTTGTACCCAAAATAATAACTAAAACATAAAGTGGATAGCAGAGAACATGGCTACCATTTACCTTCACTCCCAGGACAGACCAGAGCCTTAGATATGCAGTTTTAGAAACTGTTCTTAGTTTTTTAAGCATTACATGACAAAGTAGCCAGAAGGTTGTGGATTCGCAGACCACCGCGGACAAAGGTGAAAAGATATCCATTACAATAAAAGCACTGCATGAATTTATCATCTTATTTGCGGTCCGATATTTTTTGTATTCTTTAAAAAAACGCATTTCATGCAATTCTACGTCAGTTTACATGACTGGAGACAAGCAGAATCTTTTTTTAATACCACAACAGAGCATGACAACGAATGAGTGCATGCTGCAGCACCGGAGACGTTTTGATTTCTATACAGGCTATTGTTAAAAAAGAGGATAGTCTATGTTTGGAACAGTGCTAAAGTTGTCTATCAACTGTAAAAATGTAGAACAACAGAACCAGTTACAAGTGAAGTATCTGATCATCAATGATTTCGAGAAAAAGCCATTAAATGTTTAACAGAGCAGCCACATATTATCAGGTATGCACTTTCTTTCATTTTCTTTTTTATTCAATGATATTGTTGTTACAAAATAGATTTGTGTTGACTGTGATTAGGGCATGCGAATAAAAGAGCATCTGCTAGGCTAAATTAACAAACTAGGAATGCATAGCTCAACTCACCTCTCCGGGGGAGGTCACGTCACGTGTGCTCAGCTGAGCCATGGAGAAATCCCTCTAACGGGGAACCTCACACACAGATGGCTGCAGAGACGAGGGTAAGCTAAACCATGACCTCTAGATAGTTTCAATTGGAACTGTGTCTGGCTGACACAACTTTCTCACACAGGATAATGTGCATGTTGCACAAGCCTTTCCCAGCACTGGCAATGTGTTATTGGCCATTCATTCATTTTTGGTGTTGACTTGTTCATTTGATACATAACACTCCTCAAGAGTGCTGGAAATGTACTATAGAAGCTGTCAAAAGATCAAGTACTTGAATGCCTGGAGCCATATAACCAGAATATGCCATTTTCAGAACGACTGTAGTATATTTATTTTAGAGTCCATTGATTATAGCATACGTCTCATAACTTGACCTTTAATTGTATTGACCAGCAAGATGGCGCAGACGATGGTTGCCCTCTTGCTAGCGCCTAGCCAATGTTGCAGTCTTTTGTTTCAGTACAGGGACGTGGAATCACATTTCAACTGCTCCGACACGAGACGCATGTGGCAAGGACTAGCAACCATTACAGACTTCAAAGGGAAAACCAGCTGCGCGGCGAACACCGATGCCTCGCTCCAAGACGAGCTAAACACTTTCTATGCTCGCTTACAGGTAATCAACACCGATCTTCCTACGAGGGCCCCCGCTTCTGAAGAGGACAGTGAGCTCTTGATGTCTGTGGCCGACCTAAGGCCTTCAAGCATGTGCATACTCGCAAATCAGCCGGACCAGACAGTATCCCCGGGCGCGTCGTCAGAGCATGCAAAGACCAGCTGGCGGGAGTGTTCACGGACATATTCAACCACTCCCTGTCCCAGTCTGTGATTCCCACATGCTTCAAGATGTCCACTATTTCCCCTGTACCCAATCAAACTAAGAAACTTGTCAAGGACCACATCAGCTCCACCTTACCTGACACCCTGGACCCAGTCAAATTTGCATACCACCCCAAAAGATCCACAGATGTCGCAATCACCATTGCTCTACACAATGCTCTATCCCACTTGGACAACCGGAACACCTATGTGGAATGCTGTTTTTTGACTACAGCTCAGCTTTCAACACCATAGTCCCCTTCAAGCTCGACACTAAGCTCAAGGCCCTGGGTATGAACAGTTCCCTCTGCAACTGGATCCTGGACTTCCTGACAGGCAAACCCCCGGTGGTCAGGGTAGGCAACAACACCTCCACCACACTGACCCTCAACACTTAGATCCCCCAGGGGTGCGTGCTCAACCCCCTCCTGTACTCCCTGTACACCCATGACTGCGTGGCCATGCACAACCCCAACGCCATCATTAAGTTTGCTGACAACACAGTGGGGGAGGAACTGATCACCGATGGCGACGAAACAACCTACAGGGAGGGGGTTAGAGCCCTGGCAGAGTGGTGCCAGGAAACCAGCCTCTCCTTCAACGTCAGCAAAACCAAGGAGCTGATCGAGGACTACAGGAAACAGGGGGGGAGCACGCCCCTATTGTCATCGACAGGGCTGCAGTGAAGAGGGTCAGAAGCTTCAAGTTCCTCTGCGTACACATCATAGAGAACCTGACATGGTCCAATCACACCACCACCGTGGTGAAGAAGGCGCAACAGCGCCTCTTCAACCTCAGACTACTGAAGAAATTTGTCATGTGCCCTCAGATCCTCAAGAACTACAGCTACACAATCAAGAGCATCTTGGCCGGCTGCATCACTGCCTGGTACAGCAACTGCACCACCCTCAGGCGGAAGGCTCTACAGAGGGTGGTGCGGATGGCAAATACATCACTGGGGGTGAGCTCCCTGCCCACCAGGACATCTACACAAGGCGGTGTCTGAGGAAGGCCTGAAAGATCGTCAAGGACTCTAGTCAACCGAGCCACAGATTGTTTATTCTGTTACCATCTGGCAAGCGGTATCAGAGCATCAGGTCGTGGTCCAACAGGCTCCGTGACAGCTTCTACCACCAGGCCATCAGGCTGTTGAACAGATAACCCTAGCTGTCACCCTTCACAGACCTGCAACTTAGAGACTATTTGCACCTTAGAGACTATTTGCACATTAAGGACTATCTGCACCTTAGAAGTTATTTGCACTGACTACTAACACATCCAACCATTACACACAAACTCCCATAAACACACACACAAGTACACACACGCAGTCAGAACTCTTTCTCACACACACATACACACACAAACAAACACACACACACAGAGTCAACGCTAGTGTTCTGTTATACAGTGCACTGAAAGTATTCAGACCCCTTGACATTTTCCACATTTTATTATGCTACAGCCTTATTCAAAAACAAAAATATCCTGTTCAATCTACACACAATACCCCATAATGACAAAGTGAAAAAGTAAAGAAATTTTTGCAAAAAAATAATTACATGAAAAACAGAAATACCTTATTTACATAAGTATTTACATGCTATGAGACTCGAAATTGAGCTTCCATTGATCATCTTTGAGATGTTTCCACAACTTGATTGGAGTCCACCTACTGTAAATTCAATTGATTGGACATGATTTGGAAAGACACACACCTGTCTATATAAGGTCCCACAGTTGACAGTGCATGTCAGAGCAAAAACCAAGCCATGAGGTCGAAGGAATTGTCCATAGAGCTCTGAGACAGGATTGCGTCGAGGCACAGATCTGGGGAAGGGTACCAAAACATTTCTGCAGCATTGAAGGTCCACAAGAACACAGTGGCCAACATCATTCTTAAATGGAAGAAGTTTGGAACCACCAAGACTCTTCCAATGGTCACTCTGACAGAGCTCCAGAGTTCCTCTGTGGAGATGGGAGAACCTTCCAGAAGGACAACCATCTCTGCAGCACTCCACCAATCAGGCCTTTATGGTAGAGTGGCCAGACAGAAGCCACTCCTCAGTAAAAGGCACATGACAGCCCGCTTGGAGTTTGCCAAAAGGCCCCTAAAGACTCTCAGACCATGAGAAACAAGATTCTCTGTTCTGATGAAACCAACATTGAACTCTTTGGCCTGAATGCCAAGTGTGACGTCTGGAGGAAACCTGGCACCATCCCTACGGTGAAGCATGGTGGTGGCAGCATCATGCTGTGGTGATGTTTTTCAGCGGTAGGGACTGGGAGACTAGTCAGGATCGAGGGAAAGATGAACGGAGCAAAGTACAGAGAGATCCTTGATGAAAACCGGCTCCAGAGCACTCAGGACCTCAGACTGGGGTGAATGTTCACCTTTCAACAGGACAATGACCCTAAGCACACAGCCAAGACAATGCAGGAGTGGCTTCGGGACAAGTCTTTGAATGTCCTTGAATTGCCCAGCCAGAGCCCGGACATGAAACCGATCGAACATCTCTGGAGAGACCTGAAAATAGCTGTGCAGCAACTCTCCCCATCCAGCCTGACAGAGTTTGAGAGGATCTGCAGAGAAGAATGGGAGAAACTCCCCAAATACAGGTGTGCCAAGCTTGTAGCGTCATACCCAAGAAGATTCTGAGCTGTAATCGCTGCCAAAGGTGTTTCAACAAAGTACCGAGTAAAGGGTCTGAATACTTATGTAAATGTGATATTTCAGTTTATTTTATTTTATAAATGTGCAAACATTTATAAAACCTGTTTTTTCTTTGTCATTATGCGGTATTGTGTGTAGATTGATGAGGGAAAACAGTAAGGCTGTAACGTAACAAAATGTGGAAAAAGTCAAGGGGTCTGAATACTTTCCGAATGCACTGTATGCTATTTGTTCTATTGCGTGACCAAGTCACTACCCACTTCATATTTGTAAATACAGTTATTACTTTGCATACTACCTCTTCATTTACTGATAAAGAAATGTGTGAGTGAGATATGACTAAAATGTCACACCCTCAGTTAAACTAATTATTAATGACTAATTATTACACCCTGAGACTGTGTGAAATGTGTTAGAGTGTGTGAGCGTAGGGCAAGTTAAGAGTATGACATTGTGTTACCATTTAGCAATGCGAGTAGGAGTTAGACCAGATAACAAAGGACAAGGAGAACTGTCTACAGACAACTGAGAAACCAAGATAAAGAGGCCTCCCAATTTAGGGAGGAGAGAAACTGTTAGGCTTGGAAGAGTGCATGTGTGTGTGTGTGTGTGTGTATGTGTGTGTGTGTATGTGTGTGTGTGTGTGTGTGTGTGTGTGTGTGTGTGTGACCTGATGGTCAGGAGAGCAGTTTTCCAGTGGAAAACTACAGCCCGCCTAAAGAGGGGTGGGGTTTTTCCTTTGACGTGTGCATATAAAAATATTGTACGACCATTTTGTTTCAGAACGTTCTCATGAATAAAGCCTGATGATTGTATGCTGGGCTGCTTGGTCTGATTATTAGAGATTTACAACCTCTGGAATACAGACTGAGTAATACGTTCATTTTTGAAACATTGGGATAGAAATTCTCGTAACAGCTTGGTCCTTTCGAGCCGGATCTCAACACCCGTTGTCTGTCGTCCCAGGGAACCCCGAAACCGTGCACGGGTGGATCTAGGATCCGTGGGACAAAGTCCTGACCTCTAAGATTGAGGGTTAATCCAGGCCGGCGGTGAACTGGTTCATGGCAGGAACGGTGACAAGATCCAACCAAATTGAGTCCCAGCTGCAAGAATAAGGTCAGTAGTCTTTATTCATGGTATTTGGGGGAAATTATCTGAACTTGCAATAACTGTTGTAATTCTTGTAAAGGACAGAGAATGATTACCAAAATCCTCAAGGAAGTCTTGCCGTCGTGTTTTTAGACGCTTATCTAGAGTAAAACCCCAATGCGCTAATATTCTATACTCTACCTCTGGGTAGAGAGGCCATTACCAAACATAAACTAGCCTTGTGTTGAGACAATCTGAAAGAGGGTTGTCAAAAGTGCACCAGGAGGAATTAAAATAGTATGTGTGAGAAATAGAATATTATAAGTCACAAACAACTGTAGATTAGCAGTAACTCTATCCGTTCCATGAAACTGGAGCCGTAATTTGTCTTAGTACAAACTCCAAGTCATGAAACTGGAGCCGTAATTTGTCTTAGTACAAACTCCATGTCATGGAACTGGAGCCGTAATTTGTCTAAGTACAAACTCCACGTCATGAAATTGGGGCCGTAATTTGTCTAAGTACAAACTCCAAGTTGCCGGTAGTGTTAACCAATAATCTTGTGTGAGACTTAATATTTGCTCAAAAGTCACATTTAAGAATACATTCCAGAGACAGGGACCAAAATAGGTCATGTGAGGAAGTAAGTAATTATAATTGACTGTTTTGAGGAAGAAACATATAAGAAATTAATTAAAGATCGAATAAATCATTAAAAGCAAAATTTTAAAATTATTTAATACCTAACAACTCAGTTAAAGTGACAAAAACTATTATTAGAGAGTTGGAAGTAATCTAAACTCGAATCCATGCTTAAACAGATACATAAGGTGTGTAAAGGGAGAGTAGAGAGAGAGCGGGTTAAAGTCATTTTAGTCATTTAGCAGATGCTTTTATCCAGAGCGACTTATAATTAGTGAGTGCATACATTTTTCATACTGGCCCCCCGTGGGAAACAAACCCACAACCCTTGTGTTGCAAGCGCCATGCTCTACCAACTGAGCTACAGGAAGGCCAATACACCTGCTGTAAATTGTGACGAATACAATGTTATTGTATTTATTGCTGAGAATTAATGGCTCTCTCGTATGGCTCCATCTCAAATGAAGATGCCCTCCAAACATGATCACATCACTTGAGTGAAGTGAAACAGCCTGCTGTTCTGGCGTTGGCTGCAGCTCTGTTTACCCACAAGGCTCTCTGCTCCAGGAGATCTTGGCTGCAGTGCCAGAGCAGGAGTCCTCACTGAAAGGCTGTGTGAGTTTGTATTATGTTACGGGCCTGGTCCCAGCCTCCCAGGCCACTAAATGAGCTGCCAGAATCCAAAAAGGACCTTATGGGCTCCAAACATTTCCACCGGTGCACAGGGATAATGTCATTACTCATTTTGTAATTGCTTGATGTTTCTCCCCATCTCCTCCATCTCATCCTGACAGCTGGTGTGGCAGGGCCATTAAATAGCATCAGACAGACACTGTTTGTGTTCTACTCCCTTCATAAGCAAATAAGAAGCAGCAGACATCAGAATAGGTTGCAAAGGGCCATTGCACAGGCCTATTTGGAACTGGTCACAGATGTCTCCATCAATTAGCAAGGCAGAGCATATTCAATGTGTGTTTACCTTTCAGAATAGCAACACTCCCTCATGTAATTCACTGCTGGGGTTGGTTACACCCCATAAACTCACTGCTTTAATGGGCTCTTAGAGGCTAGTTTCATAACTCTTTTTTTAACAATTAGTTTATTTTGGGGTAAAATACTAGTAAAGATTTATACTGAAGCGTTGATTGTACTTGCCCCTCCCCTTCCAGGAACTTGTGCGTGTGTCCCAGAGGGTGCTGGTAAACGGGGAGCTGCAGGTGCGTGTGGTGAGGAAGGGAAGCGCTATGTTGAAGAGCACCACTGCCTGGACCATGAGAGGGAGGCCTACCAGAAGCTGGTGGACACACTGCACTGAGGCTGAGGCAACCCTACTGTCTCTCAGGAACAACACCAACGCTGGCCTATACCTTCTCTCCATCTGGGGCTTAACACATCGCCGTGTGCTCATATATGAACTCTGCTGCTCTCTAACTACGCAGAGTTACAGCTGGGTCACACTTATATCAGAAAGGCCAAAAGAGAGGCATTGCATCCATAAAGGGATAAGTCGCTTTAATGATCAGGTACACAACATGGCCAAAAGACGGTGGACACCCTTTCAAATTAGTGCATTTGGCTATTTCAGCCCCACCCGTTGCTGACAGGTGTATAAAATTGAGCACACAGCCATGGAATTTCCATAGACAAACATTGGCAGTAGAATGGTCCATACTGAAGAGCTCAGTGACTTTCAACGTGGCACTTTCATAGGATGCCACCTTTCCAACAAGTCAGTTTGTCAAATTTCTGCCCTGATAGAGCTTCCCCGGTCAACTGTAAGTGCTCTTATTGTGAAGTGGAAAGGTCTAGGAGCAACAACAGCTCAGCCGCAAAGTGGTAGGCCACACAAGCTCACAGAACGGGACCGCCAAGTGCTGAAGCACGTAAAAATCGTCTGTCCTCGGTTGCAACACTTACTACCTAGTTCCAAACTGTCTCTGGAAGCAACGTCAGGAGCTACATGAAGTGGGTTTCTTAGGCCGAGCAGCCGCACACAAACCTAAGATCACCATGCGCAATGCCAAGCATCGGCTAGAGCGGTGTAAAGCTTGCCGTCATTGGACTCTGGAGCAGTGGAAATGCGTTCTCTGGAGTGTTGAATCACGCTTCACCATCTGGCAGTCTGACGGATAAATCTGGGTTTGGCGGATGCCAGGAGAAAGCTACCTGCCCGAATGCATAGTGCCAACTGTAAAGTTTGGTTGAGGAGGAATAATGGTCTAGGGCTTGTGATGGACATTTTTATGTTTGTGCTTTTCTAATAACCAATGTCTGTGTTCTGTTTGAGCTTTTCTATAAACCAATATCATTCAATCCTCACTATCAGTATCTGCAATTTGGCAGTACTGTCACGCCCTGGCTCTGGGGACTCTTAAATGTTGAGCCAGGGTGTGTAGTGTCTATGTTGTATTTTCTATGTTGTTGATCTAGATTGTGTAGATCTATGTTGGCCAGGGTGGTTCCCAATCAGAGGCAGCTGTTTCTCGTTGTCTCTGATTGGGGACCATACTTAGGCAGCATGTTTGGCACTAGTCATTGTGGGATCTTGTTCCGTATGGTTTGTTTTGGTGTTAACCTAGGACTTCACGTATCGTTTGGTTTGTTGTTTTTGTTCGTGTGTGTTAAGTACGTTAATTAAATAAAATGTATGCTTACCACGCTGTGCCTTGGTCCGTCACTTCCATGAACGAGCGTGACAGAAGATCCCACCTCGACTGGATCAAGCAGCGTGACGAGGAGAGAGGATGGACTTGGGAGGAGATGAGTGAGAGTCTGGCAAGAGGGATGGAGGCCATGAGCACAGGGGAGAGACAAGCCCAAAAAATGTTTAGGGGGGGGCTCACGACGTGGACGACGAGGCAGCAGGAGGCCGCGATAGAGCGGTTCAGCCGGTTAGCAGAGGAGGCCGCCAGATGAAGGGGGTCATTGGTCACGAGGGAGAAGGAGAGTGTAGAGGCACGGCGAGAGGAACTGAGTAGGCAGCAGAGGGAGCGGAGGTTTATGAGGAAACCCAGTCCTGCTCCTCGCACCAAGCAAGTGGTGTGTGTCACCAGTCCGGTCCGGCCCGTTCCTGATTCCCGCACAAGGCCAGTGGTGCGCGTCGCCAGCCCGGTCCGGTCTGTTCCTGCTCCCCGCACCAAGCCAATGGTGCGCGTCGTCGGTCCGGCCTGTTCCTGCTCCCCGCACCAAGCCAATGGTGTGCGTCGCCAGCCCGGTCCGGCCTGTTCCTGCTCCCCGGACCAAGCCAATGGTGCGCGTCGTCAGCCCGGTCCGGCCCGTTCCTGCTCCCCGCACCAAGCCAGTGGTGCGCGTCGCCAGCCCGGTCCGGCCTGTTCCTGCTCCCCGCACCAAGCCAATGGTGCGCTACGTCAGCCCGGTCCGGCCCATTCCTGCTCCCCGCACCAAGCTAGTGGTGCGCGTCGTCAGCCCGGTCCGGCCCGTTCCTGCTCCCCGCACCAAGCTAGTGGTGCGCATCGTCAGTCTGACACGGTCCGTGCCTGTTCCACCGGTGCCTGTTCCGGCACCGGTCAGCTGCTCCACGCCGGAGCCAGAGCAATCCGCTCCACCGGTGTGGTGCCGGAATGCCCACCCGGCCCCTACCCTCTTGTGTTTGGTTGGCGCGGTCGCAGTCCGCGCCTTTGGGGGGGGGGGGGGTACTGTCACGCCCTGGCTCTGGGGACTCTTATATGTTGAGCCAGGGTGTGGATTTTTCAATGTTATAGTTTTCTATGTTGTGTTGTAGATCGTTTAGTTTCTATGTTGGCCAGGGTGGTTCCCAATCAGAGACAGCTGTAGCTTGCTGTCTCTGATTGGGGACCATACTTAGGCAGCATGTTTGGCACTATTCATTGTGGGATCTTGTTCCGTATGGTTTGTTTGGTGTTAACCTAGGACTTCACGTATCGTTTGGTTTGTTGTTTTTGTTCGTGTGTGTTAAGTACGTTAATTAAATAAAATGTATGCTTACCACGCTGTGCCTTGGTCCGTCACTTCCATGAACGAGCGTGACAGAAGATCCCACCTCGACTGGATCAAGCAGCGTGACGAGGAGAGAGGATGGACTTGGGAGGAGATGAGTGAGAGTCTGGCAAGAGGGATGGAGGCCATGAGCACAGGGGAGAGACAAGCCCAAAAAATGTTTAGGGGGGGGCTCACGCCGTGGACGACGAGGCAGCAGGAGGCCGCGATAGAGCGGTTCAGCCGGTTAGCAGAGGAGGCCGCCAGATGAAGGGGGTCATTGGTCACGAGGGAGAAGGAGAGTGTAGAGGCACGGCGAGAGGAACTGAGTAGGCAGCAGAGGGAGCGGAGGTTTATGAGGAAACCCAGTCCTGCTCCTCACACCAAGCAAGTGGTGTGTGTCACCAGTCCGGTCCGGCCCGTTCCTGATTCCCGCACAAGGCCAGTGGTGCGCGTCGCCAGCCCGGTCCGGTCTGTTCCTGCTCCCCGCACCAAGCCAATGGTGCGCGTCGTCAGCCCGGTCCGGCCTGTTCCTGCTCCCCGCACCAAGCCAATGGTGTGCGTCGCCAGCCCGGTCCGGCCTGTTCCTGCTCCCCGCACCAAGCCAATGGTGCGCGTCGTCAGCCCGGTCTGGCCCGTTCCTGCTCCCCGCACCAAGCCAGTGGTGCGCGTCGCCAGCCCGGTCCGGCCTGTTCCTGCTCCCCGCACCAAGCCAATGGTGCGCGTCGTCAGCCCGGTCCGGCCCATTCCTGCTCCCCGCACCAAGCTAGTGGTGCGCGTCGTCAGCCCGGTCCGGCCCGTTCCTGCTCCCCGCACCAAGCTAGTGGTGCGCATCGTCAGTCTGGCACGGTCCGTGCCTGTTCCACCGGTGCCTGTTCCGGCACCGGTCAGCTGCTCCACGCCGGAGCCAGAGCAATCCGCTCCACCGGTGTGGTGCCGGAATGCCCACCCGGCCCCTACCCTCTTGTGTTTGGTTGGCGCGGTCGCAGTCCGCGCCTTTGGGGGGGGGGGGGGGTACTGTCACGCCCTGGCTCTGGGGACTCTTATATGTTGAGCCAGGGTGTGGATTTTTCAATGTTATAGTTTTCTATGTTGTGTTGTAGATCGTTTAGTTTCTATGTTGGCCAGGGTGGTTCCCAATCAGAGACAGCTGTAGCTTGTTGTCTCTGATTGGGGACCATACTTAGGCAGCATGTTTGGCACTATTCATTGTGGGATCTTGTTCCGTATGGTTTGTTTGGTGTTAACCTAGGACTTCACGTATCGTTTGGTTTGTTGTTTTTGTTCGTGTGTGTTAAGTACGTTAATTAAATAAAATGTACGCTTACCACGCTGCGCCTTGGTCCGTCACTTCCATGAACGAGCGTGACAAGTACGCCCAGAACCTTGTTTAGACAAAGGGATATCTCAGTTTCAAGGTCTCAGCTTAGAGAGAAGAAGCCTCGTGAGGTATTGGTCTTTCACATGCATGACCCAGTATTGGTCGTAACATGAATTAAGCAAACGTTAATTATGAATGATGAATAAGCTAAATCATGCAAATATAACTTGTCAGTATATAAGGGAACTAACGGGACTGCCCTGTTAGAGCTCATTTCAGTCCGGTACTTTATGCATCTAAGTTTGACTGTGACCTCTCCCGCTAGTTTACAATAAAGAATGATCCATTTAAGATTGACTTCTTGTCCCTGGTGTAGAATTTCCACAACAATTGGCTGTTTTTCATGGTTCGGGCTAGGCCCCTTAGTTCCAGTGAAGGGAAATCTTAACGCTACAGCATACAATGACATTCTAGACGATTCTGTGCTTCCAACTTTGTGGCAACAGTTTGGGGAAGGCCCTTTCCTGTTTCAGCATGACAATGCCCCCGTGCACAAAGCGAGGTCCATACAGAAATGGTTTGTCGAGATCGGTGTGAAAGACTGGCCTGCACAGAGCCCTGACCTCAAACCCATCGAACACCTTTGGGATGAATTGGAACGCCGACTGCGAGCCAGGCCTAATCGCCCAACATCAGTGCCCGACCTCACTAATGCTCTTGCGGCTGAATCCCTGCAGCTATGTTCCAACATCTTGTGAAAAGCCTTCCCAGAAGAGTGGAGGCTGTTATAGCAGCAAAGGGGGGACAAACTCCATATTAATGCCCATGATTTTGGAATGAGATGTTCGACGAGCAAGTGTCCACATCACTTGTCTTTTTTACAAGTATTTTCTAGCCCTCAAGCTTTAATTGTATGTGGACCAATCTACACAGCACAATCAAACTTGATTAGCCAAATGTACTTTAAGTACTGGAGGTGGATGTTAACTTTTATTCAAAGCACAACAGTAGTCTTATTGAATTAATTGGTGAATTGGTGTCCAATTAAAGAAATAGGTGCTGTGCTGCTACTCTGTTATGTTTACTTTGCTTGATATATTCCAAGTAGCCTACAGAAAAACATTTTGAACTTATTTATTGACATTTTGTAATGAAAGTTAATCTACGAAAAATATGTATATTCTGTTTCTTATTGATGTATCATGTTCAATAAAATATGGTTAAATTATGTGTTGCTTTTGTTTAGGTGTTTATCCTTAAAAATGAATCATCAAACGAATTGAGATCCTAATCAGTCAACATCTCTATGAAAGTCCTCCAGATTTAGGTTGCCAATGGTCCTACAATTTATAACTACGACACTACCTCAATGTCCACCTACAGTAACATACATTTTTCATAAAGTGCAGAGGTTGTTTGTGTCGTGCCAGATTACTCACATTCAAAGTCCCTACTATGGAAACTCAATCTGGTTCCAAAGGCTAACAGGGCACTAAAGGTCAGTCTAATTTGTTGTCTGAAAGTATTATCTTTGCTGCAAGTCAGAGAAACGAAAGTTCTCATTCTTATGTTTGCAAAATGTATACATTCACATGAGAGGACAACACAGAGGTGGCAACATTCATTCTACTGGACTCAAAAGCTTGTATCCACAATGAGCACAAGGTGCACCTGTGTAATAATTATGCTGTTTGATCAGCTTCTCGATGTGCCACACCTATCAGGTGGATGGATTATCTTGGCAAAGAATACATGTTTACTAACAGGGATGTAAACAAATTTGTGCACAACATTTAAGGTGGTGGTCCTCTGTAGCTCAATTGGTAGAGCATGGCGCTTGTAATGCCAGGGTAGTGGGTTCAATCCCCGGGACCACCCATACATAAAAATGTTTGCACACATGACTGTAAGTCGCTTTGGATAAAACGTCTGCTAAATGGCATATTATTATTAAGAGAAATAAGCTTTTGGTGCGTATGGAAAATGTATGAGATCTTTTATTTCAGCTCATGAAACATGGGACCAACACTTTACATGTTGCACTTATAGTTTCGTTCAGTGTATATAAACTCCCTAGATTTGATTTTTTTTAAATGCATCAAATTTTACAGTAGCCTATTTCAGAGAGCCTAATTCATACTGTGACATGGTGCATAGGGTAAAACTGTCTCTAAAATGTGAAGCTTAAAAATAATAGAATTAGTAAGAAATAAATCCTGTCTGGAAATGGTCATTCACAGAGGCCCGATCCCGACCAGATTTAAGTGCACATAAATGGAACGTAATTCCCTTTTTATGCACTTTTCTCTCTATGTGTATTCTGACCTTGATCTTAAGCATGAGAATAGCATGCTATTCACCCAGTATTCGTTTGAGGTGGAAATCGAATAAATGAAGGTTAGGCGGAGGTGTCTACAGAGACACCATATTCTGACTTTGACTAAATTCCCTAAAATTGCGCAAGGAAACCATGAATAAGGTCTAGTGAACCTACCGGTTCCAAGTGGAAAAAGCATCTACTTTATTTTTTCCGATAGAAATAACACGATTCTCCATGCACTGTAATTTATAAATGGATAAGGGCTATTGATAAGAGCTAGGTAAATGAGTAATCCATTTGGAGAAGGGGATTGTAAATACAAATAGCAATTGTTTTAGATGATTTTTCCTTACGATCCCTGGAGACTAATGTGAAACCAGCCATATGGAAGCAAACTGAAAATCATATCAACATGACATTTATTGCAGCCCCTTTTCCACAGTGAAATAGGCTATAAATAGCTGTGCCTTTATTCAGAATTTTTATTGTGTGCCCTCATAATTTGCATGGATGAAATTTGGACACCCAAGCTATAGACTTCTATAGCACTAAACCTGCAGAGTTGATGTATGCACTTCAGAATGTTTTAATTATGGCCTATGCCACGGCTTTTCTCCGTTTTATTTTACAATTTGAATAATGTTAAATATTAGCCACTATCGGGAGCCACCATCAGTAATACACATACATTTATAACTGTAACTTTAGTTTTCTTCCATTTGTAGCTTACATTTAGCATCATCCCATTCCGTTTACCTTTCTTTCTTCTGTCACATCGGTGCTAGCATTAGTGGATCTTATTAGGCTAACGTTGTGCAATAATTTGGGACATGTAGCCTATTTGAATCATTATGGAACTCCGACCACACGTAGCAGGTTAAACCTGAAGCTTCAGGTTTACAGTTCCATGATTCATGAGAATTAGGGTAGATTTAAAGGACTATTCAACCCTTCTATCCAGTGGCGGCTCCTGAAAAAATTCTCAGGAGGGGCAATTTTTCTGATGATTTAGGTGACCTACACACATTTAAAAAAAAGATATGTCCAGCAACAACATGAAGACAGGGGCAGCATATAAGTCAATACCAGAAGCATTTATTGACTGATCTCAAAAGTGTTGGCTTACCAGGGTTGGTGGAGCCCTCAGTTTCATCTTTGCCTCGCAAAGCTAACTCAAACACTCCGCAAAACCTCACACACTGGATTAGCCGGCTGAGGATGTGGCGGTTCTTGCTAATGTCGTAGTAAATATATTTGTTATAGTGAATATGGAATATGATATGTTGAGTAAAATGTTGTGCTAAGATCTATTTAGGTCAGGAGCTGGTTATAAGTTCTGTTCCTATCCAATAACAATGGACAAAAGGGTCCTATCTTGTCAGCCTTGTCAGCAGGTGGCCAAGGACAACACCCACGCCATAGGCCTCTCAGTTCTTCCAACTCACGAGTTCTTGCTCTGAGGACACACACACACACAAACACACACACACACACATCATCACTGTTAAACACACACACACACACACACATCATCACTGTTAAACACACACACACACACACACAAAAATCCCCTCTCTTAGGCTGAACATTTGAAGACAGAGAACCCGACTCAGAGCCAATGCAACAGTGACAGTAGCCTGGAGGTGACCTCGCCCAACTCATCAGGACCAATCAGAAGATCAGAACTACTAGATTGAACCTACTTCATTTATTGCATAAAATGTCTGCACACAATGTTTCGGGGCTCTCTTCAGATAATAATAATAATAATAATAATATGCCATTTAGCAGACGCTTTTATCCAAAGCGACTTACAGTCATGCGTGCATACATTTTTGTGTATGGGTGGTCCCGGGGATCGAACCCACTACCTTGGCGTTACAAGCACCATGCTCTACCAGCTGAGCTACAGAAAGTGGATACTCATGGATGCGCATTGCAATTGTAAAATGTCAACACAATTGGAGACACCACGTCATTTTTGGAGACATGTTATTGACAGTAAACTATTGTAGATGCGACTGCTAACTAAATAAAACATTTTAGCTGGCTAGCTAATCATCTTAGCTAAATGTGGGGCAAACAATTCAGTTATTTACCGTTAATTTGAGGGATTGGGGTGAAAGAAATCGAGTTACATAGTGATACTTTACGATATACTGTATTGACAATATCGCAATATTTTACCGCTAGTTGGCTGTACCTGCACCAAAACACCATTATTGTTCCTTCATAGCTTGTCTCAATCTTTTCACATTGGGAGCCAATTAGTTTTCAGCACTTTTATTTCCATGACTGATCAAAACTCGTTCTCATGGCTTTCTGATCCCTCTGCAACAGACATATGGTGCGCAATAAAATCACAGTATCGAATCGCAATACGTATAGAATCATGAGACTCGCAATGCTGATGCATATATCTTATCGTGAGGTTCCTGGCAATTCCCAGGCCAAGTTCATTTGCCACAACAAATCTCTTCGCTAGCAAACGCGATGTCTTCTCCAAAACGACAATGTGTCTCCAGCAATGTTTACTTTTTTGACGTTCTATGGCATCTCCACTTTCCAAGCATATATGACCACATGTAATATTTTGGTAAGTGATGCAAATAGTGAACTATGTAGGGCCAGGATGTAAAATATATGTAGCTGCAGCAATTTCTCTTATCTGATATGGTAAGTAATGGGGCTTAATTTATAGCTCCCTAAGAGTTTGACGAACGGGTCCGTGAACGCGATTCCAGATATATTTACCTCTGAATAAACTGCCTTTATTACACCATATCCACATCCAGTAAACTTGTGATTATCAACACTAACCTCATCGTTGTGGCGGCGGACAGCTAGCCTGTATCCCTCGTCATCCAGTTGAGTGAGTGGCAATGTCTTTTTTCGTTCGTACCAATTTTTGGAAAATCCTCGGGTGTAGGACTTTCCGCCTTTAGTAGAAACCTGTTGAATTATTAAATTTGGTCTGGGAGGTCCTAATTGTTTCGTTGCCAATTTATCTTAATTTGTTCGCCGACAAAAAGGAACTTCTTTCAAAGACACAATCGAGTTGGACTGAAGCCTAGCCATTTTGATAGTAGTAGTGAATTGATTGAGGCTGCTACCTGGTCTTTTCTTAGTTACGTTCATTCGTGGTTACGTTATGTATGACGAAAGCGCGTAAGTGCAAGCCCACAGACACCCATAGAGAATGTATTGAAAGCTTTGAAATGTGAAAAAAATAGATTTTACATGACAGGCTATGAGAGACTTCTGGGCGATTTTCAACCTGACTGAAATCGCCCAAAAAACGGGCGGGGCCATTTGAAGCACGACTTTAGCCTGATTTGACATTTAGTGGCTGTCAGATCAGACGTGAACACTGATAACTGCTGTTGCCGTGATATAATTTTTTATAAATTTATTTAAAAAAAAAATATTTATTTTTTATTTTTTTATTTTTTTATAATTGATTAGAAAAAAAATCCCTTCCTTTTCCCGTTTGGCAGTGCGTCGCCCATATCGCCCTATTGAACAAGCCGTCCCTGCTTCTATCCACCTTCCAATATTTCATGAATTGAACTTGAAATTGACAACTTTCAGGATGAATCAAACCACTGTATTTTTGATTCAGCAATATATTTAGTGTAAAGTCTCTCCAAACCAGTTTTTTACTAAGATCAGAGTATTTAAAAATCTACCAGTTGGTGCTAAAACGGAGATGAAGATGCATAGATGGCATTTTTTCATTGATCCATATATTCTGAACACATTCTCTCGATGTATTCTATTGAGTCTGTCGAGAAAATCCGAATTAAAGGTACACCGTATTTAAAGGGATGGCTTAAGATAAATGTACTGAAAACCCTATTAAATGAAAACTCAGCCAGAAAATCTGTTGGCCAGCAAGTGGGAGGGTTTTCAGCAGTTGGCTTAAATATATTCAGAGAGCGAAAGGTAGCCACACCTGCAGAGTGCATTACTCGACTGAATAAGGTAAGTCTGAATACCAAATACTGAGAAGTGCGTAGGAAAGGCATAAATTCCTAAATCGGAATCGGCCCAAGACAGCACAATAAATCAAGAGTTCTAGGACTAACAGATTAGTCAAATGCAGTGTCTAGTCTACAATCATCGGATAGATCACATGATCAATACCATTGAACTAAATATATAATAGTGGAACTCTATGGAATACAAACATCATTGAGATATATCTTTAATGAAAAATCATATCAGACACAATCAAAAAACGAATAAAACAGAAATGTACACAATATGAAGACATAAACAGTGCACATAGAAAAATCCCACTTGCTTATGTTTGGTACCTTTAGGAGTGGCTCACATAATCACTCTGGATAAGTTGCTTGTAAACCATGTCTGTTTATGTGTGTGGGGTTCCCAACATGTGAGTGTAAAAGGTAAGCGAATAAAAATGTTCACATGCAACAAAGACTCTCTTTAGCCCAGTTTATACCTGGTTCTAACATGCATCCTTTGTCCTGATCTTGTCCACATTATGATTGTGCCCACATTTTCAGCCAGGTGTAGACGATTAAAATATGCATTGTGATCTGATTGTGATCAGATCTTCCTGACCACCTCCGGAAGTAGTCAGTCACCCATTGTGTCTAGATATCTTACAAGTATAGACGGATCTGGACAGTGAAACTAATTAAATCATAATGATCCTGCTTTCTAAAAATTATTGATAGGTGGCACTATTGACTTATGGTATCAATATGTGTCTTAAAATAAATATATATAATTTTGAAAGAACAGCTGTCAAACAATTTGCATACAGGGAGGGATCAGGAAATCTTGTCACAATGTGGACACGGTGGACAGATATAACACACATTTTTACACCATGTGTAGACATATTTCTGAAAATGTGGGCACAATCAGAGTGTGGACAGATCAGGACAAAGGACACATGTTAGCGCCAGGTATAAAGGAGGCTTCTGTGTCTATAAGCTTTGTAAAAATAAATCTTTCAACTAGTCAAACGTTTAATCCTCTCTCCACCACACAAAGTGCCATCAGTCGGTTTATGACAAGCATCCTCACACTTATTCACAGCATTTTCTCCAATATCTAATATAAAAAATGTATCTCGCAAAACATTTGAGATATTTACATGTAAGACACCTTTACACATATTGAAACGAAGAAGGATCTTTGTGTAATCACATATAATGAATAAGTATAACCAGTAGTACTGATGCACCTTATGTTGTGTCTGCTTTTATCCATGAATAAAGGCATTGAGGTGATCGAAGCCACATACACACCCACAGTTGGAGTGAAACGGTCCCGATACGTATTATAAATGGTCCACGGGCTCTGTGATGGGCACTTGGGGTTCAACACAGTTCTCCTCCTTCCCCACCCAGTGGATGCCATGGCCGTTCTCTCTGGGGAGGTGTGGGGAGTGCTGACGGTCCAGAGAGGCAAAGGTGGTGAACTGGACCCTCTTCCTCTTACTGGTGGGGGAGTGGATGGACTCGGTGCGGTTCATGGACTTGGCCCTGAGGGAGCCCCCACAGCCCAGAGGAGAGGAGGGGCTAGAGGAGACTAGGCAGCTGGGTCGCCTGGGCAGAGATGCAGTCTTATCAGACCCAATGTCTATGACTGTGGTGGCGCTGTGGTTGTCTTGCTGGGGAGGACTGCCAGGCACGTTCATCACAAGCTCAGCGTCTGTGCCCAGCCACACCCAGTCATGCCTGTGCCCCGTGGGCTCCTGGCCGTGAGAGGGGGGCTGTTTGTGCCTGAACTTTACCACGTAGGAGATGCAGTTCACCAGGAAGACCAGGATGGCCAGACAAAAGACCCCCAGCAGGGCGTACATGCCAATCTCCAGGTCTGAGAGAGGCCGGTTGGACAGCATGTCCTCGCTGCCCATGTCCACCCCCACTGGCTCCTGGTCAGGCACCTCCTCCTGAGAGGGGAAGTTATTGTAGTTGACCAGGTTACCAGGTGCCTTCACAGTGCTACTGACTGCAACACTACCTATATCTTCAACTAGCCCATTGTCTGTCCCTTCAGCTGTCCTATAGTCATTAGGGCTGCTATAATCACTGTCGTTGATAGGGCTGGCAGGGCTGTTGAGGGTTCCAGCATTTAAGAAACTTCCTGTTTCACTGACTCCGCCTACACCGCCCTGGCTGCTGCCATCACTGGACACGCCCGGAGCGGAGTCATGCTCGGTGGATTTGGCGGTGGTGGTGACCTTGCGCATGGCGCTCTCCTCCCGCTCAGAGGCGGAGCTGCTGGGCAGGGTCTGCTGGGGCTGCTTCCTCTCACTGTCCACCTCCTCCCCATCGTTCCCATAGTCACTGCTGCTGTCCTTACTTCTGCCACTGCCAACCCCACCACCTCCACCTCCACCTCCACTACTGCTGCTGCTGTTGCTGCTGTCAAAGCGCCGGCTGTTGACCTGGAACTTGACCTTGAGGCTGCCACTGCCCACGGCCAGGGTGCTCTTTCGTTTGGACTTCTGGCAGGCCTCACAGATGGCCATCTCCACCCTGACCAGCACTCCCTGTCCCTCACCCTCTGCCACCACTGCAGGCGGGGAGCCCTGCACCGACACCACGCCCTCATCCAGAGAGGTCACCGTCACACGGTAGTAGGCAGGGTCATAGATGTCCAGAGGGGTCATGGAGTCATCGCTGAACTGGACCCAGGAACTAAACACAGCCTCCTGACGAGAACAAATAGCCAGATGTTTGTTTTACTTTAATTGAATATTATTAAACTCAATAATCTACAGTACACCTATGTCTGATCTGATTGACATTCAAGAAGATCGTAAACGGCACCTGTTTGGGGCTCTGCAGCACTTCCTGTGTGGTTGCCGTGGCGAGGATAGCCCTGTTGCTTCCTGGGCTGAGCTGCAGGGACAGAGCCAGGCCAGTGACCAGCTGCACCCCCAGCTCTGTGATGGTCACTTTGTCATCCACCACCGTCACAGTCTTCTCTGCCAGGATGGAGTCAGACAGGGGGGAGAACACCTGCTCAGGCACAAAACACAGAGAGCATTAGATATCACATCATGTCAATATCTCTGGATGAAGGCCCAGTTAAACATGCAATCAGTCATGCTTCCAATCAGGCCTGATGGTTACCATACCTGGATGGAGGTGGTCCCCACGTCTTGTCCTAACAGCACCCTTCCTGCCTGCAGTCTGGCGATGCGAGGGTCCTCCACCTTGAGGAAGTAGCGGACCAGCCTGGTGACGTCCACCTGCCAGTCTGAGCCCAGGAAGTAGGCCTGGGGTTCACGGGGGTCCGACTGCTTGGCTATGAAGTGTGTGATCACACGCACCAGGGCATGCTGGAACTGCAACATGCAGCCTTTACCCTTCTTCCCCTCTTCCTTCTCCTCGCTGTTCCAGCTGAGCCTAGGGAATGAAGAGAAACACTGTATTACGCTACGGCACAGGGCACACTTAAAAATTACAAAATTCAAATCAAATTGGATCACATTACGTAATAGTATTATAACACACGCCTGAGCTCTTTGCGAAGTATTATTTGTGCTAAAAATGTACACTCATTTTAGAGCTACGGGCTGCCTTTTAGGCCACTAGACCTCTATACTGGTCCCTTTACCCACTGTACCTACAGTATGTATGTACACTAGTATGTACAGTGGGTGGAGGTTTTACTGTGTGACAGGAATGGGGGTGGCTGTTTTGTGGGTCCTACTGTACCTCTTGGTGGTGATAATGGGCACCCTCCACCCCTTGATCTGGCTGAGCTCTGTGTCAGACACCTCGATCTGGAGGGGCAGCCGTGGGATCCACACGTTCATCTCCAGCTGAGCACTCAGGTAGCTGTAGGTGAAGTTCACCATCATCCTCACCTTGCCCTTCATCTCCTTCCCATTCACAAACACATAGTCACACCTGTCTGACACCTGGACAGGGGGGGCAGAAAAAATAACAATGGTTAAATCATCAGAACAGGTCTAACCAAAAACATACATTTCTTGTCATATATGCTATTCATGGGTAAATATGCTATACTGTATAAGCATATGACCAGTCTTCTAAATTAAACTACTGTATGTACAGTTTTGAAATAATATAGCATTTATCCTGGTCATTAAATGATACAGAGATTTTATATGAGATGCTTAGCTACACTAATGAAAAGGAGAGATAATGAAACCAGGCTCTAAGTTATCCTTAACCTAGACAAATAGTTGCCCAAGCTTTAATGAACTCAACAAATCGTTCTGCTGTAACTTGCTCCACTATGGTAATAATATAGTCAAATAATAGTCAAACAGCTGTAATAAACTGTCACACTGAACACAAGGCACAGGCCATAATAAGATATAACATTGCAAATGTATGTTAATCCAATAACACACTGTTATATTGGACATCAATCCTTCACAACCCTACCCAAGAACACATTCATTACATTTTAATTTAATGTAACCTTGGCCAGTAGTTTCTGTCAGCCCATTGAGAAATCTCATGCGCTTTTTGAAACCCTGGAAGACATAGTTAAGATTCGGCCTGGTTCTATCAACATCCCTTGCTTTAATCAATTGGATAATTTACGGAGCATTGAAATACAGTTGTCATTGGCTCCCGTAAGTGCTCAGGGGAGCAGAAAATAATGGCACTGACTTTGACAGACGGCTCAAGGAGGAATGCAAATGGCAGAGATTGCTAATCTACCTATTCATGAATTTAGCAATTAGAAGATGCACTGTCTGAGTAATTTCCTGTTGGTTGTGGGGGGTCCTGTGACATCCTGTGACAATAATTACCTTGCACTCATTAACTACAATGCTGTTCTGGTTAAAATACTCTATCCAGGATCAACATGGAGGATATAGTTGGAAAGGTGCTGCAGCTTCTCATCCAATCAAAGCAGACTTATGTAACATTAGGGCCCACAATGCAGTTCTGCAAACTTATGAACAACTGTCTGTGCTATTATGTACTGATATTTTTTCAATGAGGTCATGAAGAGTTTTCATGAATCATTTTCATCCAGAGACGGTAGATAAGGTCAGACAATCATCCTTAATCTGAGAGTGTCTGTTCAGCATGAGGCTCCCAGGTAAGAGTCCTCGTCCTCTCATCTCCAAGATACTCCATATTAGTTAACGCTCGTTGAGTCACAAACCCTTCCATGTTAACATGGCAACATAATAAAAAACAATCCCCAAAATATTTAATATACACTACATTACCAGAAGTATGTGGACAGCTGCTCATCGAACATCTCATTCCAAAATCATGGGCATTAATATGGAGTTGATCCCCCCTTTGCTGCTATAACAGCCTCCACTCTTCTAGGAAGGCTTTCCACTAGATGTTGGAACATTGCTGCGGGGACTTGCTTTCATTCAGCCACAAGAGCATTAGTGAGGTTGGGCACTGATGTTGGGCGATTAGGCCTGGCTCGCAGTCGGCATTCCAAAACACCCCAAAGGTTTTCGATAGGGTTGAGGTCAGGACTCTGTGCAGGCCAGTCCAGTTCTTCCACACCGATCTCGACAAACCATTTCTGTATGGGCCTCGCTTTGTGCATAGGGGCATTGTCATGCTGAAACAGAAAGGGCCTTCCCCAAACTGTTGCCACAAAGTCAGTTGCCACACACCACTCCAGCTGACGCTTGGCATTGCGCATGGTGATCTTAGGCTTGTGTGCGGTTGCTCGGCCATGGAAACCCATTTCATGAAACTCCCGACGAACAGTTATTGTGCTGACGTTGCTTCCAGAGGCAGTTTGGAACTCGGTAGTGAGTGTTGCAACCGAGGACAGGCGGTTGTTACGCGCTACGCGCTTCAGCACTCAGTGGTCCTGTTCTGTGGTCTTGTGTGGCCTACCACTTCGCAGCTGAGCCGTTGTTACTCCTTGACGTTTCCACTTCACAATAACAGCACTTACAATCGACCGGGACAGCACTAGCAGGGCAGACATTTTACGAACGGACTTGTTGGAAAGGTGGCATCCTATGGCAGTGCCATGTTGAAAGTCACTGAGCTCTTCAGTACGGGTCATTCTACTGCCAATGTTTGTCTATGGAGATTACATGGCTGTGTGCTAGATTTTATACAACGGGTGTTGCTGAAATAGCCAAATTCACTAATTTGAAGAGGTGTCCACATACTTTTGTATGTATAGTGTATATAATAACATATGCCATTTAGCAGACACTTGTATCTGCTTTTATCCACAGTCATGCTTACATACATTTTAAGTACGGTGGTCCCGGGAATCAAACCCACTATCCTGATGTTGCAAGTGCCATGCTCTACCAACTGAGCTACAGAGGATCATTTTATTTCAAAGGTGTTGAGTTTTGCAGTGCAGAGTCAAGTCTCCTGCAAGGCTCCAAAGACACAATCTCAACATGGAGCACAGAATATAACGTTTCATTTGATGTTACTGATAAATGTTTGTGAGTCGAGGGAAAGATGCAAATGAAATTCATCTTGTTGACCTGAAAGAGAGACGTTCTCACTCTGCCTTGATACTGAGTGAAGTGAAGAAAGACAAGTGGCATAGCAGTGAAAACATTTCTCTTTCAGGTCAACAAGATGTATTTAAGCTTTCTCTTAACTCACAAACATTTATCAGTAACTGTGCTGACAGGGTGGATACCAACTGCATGGTATAAATATCAAAGGTTGCAGTGAGTATACTGTATTCATGACACAAAATGCTACAAATTTACAGAGAATATCCTTTTATTCATATCAATTTAAAGATAACCATTTGTCATTGTGCTTGATTTTGATATTTGACGTGCCAGATTAATCTTAATCTCATGGTTTTTCACAAAGTACCTATTACTCTCTTCACACATAACTGACAAAGCAAATGTTTCCATACTTCTTAAAAGCCTCTTTATCATCACAGATTTGACTTTGTTTTGGCATTTCAGACCAGAAAATGTTTTAATGGAATAAAGCCTTGCCATTTATCATCTGCGGATTTCATAATTTTTTTCACATGCATCATAAGAGCAAAGATATCTGAGTAGAGCCGCTAAACTAAGAAGCTTAAGGGGAATTTTGTGACTCAAGCTTACTGATATCTGATCAGAAAACACACACACACAGCTAGGGGCAACTATAAAGGGTCATATTTTATCATGGTCATGTTTTAAAATGCAGTGATTTACATTGTGATTTACATAATCCCACTGATCTCATATCTAAAACACTCCATTACTTTACACAACAGACACCACTTATTTCCTGTGATCATGTACTAATGGATCTCCTAAAATACAGAATAACAACAAACAAATGTGTCTTGGATAAGCCTTTGTTTTAATGTATAATTATACTTAGATTAGCCGAATGGCTGTAATAACAAAGAGACCTTGTGCAACAACAAAAAAAATAACTATGAGTTTAGTTTTTCCTTTGTTTCCCTGTCATTTCCTGTTATGTGTCCATTTCAGCAGCTGATTGGCTTGATGGAGGACGTCACTATCCTATCCTATCCACTATCACTATTGTTTTGTTATGTGGAAGAGAGAATGTGGAGGTGACTTTGATACAACTTCTTTGCCTTTAGCAGTCTCTCCTCCCCTCTTACACCCACACTAAATGCCCCTCCTGTCTCATAGCAGCCAGACAGGACAAACACACATCCAGCACTCTACTCCCTCCTAACCACAGTCAAAACAGTCTGGTCTTCACATGACCTCAAATAATCTCCTTGGTTATTGGACGTTTGTTCACACCACAGATCTGCAAGGTACCATGGCATGCTGGCAATGACACATGCACACAAAACAGGTCCCCATAGGAGAACCCTTTGAAGAACCCTTTTGGGTTCCATGTAGAACCCTTTCCAAAGAGGGTTCTACATGGAACCCAAAAGTGTTCTTCCTGGAACCAAAAAGGTTCTATGGGGACAGCCGAAGAACCCTTTTGGAACCCTTTTTTCTAAGAGTGTATGTACAGTAAAGTTGCTTTCAGTGAAAGAAATGAAGGTGAATGTTAGAGTAGCCCCAAAACGTCTGTGTTGCAATGCTCTGTGTTTAGCAACTCTGTCTGACATCTTCATGTCTACACCTCCAAGTACCTCCACCACTAAGATGGGGTTTTAAAACACATACACCCTCTACACAACTGTAAATGCTAGATGCCACTGTGGCATCAAGTGGCAGGCAGCCTGCTGTACCTTCAGGATGTCCTCATCAGTGGAGCTACAGTCGGTGAAGTCTGAGACATCAGTGACTGACCCGTCCTCCTCCACAGCCACGGTCCTGACAGGCATCACCACCTTCTTCCCAGTTAGCACAGCTGTGTTCAGGATCTCTGAGTCCTAAAGGGAACACATCATCAGTCTGGCTATACACTAAGTGTACAAAATATTAGGAACACCTTCCTAATATTGAGTTGCACCCCTTTTTGCCCTCAGAACAGCCTCAATTCATTGGGGCATGGATTCTACAAGGCATCACATGCATTCCACAGGGATGCTGGCCCATGTTGACTCAAGTGCTTCCCACAGTTGTGTCAAATTGGCTGGATGTCCTTTGGGTGTTGGACCATTCTTGATGCACACCGGAAACTGTTGAGTGTGAAAAACCCAGCAGCATTGCAGTTCTTGACACACTCAAACTGGTGCGCCTGGCACCTACTAGCATACCCCGTTCAAAGGCACTTAAATATTTTGTCTTGCCCATTCACTCTCTCATTGGCACACATATACAATCCATGTCTCAATTGTCGCAAGCCTTAAAACTCTACACTGATTGAAGTGGATTTAACAGGTGACATCAATAAGGGATCATATCTGTCACCTGGATTTACCTGGTCAGTCTTTGTCATGGAAAGAGCATGTTTTGTACACTCAGTGTAGGTTTAATGAGATATTGGCCTACTGTAACCTCCTAACTACTCATGGTTAAGATATACAGTGCCTTCAGAAAGTAATCATACCCCTTGACGTATTCCACATTTTGTTGTGTTACAGCCTGAATTCTAAATGGATTCAATTGAAAACATGAGAAAACATGTTTTCGCACATTTTTACTCCTGAATGTATTTAGGTTTGCCATAACAAAGGGGTTGAGTACTTATTGACTCAAGACATTTCAGCTTTTCATTTGTTTTAAAATGTCTAAACATTTCTAAAAACATAACTCCACTTTGATATTATGGGGTATTTTGTGTAAGCCAGTGACACAACATCTCAATTTAATCAATTTTAAATACAGGCTGTAACACAACAAAATGTGGAAAAAGACAAGGGGTGTGAATACTTTCTGAAGGCACTGTAGGCTTGTTGTATGTAGGAAGCGGGAGCAGGGGAGGAATTGCGTGTGGAAACATGACCCGAAGTTGTGAGTTCCCATCGCTGGTAGAAAAATATATTTTGGAATTAAACTGTGATACCAAAATTCCAGAAACCACATCTCTGCCAGGAAATACAAGCAATCAGTATAAATCCTTATTTTATTGTTAATATAACTGTAGCTCCAACCAGTATTGCCCCTCTGGCCAAACATCAAATCTCCTCATGTTTGGCTAGAAGCCTGAGGTCAACATCTAATCCATGATTGAGATGGACCATATCAAACAACCTAGTCTCAGAGCATTTTGTATGCTTCTGTACATAAATCCAAGACACTCCATTTAGTATGATATGTTACGTTGTGTACGGTATGTATTAATTTGTGGATGTCCATCATCCATTTCATATGATATGTTTTTTGACAATTCGTATGATATGTTATGATTTTGCCAAAAGTACAATTTGTTATGAATTTGATAAATGTACAATATGTTAAGAATTTGCAAAACTTATGATATGTTACGAATTCTAATTTGTTTTGGCTAATGTTAGCTAGGTGGCTAGGTGGCTAACGCTAACATTAGCTAGCTGGCTAACATTAGCTAGGCTAGGGGTTAGGGATAGGAGTTAGGATTAAGGTTAGGAGTTAGGTTAAAGGGTTAAGGTTAGGGTTAGGGAAGGGTTAGCTAAAAGGGTTAAGGTTAGGGAAAGGGTTAGATAACATGCTAAGTAGTTGCAAAGTAGCTAAAAAGTAGTTGAAAAGTTGCTAATTAGCTAAAATTCTAAAGTTGTCCGTGATGAGATTCGAACGCGCAATCTGTGGGTTCTTAGACGTCCGCGTTACAGGTCCACCAATCCACCGCGACCAACCACCCTTCTTTCATTTTTGCCTTAAGTAGCCCTAACATCAGTCTTATGTAACCATACCAAATCATACATATCATACTAATTTGAATAATAAATTGAATTTACTATGTTACATATAGTCTATGAGTGTCAAATTTCAAACCAAAATCAAGTTTCCAATGCCTTCATATTTCAGTGCCTTTCAACTGTATCATTTTCAAAATACTGTCTATTGTATGATATAGACAGAGTGATTGAAAGACAATCAAGGTTTTTACTGTTTTCAAACATTAATTTACAAAACACTATTAAATCATTTTTTGTAATAAATGGACAAAAACTGTATCATAAAAGATGGAACATTTTGAAAGATATGATGTTGAAAATATTACTAGGCAGAGATTCTAAATCTCCCATGAAAACAAACAATAATGGCTTTAAAGTTCAGCTGGGCCCCTTGATTGTAGTAGCACAAAGGGCTAAGGGCAGATTGGATATTGTAATGCAAATTCCTCCCAAGGCATTTATAACATCCACTATTTAGTGACAGAGATTATATGATGGATTAATTGCAGGGGTCCTATATTAAAAGATACAAAACACAAAAATAGAAAAAGAAACAATAGAGAAGCAGCTGTCAGAGACTGACAACCTCCTGGTACATCAGGACAGGCGTCAATGTCATGAATACACAGTGCATTAGGTCACAGTACCCACACTAGACCTCATATACAAACAAGCAATGATCACAAAGATTGTTGTTGTAACTCAAAAAGGGTGTAATGCTGGAGCCCACATCCAAGGCCAAACACAACATTTGCAATAGCAAATGTCACAGGTGAAAGTACTATATGCATATGGTGCTAGAGATTAATTGTTAGTCGGTGCTCACCATAACGAGTGGGGCTAGGCCCACAAAGTCTCTCTGGGTGGTGTAGATCCTCATGGAACCTTCTTTCTGTCCCCCATCCCTAGTGTCTGGTGGCAACTCTAGGCGCCATGTGATCACCTGGCTGTCTGATTGGCTGCTCAGCTCCTCCACCTCAAAGTCCATCTGTAGGACCTCCAGTAGACTGCTGTCCAGCCTGAGAGAAGATAGAAGAGTCAGAATCAGAATCTCACTGCCAGAGGAACACATTCAGCTCAAGCTATTATCTTTGATACTATTTGTATATCCACTGTAAATCCACTGAGTATTTGTATATCCACTGTATATTTGTATATCCACTGCTCATCCTCTTATAGCTCTATGCTCACTCTACCTAGTTGTGTGTAATGTACAGTACCAGTCTCCTTCTTGGTAAAATAGCCCTTACACAGCCTGGAGGTGTGTTGGATCATTGTCCTGTTGAAAAACAAATGATAGTCCCTCTAAGCCCAAATCAGATGGGATGGCATATCGCTGCAGAATGCTGTGGTAACCATGCTGGTTAAGTGTGCCTTGAATTCTAAATAAATCACAGACACAATGTCACCAGCAAAGCACCCCCACACCATAAAACCTCCTCCTCCATGCTTTACGGTGGGAACTACACATGCGGAGATCATCCGTTCACCCACACCGCGTCTCACAAAGACACGGAGGTTGGAACCAAAAATCTCCAATTTGGACTCCAGACCAAAGGACAAATTTCCACCGGTCTAATGTCCATTGCTCATGTTTCTTGGCCCAAGCAGGTCTCTTCTTATTATTGGTGTCCTTTAGTAGTGGTTTCTCTGCTGCAATTCGACAATGAAGGCCTGATTCACACAGTCCCCACTGAACAGTTGATGTTGAGATGTGTCTGTGACTTGAACTCAGTGAAGCATTTATTTGGGCTGCAATTTCTAAGGCTGGTAACTCTAATAAACTTATCCTCTGCAGCAGAGGTAACTCTGGGTCTTCCATTCCTGTGACGGTCCTCATGAGAGCCAGTTTCATCATAGCACTTCATGGTTTTTGCGACTGCACTTTCAAAGTTCTTGACATTTTCCATATTGACTGACCTTCATGTCTTGAAGTAATGATGGACTGTAATTTCTCTTTGCTTATTTGAGCTGTTCTTGCCATAATATGGACTTGGTATTTTACCAAATAGGGCTATCTTCTGTATACCCCCCCCCCCCCCCTCTACCTTGTCACAACACAACTGATTGGCTCAAACACATTAAGAAGGAAAGAAATTCCACAAATTAACTTTTAAGAAGGCACACCTGTTAATTGAAATGCATTCCAGGTGACTACCTCATGAAGCTGGTTGAGAGAATGCAAAGAGTGTGCAAAGCTGTCATCAAGGCAAATGGTGGCTATTTGAATATAAAATATATTTTGATTTGTTTAACACTTATTTGGTTACTACATGATTCCATATGTGTTATTTCATAGTTTTGATGTCTTCACTACTATTCTACAATGTGAAAAATAGTAAAAATAAAGCAAAACCCTTGAATGAGTAGGTGTGTCCAAACTTCTGACTGGTACTGTATGTATATACAGTGGGGAAAAAAGTATTTAGTCAGCCACCAATTGTGCAAGTTCTCCCACTTAAAAAGATGAGAGAGGCCTGTAATTTTCATCATAGGTACACATCAACTATGACAGACAAAATGAGGAAAAAAAATCCAGAAAATCACATTGTAGGATTTTTAATGAATTTATTTGCAAATTATGGTGGAAAATAAGTATTTGGTCAATAACAAAAGTTTCTCAATACTTTGTTATATACCCTTTGTTGGCAATGACACAGGTCAAACGTTTTCTGTAAGTCTTCACAAGGTTTTCACACACTGTTGCTGGTATTTTGGCCCATTCCTCCATGCAGATCTCCTCTAGAGCAGTGATGTTTTGGGGCTGTCGCTGGGCAACACAGACTTTCAACTCCCTCCAAAGATTTTCTATGGGGTTGAGATCTGGAGACTGGCTAGGCCACTCCAGGACCTTGAAATGCTTCTTACGAAGCCACTCCTTCGTTGCCCGGGCGGTGTGTTTGGGATCATTGTCATGCTGAAAGACCCAGCCACATTTCATCTTCAATGCCCTTGCTGATGGAAGGAGGTTTTCACTCAAAATCTCACGATACATGGCCCCATTCATTCTTTCCTTTACACGGATCAGTCGTCCTGGTCCCTTTGCAGAAAAACAGCCCCAAAGCATGATGTTTCCACCCCCATGCTTCACAGTAGGTATGGTGTTCTTTGGATGCAACTCAGCATTCTTTGTCCTCCAAACACGACGAGTTGAGTTTTTACCAAAAAGTTCTATTTTGGTTTCATCTGACCATATGACATTCTCCCAATCCTCTTCTGGATCATCCAAATGCACTCTAGCAAACTTCAGACGGGCCTGGACATGTACTGGCTTAAGCAGGGGGACACATCTGGCACTGCAGGATTTGAGTCCCTGGCGGCGTAGTGTGTTACTGATGGTAGGCTTTGTTACTTTGGTCCCAGCTCTCTGCAGGTAATTCACTAGGTCCCCCCGTGTGGTTCTGGGATTTTTGCTCACCGTTCTTGTGATCATTTTGACCCCACAGGGTGAGATCTTGCGTGGAGCCCCAGATCGAGGGAGATTATCAGTGGTCTTGTATGTCTTCCATTTCCTAATAATTGCTCCCACAGTTGATTTCTTCAAACCAAGCTGCTTACCTATTGCAGATTCAGTCTTCCCAGCCTGGTGCAGGTCTACAATTTTGTTTCTGGTGTCCTTTGACAGCTCTTTGGTCTTGGCCATAGTGGAGTTTGGAGTGTGACTGTTTGAGGTTGTGGACAGGTGTCTTTTATACTGATAACAAGTTCAAACAGGTGCCATTAATACAGGTAACGAGTGGAGGACAGAGGAGCCTCTTAAAGAAGAAGTTACAGGTCTGTGAGAGCCAGAAATCTTGCTTGTTTGTAGGTGACCAAATACTTATTTTCCAACATAATTTGCAAATAAATTCATTAAAAATCCTACAATGTGATTTTCAGGAATTTTTTTTCTCAATTTGTCTGTCATAGTTGACGTGTACCTATGATGAAACTTACAGGCCTCTCTCATCTTTTTAAGTGGGAGAACTTGCACAATTGGTGGCTGACTAAATACTTTTTTCCCCCACTGTACCCATACACTGCTCATCCTCTTATTGCTCTATGCTCACTCTACCTAGTTGTGTGTAATATATGTAAACTTTGTTTAAACTCTGCTGTCTGTATTCTGTTTCTAAATGTTGTCATTCACTAGCAGTAACATATCATCAAGTACAATTCTGAGTATGTGCAAATGTACTTGGCAAATAAAGGTGATTCTGAATCTGAAGCGTTGCTCAAACCCAGGACGAAAAACAGGAGGAATACAGTTTTTTAACCCTAACCTTGACTCTGTGATAGACTTCATTGCATTGTAAAAGCTTATGTCTTACATGTACTGTATGTTTAGTATAATAAACAGACCAGCATTGTCAAAGTGACTTCCTACATATGCCTAATAAGAAAACAACTCATTTATGATTCTGTTTTTAATTTATTGTTTTTTTGTCCTTCATCCAAATAACAACAAAACATTTTATCTTCACGCCGTCAGTACCATAAAACAAGACTATCCACACAGAGGGTGTCATTTAATGTTCTTTCCCGCATTAATTTCCGGTTACTGTAAAGTAATCACTTTGTTTGTGCACATGTAAGGTATGACGAGCTGAGCATGTCAAATGAGCATCAGGGATTTGATTGTGAGACAACAGATTAATGAGGTGGACAATCTCCCGGCTCCACTGAAACCTATTATCTGTAAACAGACACACATGCCACAGCAGGCGTCAGGCTGAAGGAGAATGCACGCATGGGCTAAATAGGATAGATAGCTTGTAGCAGCAAAGTTCTCTGATAGCCTGATCCTCTCAATGTACATGATAATGGCTTGAATAGGACTTGGATAGGATCCCCTCTAATCTGATGAATCTGTTCAAAGTCTCTAAAGTGAAACATCTTTAAAGCATTACAGACAGTGTTAGGCCTGTTTTAACTGAAAGTACTTTAGATCATCATCATAAACATGGGGATTTACAAGAATGGGTAAGTGCAGTGATGGGTTTAGACAGCTTTTAACTATGGACTTTGAACTTGGAGTCAAGTGAGGTGCCATGAACTCATGAGATCTCCTTTGACTCATAATATTACGCAGCTGGAACATTGACAATAGAGTGTCCATCCTATCCCTTTTTCATTGCAACTCCCTGTGAAACATACTGAATAGGACCACGTCCACTCACTCTCAAGTAAGACAGTCCTGTATCTGGCACACACCCTCCCTTCGTCACATAAAACACTTACACACAATCAACTGTCAAATATTTTCAAATGTACAGTGTGTGTCTCTTCAAAACCAAATGCAAGCACAAAGCTACTTCTGATGAGTTCTCTATCATTTATTCTCTAAGAGCTTTCATAATTCTGCACACCATATGTAAAGACGTAAAAAGAGAGATTTACTGTAATTGAATAATCTTAGAATATTGCGCAAAAACACACTGAAACACAAACAAACAGTAAGAGTATTTTAGTCAAGTATCAAAACAAGATGTGCAAGAGGGTCTCTATCCCCTAAAGTATATATTAAAACAGATTTTGCTGTTTTAATCTGGCATTACAGTGAGATGGGGGACACCATTATAGCCTTCTGTCATTCTTGTGGGTGAAGCAGTGAAGTACTCCAAACCCCAGATTATTAAAGGGACAGCACTCTCACTAAGTGGCCATCTTAAGTCGGAAGATCTGTTGCATTCTATTGTCAATTCCTTAATATCCAGATAGCCGCATAAACACTCACAGTGCGCTAGGAAGCTGAGAGACAAAGTCCATGAAATCCCCAAAGTGGTGTGACATTAGACAGCCCCTGCAGGGGGTCTAGTAAATTAAATGACATTTTTAGATGGATTATCCCTAACAAACGATTCTGCATCAACAAATATGTTCCCCAAAACTGGTTCGATAAAGAATGGACTAATCCCCATTACATGGAGAAAATAAGAAAATTAGGTCAACCCAATAATAACTTAATTTTACCAGGTCAGTGTTTCTATCACTCCATCCTTGTCAGTGTGAAGTGTATCCTGCTTGCTACGCTCAATGCAATCATGGACGCCATAATGCTCCAATTAAAATGACAAACTACAAAGGATGTGCCACCTTTAAATTCACAGGAACATCTCATAGGCTATAAATACCTGGAGCCACACCAGATCATAAAGGTCAGCCAAGTCACAGAGTTGGTCAGTTACATGGAATGTCAATGGAAGGTCCTGTTCCAGCATGGACAGGTTCCTACATCTGGCGTATTGTCCTCAAGCAAGGTAAAGGTTACACTTCAAAAAGAGCACCATGACTCCAGATGTCTTTGTGACAGCAGCAATGGTACCAGAAATAGATCCTACAGACTTAAAAGGACATGCAAGTTGAGCTTCTAGGAACGGAAGAGGTATTAACAATGCCACATATTCACATTGACTGGGCCCGCTACTGTCTAATGTTAATAATTGTTTAGTATTTGCCAAGAGTCTTAACAACATACAGTACAGTAAAGGAGACAGAAACACTTTAATATACTGAAAAATAATTTTCAGAGATTTCATGTGAACTATACACTGAGTGTACAAAACATTAAAAACACCTTCCTAACATTAAGAACCCTATTTCTACACAGTTGTGTCAAATTGGCTGGATGTCCTTTGGGTGGTGGACCATTCTTGATACACACGAGAAACTGTTGAGCCTGAAAAACCCAGCAGCGTTGCAGTTCTTGACACAAACCGGTGCGCCTGGCAACTACTACCCTACCCCGTTCAAAGGCACTGTAAATCTTTTGTCTTACCCATTCACCCTCTGAATGGCACCCATACACAATCCATGTCTCAATTGTCTCAAGGCTTAAAAATCCTTCTTTAACCTGTCTCCTCCCCTTCATCTACACTGATTGAAGTGGATTTAACAAGTGACATCAATAAGGGATCATAGATGTAGTCTGGATTCACCTGGTCAGTCTATGTCATGGAAAGAGCAGGTGTCTTTAATGTTTTGTACACTCAGTGTAGATAAGCAATTAGAGACTTCTAGAGATTTTCTTAAAGACGTAGCGCTACTTAATGACCTGTGAGGACAGTGGCCTCTTTAAGAAGCAGATTTACTTAAGCTTTTCCCAGCAGTAGACCAGTGCTTGTATAGCATAAGGTGTCTTCTCAGGTCAGATAGCCTAAGCCCCAGTCAAAATGGCATCATGTGTGAGTGTTTATTTACATTTTTACATTTTAGTCATTTAGCAGACGCTCTTATCCAGAGCGACTTACAGTTAGTGAATACATATATATATATATATATATATATATTATTATTTTTTATACTGGCCCCCCATGGGAATCGAACCCACAACCCTGGCGTTGCAAACGCCATGCTCTACCAACTGAACTACATCCCTGCCGGCCATTCCCTCCCCTACCCTGGACGACGCTGGGCCAATTGTGCGCCGCCCCATGGGTCTCCCGGTCGCAGCCGGCTGCGACAGAGCCTGGATTCGAACCAGGATCTCTAGTGGCACAGTTAGCACTGCGATGCAGTGCCTTAGACCACTGCGCCACTCAGGAGACAAAATAGTATGTGATATTTATTCTGAGTCGTTAGCCTACTCATTGTTTCACATACTATTTTGCAGACTATTTTCAACTTACTCAGGCAAAATGGAAGTCATTAACCCTCTGTATCATGTACACTATTATTCATATTAATTAACTAACAAATCCATGACTTTAACTCCTTATACGGTACAGTAATGCTTATTCAGGAGTATGTGTAAAACTGTCTGTGAGCAGCCAAATGTGAAGGGTCCAGCCAATGGTTGAACACATGGTGGGTTTAATGGCGTTCACTGACAGTCTATTAGGGGGATTGTTGTGTATTTTCAGCAGACTTGCCTTTTTCCATGTATGGCAGATTTCCTCTGACAAACAACAGCGATGGTGCCATCCGCTCTAGAGTCCAGGGTGATGTCCCACAGCAACGAGTTACTGGGTGTAGCTGAGCGAAACGACACTCCTTTTTTTACAATCGCTCTAAGAATGGAGACAATAAAAAGAGAAACACAGGAATAAGACACATGTTAAACAAACCAAGGTAAAGTTGTAGAAAGTAAACTCTAAATCCTACACCTAGCAATAAGTCCAATGGACCTAGCTAGCATGATGTTGGCTCCCATAGTTTGGGGCCTTGAAATGATTCATTCCTAAGACCTTCAGTCAATCAGAGTCCATTTTGCTCATAGCAAAGCCCTGTAATTTAAGAGGATTGGGCAAATCCCTGGGGATAGGTTTCAATAGACTGAGGAAAAATGCATTTTGAGTGTTTAGTATTCCTCATATACTATGGGCCTATTTGTTCCTGTTTCGTACACAAATTATTCATAGTGTACTAATGGCTTGTTGGCCTGCTGGCCTCTCATTTGTAAATGATAAGCATTATCTAATGCAGCTGAACACTTACACTGTTCCAGTAGACAGCCACACTAGGGAACTGAATGCTAATTCAAACATTACCCTGCAATTAATGGCTAGTGTAAAAGGTCCTACGAGGGAGTTAGTGTAGAGTAAGAGTGGAGGCAGGTTAGATATATACATGAAAACCTCCATAATGTCATGCAGGAGAGGCATCCCACTGTACAGGATTACAACACTGCACTCATGTGTCTCTCTTTAGAGCCATTCAAAGCATTTTTCAAATAGTATTCTTCCAGCTCAATGTTCTATAAAAACGGAGCACCACCAAGTTGTTTCTTCATAAAATATTATTATAGTGCTGAATATCATCACTGTAGTAGGGTGATTACTCACAAAACTAGAACAAAAAATATTTTTGGGATTTTCACAAAATGTAATCAATAGAAGGGACCTTTGGTGGAAGCATTCTTGACATATATTTGACATTTGTATCTTAAAGCATAATTGAGAAATAATGAATTGAAGTTGGAACATTTGTGACATTTTGGCCTTACCCAGGCCTCCTTTAAGACTCCATAATGTTTAATCTGTAGGTATGAAGCTTTACCCCTCGCTTTGTTATATGAGTAGTATTTTTATTTCAATAACAATTTTGTTACATTAATTAATGAATATTGAAGAAAATAAACAAACATTTTCAAAATACTGTTGCACATAATATACTCTACGGGCAATGTTTTTATAGAACATTGAGCTGGAAGAATTCTATTTGAAAAATGCTTTGAATGGCTCCAGAGTGGGATCTCTGCTACTTTTAGACTTATGATCCAATTTGTAAACATTACCAAAAGAGTGAATGTGAAAATGGATTCAGAATGGTTGTAAAAAGAGGGCAGTGATTGGTTACATTAGCTACTATGCTAATTTAGTCAAAAATAGTAAAATCCAATTTTCAATATTCATTAAAAAAAGTAAGAACATTTTTATTGAAATCTAAATACTACTCATATTACAGAGCAAGCGGTAAAGCTCCATATGACACCAACAGATGAATCATTATGGAGCCTTAAAGGAGGCCTGGGTAAGGCAAAAATGTCACAAATGAATTAATTATTTCTCAATTATGCTTTAAGATACAAGTGTCAAATATGGATGAAAGTTAGTGAAAATCATGGTCTTTTTCAAATGTATTTTTACCCCAGCTAACAATTTTAGGGAGAGAGAATGTTTTTGTAATATTGCTTATAATGTTCCACTAATGTTTGAGTGTCCAGTTTTCTGTTAGTTAGGGGAACATTCTATCTATATTAGCAAAAACCTTCTGAGAACCTTTTTAGCATGTTTTGGTGTTAAAGTTAGGAGAACATTCCCTTAATGTAAAGCAGAACTTATCTAGAATGTGGTTACAATGTTCTCAGAATATACAACATTAATGTTCTCGATGAGTTTTATGGGACATTGCAAGAACATTCATGTGTCCAGTTTTCTGAGGGTTAGGAGAATATTCTATCAACGTTCCACCAAACATACACAGAACATTGTTGCCATGTTCTCACAATATTAGATATTAATGTTCTAGACACATTTCATGAGAACGTTGCAAGAACATTCCTATGTCCATTTTCTGAAGGTTAAGAGAATATTCCATCAATGTCACATCAACCATACACAGAACATGGTTGCAATGTTCTCAGAATGTAAGATATTAATGTTCTAGACATGTTTCAAGAATATTTCTGTGTATCAGTTGTCGCCTGATGGTCCCAAAGAAACGTGTTACTGTTGCCAAGCCCATCAAGGCCCTGACTGGTGAACCACTGATCCATTCACAGCTCTGTTTGTTTGTTTACAAGGTTAGAGATGCTCACACAGAGTGCTTTTAACATACAGTGTTCAAATAAAATAAAATAAAATTTGATTTGTCACATGCGCCGAATACAACAGGTATTGCTTACTCACAAGCCCTTAACCAACAATGCAGTTTTAAGAAAGAATACCCCCCCCCCCCCCAAAAAAAGTAACAAATAATTAAAGAGCAGGAGTAAAATAACAATAGTAAAATAACAATAGCGAGGCTATATACAGGGGGTACCGGCACAGAGTCAATGTGCTGGGGCACCAGTTAGACGAGGTAATATGTACATGTAGGTAGAGTTATTAAAGTGACTATGCAAATAGATAATAAACAGTGAGTAGCAACAGTGTAAAAGAGGGGGCGGTGGGGCAATGCAAATAGTCTGGATAGCCATTTGATTAGATGTTCAGGAGTCTCATGGCTTGGGGGTAGAAGCTGTTTAGAAGCCTCTTGGACCTAGACTTAGCGATCCGGTACCGCTTGCCGTGCGGTAGCAGAGAGAACAGTCTACAACTAGGGTGGCTGGAGTCTTTGACAATTTGTAGGGCCTTCCTCTGACACCACCTGCTATAGAGGTCTTGGATGGCAGGAAGCTTGGCCCCAGTGATGTGCTGGGCCGTACACGCTACCCTCTGTAGTGCCTTGCGGTCAGAGGCCGAGCAGTTGCCATACCAGGCAATGTTGCAACCAGTCAGGATGCTCTCGATGGTGCAGCTGTAGAACCATTTTTTCAACTTACATATTTGATATACATGATTGCATTTTCATTTATACAGTAATTATTATTCAACATGTCCTTAACTTGGATTTGAACTCACAACCTCTTGGTTCATGGTACCCCGATCTTCCTGTTATGCCACCATGTCTGTGTCAGGTATCAGTTAATTTGACTATTCTCTAATTATTGATTTGATTGACTAATTTCAACAATTTAAGGGTTTTCTGTATAGCTGTCTAATGTTGGTGTAGAATATTAATCTGTTTTAATCATACTCCTTAATCACTATGATTAATACAAGTTTTCCTTGAGTGTACTTTTAACAGAGCTGAGATTTACTTTAAACTGGACACATTGTTTTTGCCCAGGTTCCCATGAATTGTGTCTAGAACATTAATATCTTATGTTCTGAAAACATGGAAACCATGTTCTGTGTATGTTTGGTGGGATATTGATGGAATATTCCCTGAAGAAGGCACAGTGATGTAGAAACGTTGGTGGTTTACCCAATACATTACTGGGAGCTTGTATATCGTGTGTGCAACTCTTTATTTCTATAGCCTACAGTTTACTAACCGTTAGTCAGCACCTCTACACCTAATTTTTATGGGTGTGCACCAGCTCATGCTTTTTATTAGAATGAAAACATGGCAACCATGTTCTGTGTATGTTTGGTGGGATGTTGATGGAATATTGTCCTAACCCACGGAAAACTGGACTCATGAATATTCTTGCAACGTTCTCATTTAACGTGTCTAGAACATTCATATCTTATGTTCTAAGAACATGGCAACCATGCTCTGTGTATGTTTGGTGGGACGTTGATGGAATATTCTCCTAACCCACAGACAGAAAACTGGACACATTAATGTTCTTGCAACGTGTCTAGAACATTCATATATTATGTTCTGAGAACAATGTTACCACGTTCTGGATAAATTATATTTGACATTAAGGGAATGGTCACTGGGAAACATTCCTTGCACATCACGGGAACATTCATATGAACATTTTAGCTAATGACCTAATGAGACACTTAAGGGAACGTTCTCGAAAGTTGTGGGAACGTTTGTTGTTAGCTGGGACCCTGTATTGTCATGTGTAACATCATGTGTAGCCTAATGCTGCTCAGGGGTTTATCCCAGACTCTTTCAGATACACATTATGGCAGTAAAACAAATGCTGAGCACATTATGGGTCTCTGGGGGGGTATAATCTACGATATGAGCATCCATCTGATCTTCCCTACTTCCCCTCCTGGGTGGGGGGGGGGTGGTGTACATCCAAGGTCATAGACAGATGCTGTACTCACGCTACTGCCACGCACAAAAACAAATGTACTCATCCCATTTAAAAACAAATTTGAGTTATTGTAATTTGCCTTTGTGTGTTTGTGAGTGATTTGTGTGTGTATAAGTGTGCATGTGTGGTGTGTGTGTCTATGCATATTTGTGTAGTGTAAGAGCATCAGCTCTTCCTAGATGAAATCTGATGCAACCGTTGACAGCTCAAAGGAGAACTAATCTTGGCATGGAGGTTGCTGAAATTGTCCTGTGATGCTGCCACATGGCGCACTGAAATGACCCAATGACTTCGGCTCTCTCTCACTCTCATTCTCTCCCTCTCTCTCTCCCTCTCTCTGTCAACGTGAGGGGACATACTTGTGGCACTTGTGAGACAGGGACTCATACATTCCAGCAAAATTTCACTGATCCTTCCATGTTACTGCTATAATCTCTATCTGACAAAGTGCTAACAGTACTTACTAGACTGGCAAAGGAAGGTTTGACGATTAGAGGATAATTACACATCCCCAAAGGGGCTGGATGCAAGTCAGGAAATATCTTGGGATAATCTAAAAAGAGTTGCAAGCAGCAAAAATGTCAATTTGGGCAATACAGTGAAGGTGAAGGTAGAGTCACCAACACAGTGCTCAATGTGTTTGTGTGTGTGTGTGTGTGTGTGTGTGTGTGTGTGTGTGTGTGTGTGTGTGTGTGAGTGTGCATGTGTGTGGTGTGTGTGTCTGTGTGTGTCTGTGTGTGTGGTGTGGTGTGGTGTGGTCTGTCTGTCACACAGTGTGTGTGTGTGTGTGTGTGTGTGTGTGTGTGTGTGTGTGTGTGTGTGTGTGTGTGTGTGTGTGTGTGTGTGTGTGTGTGTGTAGGTGACCTGCCTCTCTTTGTACTGTCAGAGAGGGGCCCTCACTCTATTGATAGCAGGAACCAGCAGGTTCTCAGGGGGAAGCAGGAACAAAGGCACAGGTGACTGATAGGCTTTGAGGGGAGAAGAGGAGCAGAGCAGCAGCCTCTGATTAACAGGGGGACAGAGACTGTGAGTGGGGGTGACTGGGTAAAAGGGGATATGCCTGTCACCATACATCTTTCCTGACACAACAACACTCCTGGAGCCAGGAGGACAGGTAATCTTGAGGCCTCTACAACCTCTGGGATAAAGGTATATTAATATACTGTACTAACAGTACTTGAAGATAAAAAAGCCATTAAAAATAATTTTAAAAATCCATAACTGGAGATAAAAACCATAACATCCTGCCTCCACATGAACTTCTGTTAGTTTAGCAGTAACTATAGGAACAGGTCACAGCATCATTCTGACACTTTTGCTGGAGTCATAGTGGTAATACCAACAATGCTATTATTTGCCATCACTGAAATGGCATGTATTACAAACAAATAAGATGTACTGATGACACATTTCTTGTAATAACAAATTAGAACACCTCTGAGAACAGGTAATGTAGTAATGGCATTCTAAATCCACCCACTCATGCTATTCATGGGTTGCACATTTCGCCATAATATTGTTTTGAACATTAGTTTTAGGACTGACACACGACTGAGTGTTCTACTCAATGCAGTGTCAATTGGCGCTGATGAAGATTTAATCTAAAGCGCATTACAGTGGCTTGGAAATACAATGACATTCCTAAATGAGGCAAATAATTAGTGGGGAAACCTTTTGTCGTCATTGTGATGTTGCCAGATTGCCAGATGCAGTATAACTTTAGCTAGCTAGCTAAGATTGAGGGGAGACCACCGAATTTTAGCTAGCTAACGTTAGCATTGCTAGCTATTTTTGATGAACTTTGCTAGCTATTGACAACATTGCCATCTGTCTAAAGTAAATTTGATGATTGATGATTAGTTGACAAGTTGAATCAGGTGTACTTGTCAAGGGCTACAACAAAAATGTGTGCTGTTGGGGGTACATGAGGACTGGAGATTGTAAAAAAAAACTGGTGTAGGGTTTACTTAATAAATACGGATTTTTACAAGATTATCTATCTGAAGCCTTTTCTGCTCCAGGCCCTCTGGGCTCCTTTTGGGAAACCCCATGGCGATAGGGGGAGGGTTTTTTGCAGGAACCATAGCAGTCAGTGGCTGTGGTTAGCCAGCGCTGACTGTGGAGGCAGGAGGAGGACGAGGCACCAAGGCACCAGGGCAGGGAAGATGGATTGGCCCAGAGACTGGAACTGACAGTGTGTGAGAAAAGCAGCTCTCAGGTGCTGCACCTGCCATCCATCTCACTTCTCTCCAAGTGAGGTTTGGGTGGTGGACTAACGCTGTGTATTTTGCATACCGGTGCCCCACCACCCAACCTCCCTATAACCACACTGCCACAGGAAGCCATGGCCTCCCTCACCTCTGTCACACACACTCATGGCAGCCCTCGGCCCCTGGTCAGCAAACCCTCCCTTGTGCTTGTTTTCTCTTCTCTCTAAGCCTTATTTGTTTCAGACATAATAGAGAGTGAATAATGGCTAAGACCCTGAAAATCAAGCAAACAGTCTTAAATGTAGAATAGCTTGCCATATAATTCAGCATTTTAGTTGCTGTTAGTGAATACTGAAATGCCACTCTTGGACCAATAGTACCAATATTGTTGTTAAAATACCAATAACACAGTCATTAAATGTATGTATATGATTCTATGGATGATTGTATGAATATAAAAAACATTTCCTAATACATCAGTCAGCATGGGCATGATGCTCCCCATGGTCATTTGACCCAGTGCAGTATTCCCAGTAAGACCCATTCTGCAGGCAGGCCCACCTGTTCTACTGCTGCCCAGGGGTTACAATCCTCCCCCTGATTCACTCTGCCTTTACATCCCTGGCTCTGTACAGATGAATCACTGCAGAGACATTGGGCCAACACTGAACACAAATGCAATCTCAAACAGATGCAATCTTTAATTATGCAAGCAAATAACCATCGTTCAGCCACTCTGATGCTCCGCCAGTCATCAATGACGTGCTTGTCATTCTTATGGGGCAGTTTAGGGAGTGAGAGAGACTTTTAGGGCAATGTTAACACCAGATGGCCAGCACTAAAAACACAGCAAATGGGATGAAAAAGTCCTATTTGTCACACAGATGAATGATCGGTAGCCCACTGACTGGATCCACCGGATAGGAAAGCTTATTGGTTTTTATCCATGAGGCTGTCTTTGAATAAAACACACGTTATCAGAGAAAATTGTATTAAATGGTGTTTGATCAGATATCATCACGATGTAATCATTTAATCATTGCCTAAAAAAAGAGGCTGTGATCTGGGGTTTTGCCAACTCAATCTGTACACTAGCCAGCTCATGGTTCACAGACTAAACACATTTCCTACAGCAATCTGATTCCCCCTCATGTAATTGACCATGCAGCATAGGGAGGTGATGGCATGGCACTACATTGTCAATATGACCAGTTATAGAGCTGTAATAGAGAGTTGACACCTGCAAAATCTCATGGAAATCTAAGGAAACTATCAGGTATGGTTTGACCATTTTATCACACTGACTAGATCTCCGGTCCTCTTGTCACTAGCTATCACCACCACTGGGATCATCATGTTGATGACTGTGCATTAAGCCTGACTTAATTGGACACTTGAACAGTGATAAAACAGCCAGACAGCTGCTGAGCCCCAGACTAGAAGAGACACTGGCTGCATGGTGGTGAAGAGGAGGGCTAGAACACAGGCTGTGTGGGCAGGGTGGTGAAGAGTACACAGACAGACATATACACATATACACAGATGTACTACTCTGTTTATGAGAGGCAAGGTAATTCGAGTTTTAGGGGAGAGGAGAAATTACTTGAGAGAGAGGAGAGGAGAGGAGATGAGAGGAGAAGAGAAATGACAATATTCCTTTACTCTCCTTGTTGTTATTATGTGACCATTGACCCCATGAGGCAGAGTGAGTGAGGAGAGACTGTGAGCAAGAGGCAATTTGGATTCAAACTAGAGCAACAGGGATTAAGATACATGGGCACTGGGGTGGGTGGGAGAGAGAGAGAACCCAGGGAAAAGGCTTATTTTCAGCCCCACTGCTTAAATATACATAGATTCCAACACATGGGAGTGGAACAGGAAGAGAGAGGCAGCTGTCAACTTGATTTAAATCAATCTCATTCAAATGAGTTGCCACACAAATGAGTTCGACATTAGAAAAACATAAGATATTTAAATAACTAGAAGTAGTAGAGAAACACATTCTAGTACTTTATCGAAATAACTTGAAAACATGAAAACATTTGCATTACATTTCTGACATTTAGCAGACTCTCTTATGGCTCAATTTTACTCACGTTAGGCTGTCAACCATGTCCAATCACCATCTCTATGTCCATGTTTCAAAAGTCAATCATGTATAGCTTCTCATTCTTTGGAAGAAAGACACAGCCTTTAGCATCACACACCTCCATCTTGCACTCCTCCATCTTTCAAAAGATGGAGGGGAGCGACCGTGCGACGCTATTGGAACGACGTCCAGACAGTGCACGATCGAGACAGAACTGTAGCTAGCTAGCCAACCTTCTCCAACTTTCTCCTGGACTATCAGCTTTTCATATCATATATTTGTTTTTAAAACTGTTTACCCTCAAATCATTTTCATATTAGGTTATATAATAATCTTCTACAATTTCCCCTTTCTTCCGGCCCCTCTCCAGCCCTGCTACGGGCCTCTGTGAAGACCAACTCGCAGGTAGCTTAGTGGTTAAGAGTGTTGTGCCAGTAACCGAAAGGTCGCTGGTTCTAATCCCCGAGCCGACTAGGTGAACAATCTGTCGATGTGCCCTTTAGCAAGGCACTTAACCCTAATTGCTCTGGATAAGAGTGTCTGCTAAATGACGTAAATGTAAATGTTCTAGACCACCTCTGCTACAGCCTCTGTGAAGACCATCACTGCCTGCTGTCTCTCAGGGCACCAGCTCTCCTCCTCTACAGCCTTTAAGAGGAACCTCAGTACATAACACACTGTCATTTCTTAACTAATATCATTACATCCATTAAAACATGGCAGAAACAAAACTACGTGTCTGTGTTTTGATTTGATTAAGATATTGTGCGTAATCATATTCATCTATTTTTCTTGTTTTGCATTCTGTTGTCTTTTTTATTTTCAGGAGAGCTGATTGGTGTGTGGACTACCTGCTCAGGCAGACAGGGAAGGCCATGAAGGAAATGGACCCTGACTTGGAAGAGACTGATTTTGAGGACTACGCAATGGACCCAACCTGCTTCCTCCAGTGCCAAGTCTGCTGCCAGCAGTACCTGGCCTGCTTCACCCACAGCCCAGTCTGCTGCCAGCCAACTCCACCCATACAAAAAAATTGATTGGTTTGATAAGTGGCAACGTGTCACTAGTTTCCATATAGACTCTGCTTTACTCCAGCGCTTGTTATCTTCTTTCTAGAATTAGAGGCTCGATTCAATCAGATCGAGGGTTAACCCGTAGTTGCTCTTGTGTGTCACAAAACACTCCCTTCCTTCCCACTGGGCACACACTGGTTGAATGTCAATTCAATGAAATTACATTGCACCAATGTGGAATTGCCATCTGTGCCCAGTGGGTTATTATCCCTACTGCGTTAGAAGTTCAGAACGCCGATAGAAAGTGTAGAATACTGCATCATTTCATGTTAATTTGAATGGGGGGATTTAAAGCCTATCAGTCTAATCGGGTGTAGGGCCTATAGCCAGTGGTGTAAACTACTTAAGTAAAAATACTTTAAAGTACTACTTAAGTTGCTTTTTGGGGGGTACCTGTACTTTACTATTTATATTTTTGACAACTTTTACTTTTACTTCACTAGATTCCTCAATAAAATGATGTACTTTTTACTCCATACATTTCCCCTTACACCCAAAAGTATTCGTTACATTTTGAATGCTTAGCAGGACAGGAAAATGGTCCAATTCACGCACGTATTCAAGAGATCATCCCTGGTCATCCCTACTGCCTCTGATCTGGTGGACTCACTAAACACAAATGCTTCATTTGTAAATGATGTCTGAGTGTTGGAGTGTGCCCCTGGCTATCAGTACATTTTTAAAACAAGAAAATGGTGCAGTCTGGTTTGCTTAATATAAGGAATTTGAAATGATTTATACTTTTACTTATGATACTTAAGTATATTTTAGCAATTACATTTACTTTTGATACTTAAGTATATTTAAAACCAAATACTTTTAGACTTTTACTCAAGTAGTATTTTACTGGGTGACTTTCACTTTTACTCTTTACTTTTACTCAAGTTTTTCCACCACTGCCTATAGCCTACAATAGAACATCATGCATTCAAGTGTTTGAACTTGTAACGTGGCTGCAGGAACTTCTAACGTGGCTGCATAGGATTTGTCGGATATAAAATTGGGTGATTTCGTTGCATCCAAAGGCAGTGTAGGCGATAAGGTAACACAAGGAGCCGCATATAGATTAGTAGATTTGACAGCTCTAACGCAGTTCCACCAAAAAAATGCTACGCGGGTGTCGACCAACGCTAATCTGATTGAATCGAAACCTAGAACGTTCAGATGGAGTTTTGTCCTCTGTTTGTATGGATGTTGTCATATGTTTGGATCCTGTTGTGTTATTCACTCAGAATAAGTCAGTTGCCATACCTACTCATTACCTTGGGCCCCTAGGGGCTATGTGTGTGTTTGTGCGTGTAACGTTTCACATTTGTCATTAATAAACATGTTTATATATTTCAATAATTTTTTGGAATGACTTTTAATTGTAGGTCAATCATTCTACACTTTTAATGACTAAAATATATGTCTCTCAGAGTAAATTGTCATATATCCCACTGGGCACACACTGGTTGAATCAACGTTGTTTCCACATCATTTCAATTAAATTACATTGAACCAATGTCGAATAGACGTTTAATTGACATCTGTGCCCAGTGGGATGTGGTGTATTTATAATTATATCAGGTAATATGCAGTCCACAAGAAACCGCAACAGATAACTGATACTCATTGCATAAACAAGGTAATGGGTGTATATAAACAAGGTAATGGGTGTATAGTACAGTAATAAACCAACCTCATTAGGACAACACTTCTATATGTTATGATTATGCTACCATAATCGTTCCATTAACTCAGGTGATCTCAAATTCACCAATGTGAAGAAGAAAAAAAAAACTTTTGGAGACTATAGTGGTTGTTTAGAAATGTTTTTTCTGGCTGAGGCAGGATTTGAACTGGGGACCTTGAGGTCCACTCTTCCCCTTCCTCAAATACAGGAAAAAACACAATTTTCATTGTTTTTCAGCTTATCATAATAAATGATATGAAGAAGAACGCTACATTTTTCCTTTTCCTTCTCCTTTTTTTCCTCCGTTTTCTTCTCCCCCTCTTAACATACTATTGTTCCCCAGCTTTGGCAAAGAGTGATTTACATTATTGTATACATGTTCATACTTCTTCGTACTGGTCCCCATGGGAACCCACAACCCTGGTGTTGCAAGCACCATGCTCTACCAACAGTTGACTCTCAGAAATCTCACCTAAAGCATTAAATCAGAACAGTGCATGTTCCTGTCAGTGTGCTCTGGGAATAGCAACATTGTACGTGCACAGGGACCTACTGAAGGTGAGGGAGAGACCAACTCCTACAGCTACACCTTCCATCTCTACTTTGGCCTTCATTTGAGATTCTCTAATAGGAAGTGAGGTGCATCCATGCCACGCTCACCACTGACTGACTTAATATTGGACATCTCCAGGCACCATTCCCATCTGGCTAAATTAAGGGTCAGCTGAATAATGCATAGGCCTGCTTTTTGGGCCATCCCCTTTTCAGCCTAATGAAGCCCAACTACAGAACATATAAGGCCCCTGTGAATGTGAGGGAGGCTGGGGAACCTGTAGGGTGTGAACAGAGTCCGACTGGAGCAGTAGAAATGCGTTCTCTGGAGTGATGAATCACGTTTCACCATCTGGCAGTCCAACGGACAAATCTGGGTTTGGCGGATGCCAGGAGAACACTACCTGCCCCAATGCACAGTGCCAACTGTACAGTTTGGTGGAGGAGGAATAATGGTATGGGGATGTTTTTCATGGTTCAGGCAAGGCCCCTTAGTTCCAGTGAAGGGAAATATTAATGCTACAGCATACAATTACATTCTAGACGATTCTGTGCTTCCAACTTTGTGGCAACAGTTTGGGGGAGGCCCTTTCCTGTTTCAGCATGACAATGCCCCCGTGCACAAAGCGAGGTCCATACAGAAATGGTTTGTCGAGATCAGTGTGGAAGAATTGGACTGGCCTGCATAGAGCCCTGACCTCAACCTATGGAAAACCTTTGGGGTGAATTGGAATGCCGACTGCGAGCCAGGTCTAATCGCCCAACATCAGTGCCCAACCTCACCAATGCTCGTGTGGCTGAATGAAAGCAAGTCCCCGCAGCAATGTTCCAACATCTAGTGGAAAGCCTTCCCAGAAGAGTGGAGGCTGTTATAGCAACAAAGGGGGGACCAACTCCATATTAATGTCCATGATTTTGGAATGAGACGAGCAGGTGTCCGTATACTTTTGTAGTGCCATGTAGTGTATATCATAAAAACAAAAGGCAATTTCCAAAGTGGGGACATTAGCAAACATTTACTCCTGATACCATCAAATAAACTCCAGAATACATGCAAGACAAATAAATGATTGTGACATATTGAGAAAATAGATGTTGGATCCCCTGACATGGCCACCATTCACCACATACAGTAAGTAGTGTGGAGGAAATATTGTAGCAGTAGAAAAAGTACTATCTCTAATCAAGACAACGTAAATCTCCACCTGTCTGTGTTGAAAGCAACCCTTGACAAAGATAGCTATGTTTTCATCAGTGAAAATACATTTCTGTTTGGTCTAGGGAGGGGTTTGGCTGTGAATAAGGATGATGTGGAGATATTGAGGGCTGTGTGGAGATCATTTATACTGCGCACACTCTATACCATAAGCAAGCCTATGAAAATGCTGTCAGAAACACCTCAATCTAATATGATAAACCAGGGAACTAGAGAGAGGCCACATCATCCTTATTCATCACAAATAGTGACGACCTCGGCCCTGAGAGTCCTTGAAACCATAAGTTATCTTTATAATGCCTAGTGTAAAGAATGAATAGGGTCAGGCAGCTGTGTTAACATAGCCGTGGGAAGTAGGGGTGCTGATGGTGCTGCAGCACCCCCTGATAAATCTAAATCAAATATTTTTCCCCAACAAATTAGTGCACTAGGCCTTTTTTACTCCTGTATGAGCGGAGAAAAATACTAGTCAGACAAATATTCTCAGCAGTATGGATATAAACCCTACATGCGTGGCTGTCACACTATGATGTTGAAGCTCTGTAGTGTGCAGGTGCTCTGTCCTCGAGTACAACCAGGACATTTAACATAATGAATGAGCACAGCCTTGAAATTATGAAATTGGGCTTTGCCTGTAATCACCACTATATATATATGCAGTCATTATACTAAGATGCACAGCACACTGTATGTAAACCTTTTTACATCAGTCAGATAATGAGCCACTAGAAAGCTACATGTGAGCACGCTTTATCTCCATCACAGTGACACAGAGACGCTTGATGACTGCATGGGAAGTTGAAATAGCTCTGAATATCATAACTCTCCACTAGCACAGACCTCAATTCCCTGTAAGAATGCTAAAATCTATCATATTTTCAGAGAAATGCTTTAATCCACTTAAAATCTCATTTTCCCCAATATTCCCTTATTTCTAACGGATAGGGTTTGGGCACGTGTCGCTAAATCTAGTAGATAAGTAAGGCTACTGTGCAATACATTGGCAGTACTTCAGCAAATAGAGTTAACTGTTATTAACCAATTATAACCAAAGTGTGCTGCAGGACAGTTATTGGTCTGATAAGCACTCCACTATAGTTTTTCCTTTATTTAATGTGAAAACAACTGCATTTGCATTTGGAATTATGAATATTCAAGATAACTAATTGTTTTATAATAAGTGACTTGACATAATGAAAAAGTCAAAGTTAAGTATGAGTGAAAACGTCAAACATGACATCTGAAACTCACCGCAGAGTGAAGTTCTCTAGGGAGGAGGAGCTGGCCATGAGGATGTAGAAAGTGGCGATATCTGTCTTCTTCAGGGGTTTGGAGGAAGTCTGGATGACAACAGCCTTTCCCAGCTTGAGTTGAGACAGAGATGAAGCTCCCTTGGGCACCTGAAGGAGGCGCACACTGCCGATCCTCTGCATGGGAGTCACAGGGACGTACTCAGCCTGCTGCTGCTCTGAGCTGCCCCAGCGACCCCCATCCCCCTCCCTGCACTTCCCATATGCACTAGGTCGGGCCTGGTAGTACAGCTCTACTGTGTTGCCCTCTGTTGGGTCCAGCCTCTCCCGGCTAGAGCTCTCTGCTGCGGGACTGAACCAGCTGGCTACAGGATCCAGCTCAGCCATGCAGGTGCCCCTCTGACCTCCAAGGGCACAGGAGCCCCTCACCTCCTGGGTCTGCCAGAAGGCAAACACCGTCACACAGGGCAACTCATCCTTTAGCCCCTCTGCTCCTCTGTCCCAGTCCCTCCCAGCCACATAGAACAACACCCGCACCTTGGGCATGGAGGAGTAGACCCGGGGAGTCAGCACAAAGGACTGGACCTTCCAGTTGTAGGTGAACACCCCCGGGGCCCGGAACAGCTGCACAGACTGGACCAGGTCTAGAGGGACAGGCTGCTCTGTGGACAGGGGCCCATAGCTGGCGTTGACAGCAGGCGGCCGGCTGGCTCTCAGGATGACAAATGGCTGTGTCTGTGTCTGCATGCTGGAGTTCCTCATGATGTCCTGACCGGCCTCCTTCAGGAAGAAGTAATCTGCGTCTTGCACCTGGTAGTTGACTGGAAGAAACACAGGGAATGGCAGAGAGCTCTTAGTGTTGTCTGACATCTCCCGACTGTCCAACTCTGTGGGAAAGTAAGAGACAAAACATTACCCTTAGGTTAACAGACAGTGTTGTTTTGACGACATGTAGAGGAAATTAATGTTCTAGTGAGTCACCCTTAACCTGTCCTAATAGCCTACGGCCCGGCATTAACAACCTTCCGGCTACTGGTCAGTTTCTCTAAACTCTGGGCTACTTACCACAATCAGGGTCAGGAGTTTTATAACAGGGTCCATTGTTTCATGGTTATATCAAGGGTCAGGAATAATAGCTGGCCTAAATCATTAAGTATAAAATCATAATAAGTATCTGAGTACAAAGATATCCCAATAAAATATTGGTTGAACAAGAATTGCAAAAAAGAAATCATCCAGAGATTTCCAGGAACTAGACTTGAGGCAAGCTGATCAACTGGATGGGACATCATCATTCAAATGACAATTTACTTAATCTTTAAATTCCCATAGTATACAAGAGGGCTTTTATATTAGAAATCATAGCAGGAGCAGCTAAGTGTATTACTGTGCGTGATGCAGTGGCACCGGAGCACTGGTGGGACAGCAGCAGAACAGACTCCATTGCCTTGATATCATCCATCATCCTGATCAAGTCAATCCCATTCCCAAATGAGAGTGATTTCTAGTGAAAATGACCAAAGTGGGGGACGGACTACCTGTCATAAACACTTGGTTATTGGTCAGTGAGTACAGTTTGGTGAAGGAGCTCACAGGGAGGCCATACTTGAATGACATGCTTTTCACAATCAACTGGAATTACAGTTTTCACAAGTGACTTGATTTACATCGTAACCCTCTCCTTTCAGATCAAAACATTTATGTAAAACCAAAAGGCAAAGTAGCAAGCAATAACATCTGCATTGATCCGATGACATGCATGAAAACAGAAAAAAATATTTATTGGCAGATTTTTCTGTATGACAGATTCATTAAATGGGATTACTTCCTGTAAATGACATAATTCCTTCTATATTGACTTGTATGCCTGAAAACAACTTGACCTGCCTAGGTGGAAGCTGATCTGGTCCTACACAGGGCAGCATGTTCATTTTGTGTGTGTTTGGAGTAGCGTGAGGGTGTCGAGGGAGACAACAGCATTAGAGCCCTCTGATCCGGCATAAAAGCAGGGGGTACGACACAACTGTCTCTCTGAAAGTGAACTGAGGCACAGGTCCGCAGGCCCGCATCCACTCTCATTTGCCCCCATTTTGATAGATTACACAGATTATGGCTGCTGACCTGAGGCTGCACTGTCAATAGGAGGCTAATTGGCCTACTTGGTGGGTGAGAGAGAGAGAGCGAGAGAGAGAGAGAGAGAGAGAGAGAGAGAGAGAGAGAGAGAGAGAGAGAGAGAGAGAGAGAGAGAGAGAGAGAGAGAGAGAGAGAGAGAGAGATAGAGAGAAGCAGCCTGGTATGTGCTCATTACCTGAGATTATCTCATACTCAATGGCACTCAACAGCACTCTGGCTTTGCTAATAAACTGTCTGTTAAAAAAGAATGAAACAGAGTCTATTCTCCTCTTAAGTGTAGACTATTAGCTTGATTTTGCAGTATAATGACACAAAATAAAATCAGTTGCTTGTTCATGAAAAATGGCCACATTCTGTTCTGCCCAGAGGACAACCTCATCCAAAGACTAGCCTCTGAGCCCTGTAATGTAATGTGATTTTATTCATCATGAACTATGATGAACTAAGAATACACAATGCATGTATCTTATGCAGGCACTTGTCATCTCCCGTCTGGATTACTGCAACTCGCTGTTGGCTGGGCTCCCTGCCTGTGCCATTAAACCCCTACAACTCATCCAGAATGCCGCAGCCCGTCTGGTGTTCAACCTTCCCAAGTTCTCTCACGTCACCCCGCTCCTCCGCACACTCCACTGGCTTCCAGTTGAAGCTCGCATCTGTTACAAGACCATGGTGTTTGCCTATGGAGCTGTGAGGGGAACGGCACCTCCGTACCTTCAGGCTCTGATCAGTCCCTACACCTAAACGAGGGCACTGCGTTCATCCACCTCTGGCCTGCTGGCTCCCCTTCCTCTGCGGAAGCATAGTTCCCGCTCAGCCCAGTCAAAACTGTTCGCTGCTCTGGCACCCCAATGGTGGAACAAGCTCCCTCACGACGCCAGGACAGCGGAGTCACTCACCACCTTCCGGAGACATTTGAAACCCCACCTCTTTAAGGAATACCTGGGATAGGATAAAGTTATCCTTCTACCCCCCCCCCCCCTAAAAAAAAGAAGAATTTTTTTTTTGGGAAAGTGGTTATCCCACTGGCTTTAGGGTGAATGCACCAATTTGTAAGTCGCTCTGGATAAGAGCGTCTGCTAAATGACGTAAATGTAAATGTAAATGTTATGCGCCAGTGATGAGTCAACTATTTGTAGCTATAATCAATAATGTCCCTCTTGACAACTACTGTTGATCTTATAACTGTGATAAACGTGTCCTTCTCACAGAGTTTACTGAGATTTCCCCCCAAAATGGCTATGATCTTCCTTTCCTATAATGTTATCTGCATGTGTAGTGACACACGTTTCAGTTCTATTTGTCAAATTATGACAAAAGATGCCAGAGAGAATGACACATCTGTCACTGGATTGTTGATGGTTGTTTTTCCTGAGGAGAAGGAGGAGGAGGAGGGCTTGGAGCTTTTTGTAAATCTAACTAGGTCTTGTCCCTCAGGGTCTGTGGCGTGTGACAGGTCTCTACATCATCCCTCCTTCACCTGCTTTTATCGCCACGCAGACACCTGGGACAGAGACTGGTTGAAGAGCTTTACACAGTCAGGGAAACAGTTTGTGTGTCACAACGGAGCCATGTCTACGGAGTGACCCCCCCAAAGAGAAACACAAATGGATCTTCTTATTTTTCCCACACAGACATCTCGATCATCTTCCTGGGCTGGGGAAGGGGCTGTCTCCCCCTTAGCTCCACCAGTGGCCACTGATAGATGTGCTGTTTAATACCAGAGCTGACAGCATCTCCCACCGCTGTGAATAAACACTCACTGGGTGTTTTCTGCTTCGGCATCTCTGCAGGAGGGAGATGTGCTGCAACTGTGGCAACACATAACATCACATGCTATTATATCTCTCTCAAGTTCAGTTCATCTGTGCTCCTCAAGGTATTTAAGAACACTTGAGTTAGCTCTGAAATCTAAGGGGGGTAGTAAAATGGTGCTCAATGCAAATGATGCACTAGTGAGTATATACTGTATGTTAATAGTAGCATTTGCTGTGACAATAATCATTGATTCTCCATTGTGTAGGGAAGCTATAGTATATGCTGTGCCTATATGTACTGTATGTCCTCTCTCTCCATGATAAACACTTTGCATCCAGCTGATAAAGAAGAGGCCAAATCCCTCCACCAGCTGTTTCAGCACATAGCTGCTCCAATCACCCAACTTGGAGACCGACATCTTTGACTTTTCTATTTTCCTGTCCAGAAGAACAATATCTGTTCTGGTCTGCAGAAATTCACTTGTCTCCATTGACATTGTTGTTTTCCCTCTTGGGTCGTTCTAAATCATTTCAATCACTTTTTGACTGCACCCCTTTTGATTTGAACGAAACTTTCAATACATGTTTTCCCATGGTAGAAGTGGTCAGAAAGTGACTTTTTGGACCTGAATGCCAAAACATTTAGGAGATAAAATTGCTCAAAGTTACCCCACCCTGCTATGAGACATCCAATGCACAACCGAAACCATATGCAGAGCACAACATAATATGCTGTTAATCAAATCTATTTTACAAATTGACTTGGGGGGAAATTCTCCAGTTGATTCCAAATTAAAATATATGTGTATAGGTTACATTTGTACAGTGGGATAGTCTATATTTTTTTTGAATATGCAACTGCAATTGCATTAAGCAATTTAAATATAGTATATTAGATATGAAACAAGGAGAGAGAGAGAGAGAGAGAGAGAGAGAGAGAGAGAGAGAGAGAGAGAGAGAGAGAGAGAGAGAGAGAGAGAGAGAGAGAGAGAGAGAGAGAGAGATTTTCAGATCTGATTAAACAAGACTGAGGCGACCTTTAAACATAATCTTCAGGTCCCTTTTCTCAGAATAAGTCACTACTTGTGGGCCTGTTAGATACAGCAAATAATCAAAGCATTAGAACACAAGGAACCGGGAGCAGGACAGGACTACATAGGGCCCTATGTTCTAAAGCTGGGGGTAACAACAGGGCTACAGTACCATTAGGATCACTGGACACAGTCAAACAATTAAGGCTGCTAGGAGACTGAGGCAAAAGATAATTAATGGCATGGTTATAAGTGTATGTAGGCTTGGCATTGTTCCCAGGAGTGGTAAAGCTGTCAGCTGACCAATGTCTGGACAGCACCGCACTGCTCACTTAAGAGTATAAGCTCTCTACTTACTGTAGGCTACTGTGCAATTACAGTAGGCTATTTGTTACCAGGAAATAAGATTACCCATGCTGTCATTCTATGCTATTTTCAGCAGCATTAGATTGAGACCAACAAGTATACAGGTCAATGTCTCTTTTAATACAGAATTATCTATCACGCTCTGACAAGCTATTCAACTTGAGTTTGTCTTGATGGAACCCACTGATTTAGGTTGCCACAAACCAAACATACCTGGCCTATGCTGCATGGTGTGTGAAAGAACAGTAACAGTTTAACTCCATGCATTCTAATGTGCTATAATGGAATGTTTCTATATGTGAAGAACAGCCTGTACGTGATCTGACTTCAAATGGCATGACAGAGACATGACACAGATGTCTCACTTATTCCACTTGATGTGTTGAATAGAGCCTGTGTTTGTAGGTCAAGACATTGTTTGCTTCCATATTGGCTGTGTCCTCTCCCCAGAGGAAAAGTCAGGCATGACCTAATCATTTTAGGGACAAATCTCTCCTAATAGAAATGGTGGTTTACTCATTGAAAAGACCCTATATCCCTGCAACTGCTACATAAACATAAAAACGAGATAGAACACTGATCATATGTGTACAGAAAGGGAGAGGATGAGGAGGAGGAGGGGGAGGAGGAGGAGGAGGAGGGAGGGAGATGCTTAGGCCTGTGTGGGGATTGGTAGGGATTGCTATATCCAATGAGACTCTTAAAGCTGCTTTTATCAGGATTTCTCCCTTTTTATTATCTCTTTATCCAGTCTGTTTATTATAATTCAGGAAGGCCAAGTTGCCTGGAAATAGCCGTCTTTGAGGCAGTTAAAAGCTTTTCAGCAAATGCCTTTGTGATTTGGAATATTTGCTGGGTTTTTAATTAAAGTCCAAAGGGTCCTGTCCATTTAATTATTGAGGTGATGTGAATGCGCACAATAACGTGTTCTGGACTTCTGGTAATATGCACTAAAACTCATTTTCAGCTCTGCTGCACACTGAGACTAAACTAAGAGAATGAAAATTAATTTTAAAATGTGTGTCCATTTCATTAGTGGAACTTAATGACTGTGCCAAAGGTCCCATAAAGTACTGGTACACAGTACAGCATCAAACACATAGATTCATCCTTATAAGGTTTGCTAAACTAAATGCAAGTTACATCACCACTCACCCTCGATAACATAAACCCTAAATAAAAATCAACTCTAAATAAGATTGATTAGTCTTAACATGCTCTTTGGAGTAATTAGACTAAGGTGGACCTCCTTGGCTTACCTGTATACCTGTATTCTCACAAAACTGAGTGGCACCTCCACTGGACTGGCCTCACTCATTTCAAGCCATAGTCTTATTCACTGGACAAATGGGACTTCTTAAGTCCTATAAGGGCTGTTGACCACAATGATCAGTTATCATGGTGAAATTGCAGTCTGTAACTATGTTGCAAAGCCAATTGACTGATGGCAGTATGCATATTGTAGTCATAAAAGTATGGCATACCATTTCAGAGGAAACTATAACAAGTTAAATATATTTTGAACCACATGGGTATACTGTCTATCTCATATCAGTTCATTGATCATATAAAGAGACACAAATCAACTAGCTTGTTACACATTATCTAATGGAATACAAATAAACCTAAATACTAATTTAGACTATTTCAACAGCATAAAGAGTCTGCAATGAAATATGTACCAAACAAAAACATACATGTAGAATAGAATAGAATATGCAGATTGTCACTCAGGCTCATTTTAACAAAAACGAAATGATGGTACATACCTTGCGTGACAACTGTGACAATCGTCGCTATGAATATCTGTAAAATCCTCCAGATATGAGAGTAAATACTCATTTTGGCATCAGACTGTCACTTTATTCCATGTAAATTCCCAGGCTCGAAGTTTCAACAAAGTGAAGAGGGGTATACTTCATTCATTTCTACCCAGGAAGAGAACTTGCCTAGTTTAGCCTACAAAATCACACCTGTAAGAATAATACAGCCTTGTCGTGTGCACTCCGTGTGTCACATAAACTATGCATTGAGCTGTCAGAAAAGGTCTGCGTAAGGAGCTTGGAAACGTCCGGTCCAAGTCCTTGATCAGATTGCGATCAACCTAGTTTCTTCTTTGTTTTCCTGATTAACTTCAGCCCTTATGCCGCCGTACTGAATACGAGCAACTCCATCTGATTCATTTTGAAGTCCTTGCATTAGCTCCCAGACTCAAACATCTACCCAACTTTGACCATCGTCGGGACGTCGCTGCAATGTACAGTGAGATTCACAGATCATCGACTGCCTTGTGCACAGTCCTTGGGGCACTAAAGTCATCGTCTGTCATGCGGTCAGAGCACGTTCTGTGCGGTGGCGACAGGATTTAACAGCATCAGTAAATTAAGCACGAGACCATGATAATTTGGGATTTCACATCTAGCATGAGAAGGAGATAGATGGACTGAGGATGGTGTACACAAATAGCCTGGCTACTGTACATGCTGCTAATTACAGTGATTAGTCTATTATAGTTAGACAATAACATAAATTACTTATTTGGGGCTTTGAAAATATACCTGGGGCATTGTAGGTTTTAGAGTAGAGGGTGCTCTTTAAGAATTGAACTTTTCTCCAATTATTTGTTCAATTATTATAAGGGGAGATATTTTTCTTCTTCTCCAGTTTTGAATATGGGTGGGATATAACATGACATATTGCCATAACTGTCATCAACTTTTGTAAGTGGGGCAATAAGAATGTGATGGGCATGGTGGACATGTTGCTCTCCATCTCTGATTGGCTCATCTGTAAATGCATTAGGTAAATGAGGCTAAACCATGTTGTGAAAGGCTACTTTGGTCCTCTGTAGCTCCGCTGGTAGAGCACGGCGCTTGTAACGCCAAGGTAATGGGTTCGATCCCCGGGACCACCCATGCACAAAAAAAATTGTTATGCACGCATGACTAAGTCGCTTTGGATAAAAGCGTCCGCTAAATGGCATATTATTGTTAATGCTATAGAGGTGGAATTCTAGTGCCCCCTGATGGCTATAGATGAGGCATTATAAAACTAGTCGACTGTATGTTGGTGGATTTGGAGTATATTTACATCCCTATATTCCTTGCAGTCAGTGACATCAGCAATGATCAGTGTTTGGAGCTCATTGTCAAAAGGGTTGTCATATCATTAGAATACAGAGAACTCTAGATTTGGGCAAAGTGGTCAAGATTAAGACTGGTCAATGCCATACTGCATGGAAGTTAAATATTTGTGTCAATCATAGTAATGTTGATATTCTCCTAAAGCATTGGCAACAGTTTTAGACTGAGGGTTAACCCAACAAACAGTGTGCTCGGGGTGTGCAGGTATTGTGTTAGGGTATGCAACAAAGTGAACAAAACTTAAAAAGCACTCGGTACCTCTCCTGTACTGTTTTATCATCACTAAACTGGCAAGCTCGTGCAGTGAGAGGTACTGATGTTTGCAACACTGCTGTAACTGCTGTCGCGTATTGGAGCACCCTGTGAGCAGTGAGGGGCTTGTTCAAGTCAAGCATCCAAAGCAGATGCCAGGGAACACACAAACACATACACTTCATACTTAATGAATTGTGTACCAGACTTCACAGGATAGGGTCAGGGGGAAGATGCCACAAGCTACACTGAGCTACACTTCTCCCCTCACTGCAGCTCTGTGATTAGCTGTGTGGGGGTGGTATGATGGGACTTGGGCTCTGCTACTGTAGTGCTGTGGCGCCGTAGGGTCATTTAGATCCTCTCCTCTTTACCTGCTCCAAGCTGCACCATGGAGAACAAGCTAACTACGCACAACTCTCAGAAACTCTCAGCTTCTGAAAACACACAACCACTAACAAATACATACACACTGACACACGCACACACCACACGTTTTCTATGAAAAAAATCCGCATCGGAAATGAGATGACCCTTGTCACTTAATCTTACCTATTATAAATGACCATACATTAACATTTTAGTCATTTAGCAGTTGCTCTTATCCAGAGCAACTTACAGTTAGTGAGTGCATACATCTTATTTTCATACTAGCCCCCCGCTGGGAATCAAACTCACAACCCTGGCGTTGCAAGCGCCATGCTCTACCAACTGAGCTACACAGGACTAACTAATACATGACAAACGGTTTATGGTTTAGGATGAGAAGAACATGTATTAGTTGTATGGATGTGTGGTCCCAATATGTTGATAGAATCAAATGTAAAAGAGAAAATAAACATGTATAAGGAGTTTGAGTTTGGAGCGTTGGCAATTGGTTTGGCACTGGAACCTATTGTTGTGTGTCTCCCTTTAAAATAACTCCTTATTTTGGTTCATTTGATGATCAGAAAATGTGATCATGTTTATCTATTAAATCGTGAAGGTTATGCTAAAGAAACATGCACTGAGTGTACAAAACTTTAAGAACACCTTCCCAACATTGAGAACCCCATTTTGCCCTCAGAACAGCCTCATTTTGTCGGGGCGTGGACTCTACAAGGTGTCGAAAACATTCCACAGGGATTCTGGTCTATGTTGACTCCAATGCTTCCCACAGTTGTGTCAAGTTGGCCGGATGTGCTTTGGGTGGTGGACCATTCTTGATACACACGGGAAACTGTTGAGCATGAAAAACCCAGCAGCGTTGCAGTTCTTGACACAAATCGGTGCGCCTGGCACCTACTACCATACCCCATTCAAAGGCACTTACAGTGGGGGAAAAAATTATTTAGTCAGCCACCAATTGTGCAAGTTCTCCCACTTAAAAAGATGAGAGAGGCCTGTAATTTTCATCATAGGTACACGTCAACTATGACAGACAAAATGAGAAAAAAAAATCCAGAAAATCACATTGTAGGATTTTTTATGAATTTATTTGCAAATTATGGTGGAAAATAAGTATTTGGTCAATAACAAAAGTTTCTCAATACTTTGTTATATACCCTTTGTTGGCAATGACACAGGTCAAACATTTTCTGTAAGTCTTCACAAGGTTTTCACACACTGTTGCTGGTATTTTGGCCCATTCCTCCATGCAGATCTCCTCTAGAGCAGTGATGTTTTGGGGCTGTCGCTGGGCAACATGGACTTTCAACTCCCTCCAAAGATTTTTTATGGGGTTGAGATCTGGAGACTGGCTAGGCCACTCCAGGACCTTGAAATGCTTCTTACGAAGCCACTCCTTCGTTGCCCGGGCGGTGTGTTTGGGATCATTGTCATGCTGAAAGACCCAGCCACGTTTCATCTTCAATGCCCTTGCTGATGGAAGGAGGTTTTCACTCAAAATCTCACGATACATGGCCCCATTCATTCTTTCCTTTACACGGATCAGTCGTCCTGGTCCCTTTGCAGAAAAACAGCCCCAAAGCATGATGTTTCCATCCCCATGCTTCACAGTAGGTATGGTGTTCTTTGGATGCAACTCAGCATTCTTTGTCCTCCAAACACGACGAGTTGAGGTTTTACCAAAAGGTTCTATTTTGGTTTCATCTGACCATATGACATTCTCCCAATCCTCTTCTGGATCATCCAAATGCACTCTAGCAAACTTCAGACGGGCCTGGACATGTACTGGCTTAAGCAGCGGGACACGTCTGGCACTGCAGGATTTGAGTCCCTGGCGGCGTAGTGTGTTACTGATGGTAGGCTTTGTTACTTTGGTCCCAGCTCTCTGCAGGTCATTCACTAGGTCCCCCCGTGTGGTTCTGGGATTTTTGCTCACCGTTCTTGTGATCAATTTGACCCCATGGGGTGAGATCTTGCGTGGAGCCCCAGATCGAGGGAGATTATCAGTGGTCTTGTATGTCTTCAATTTCCTAATAATTGCTCCCACAGTTGATTTCTTCAAACCAAGCTGCTTACCTATTGCAGATTCAGTCTTCCCAGCCTGGTGCAGGTCTACAATTTTGTTTCTGGTGTCCTTTGACAGCTCTTTGGTCTTGGCCATAGTGGAGTTTGGAGTGTGACTGTTTGAGGTTGTGGACAGGTGTCTTTTATACTGATAACAAGTTCAAACAGGTGCCATTAATACAGGTAACGAGTGGAGGACAGAGGAGCCTCTTAAAGAAGAAGTTACAGGTCTGTGAGAGCCAGAAATCTTTCTTGTTTGTAGGTGACCAAATACTTATTTTCAACCATAATTTGCAAATAAATTCATAAAAAATCCTACAAAATCCTCTCAAAAATCCTCTCAATTTGTCTGTCATAGTTGACGTGTACCTATGATGAAAATTACAGGCCTCTCTCATCTTTTTAAGTGGGAGAACTTGCACAATTGGTGGCTGACTAAATACTTTTTTTCCCCACTGTACATTTTTTGTCTTGCCCATTCACCCTCTGATGGCACACATACACAATCCATGTCTCAATTGTCTCAAACAGTGGTGACCCGTCATTCAACACCTGTTTAACACAAAAATTATATATATATATTCATATATATATATATATATATATATATATATATATATATATATATATACGCTACCGTTCAAAAGTTTGGGGTCACTTAGAAATGTCCTTGTTTTCGAAAGAAAAGCAATTTTTTTGTCCATTAAAATAACATCAAATTGGTCAGAAATACAGTGTAGACATTGTTAATGTTGTAAATGGCTATTGTAGCTGGAAACTGCAGTTTTTTATGGAATATCAACATAGGCGTACAGAGGCCCATTATCAGTAACCATCAGTCCTGTGTTCCAATGGCACGTTGTGTTTGCTAATCCAAGTTTATCATTTTAAAGGCTAATTGATCATTAGAAAACCCTTTTGCAATTATGTTAGATTGATGGGGGGGTGGGGGGGGGGGGGGGGGGGGGGGGGGAATGTTGAGTTTGCTAAAATCGGCACTGGTCTCAAGGCTTGAAAATCATTTTTTAACCCGTCCTTCCTCTCCTTCATCTACAATGATTGAAGTGGACTTAACAAGTGACATAGATAAGGGATCATAGCTTTCACATGGATTCACGTAGTCAGTCTATGTCATAGAAAGAGTAGGTGTTCTTAATGTTTTGTATTCTCAGTGTATATGCTTATCTTGGTTTTCCTCCTTAATTGAAGAGGTTTTTGAGTGCATGGTATATTCAGTGTACGGGTATAGCAGAAGTAGCTTATTCCCGTGGGGACGTACATGTTTATATCCCGAGTTGTAATTATGCCTAAACATGGGTTCACACCTTAATTGAGATGTGTGCCGGTATAAATGTATTTATGTTTATGAGCTGAATAATTATAGATTTAATTTTGTGCATTGTGAATGGTAATTGATCATTGTATGATATGGCTGTTTCTCATTAGCCAATGCATTGTGGGTATTCCTATTTAAACCCTGTCATTTCTTTGTTTGTGAGAGAGTCAGGGTAAGGTTGGCATGCTGCCGGGTGTTCAGGCATTATTGTAGCCTGGGTTGTCTTTTGATAGAGCTCAATTTATTTGATTCAGTTCAGTTTGCCCTTATGTGTTTTGTCCTGTATATTGCTTTGAAAATACCTGAACAGTTTTGCTGTCTTATTATCGTCACTTTTCAAATAAAAGCCTCACTCTGGGCAAGAAAAAACACATCTACTTCGTAAGCCTGCTCCCTGTTAAAATCCAACCACATGGTCAACCTCACACCCTTGCATAAGACAAAAGCAACACTTTAGAAAAAACTTTGAGAAAACAGCAGTGCCTCAGGAAATGCAACTTAGTTGAGTTCTATTGTCATTGATGGATGTCAAAGCTATAGCAGCAGAGCTCTGCCAGAGTGGGAATAGAATAGGGTCCATAAACTGCTGATAGATGTGGATGCCATGGGAAACAATGTGTTTTCAATGTACAGTATATCATTATTCTATTTGACAGATGGAGGTAGCTGATGTTGGGTAGTGCCTTGCCACGCATCTTGTTCAAGTGTTGAAACTCTCATTTTCATGTCAATGTCAGAGACTAGACACATTAACAATCCCTGTCACTGACTACAGAGAGGGGTGCCTACCTTGGCTGTATTGTTTTGGGCAAACTCATATATATCAAAAATACTGAGTGGATCCATCGATACAGAATATGAAGATGATCATGAGTCTTATATATTTACTCTAGCATGTTTTTTTTCTTTTACGCAGCCTTTACTCTTGCAGTAGGGGTTTCTTATAGCTATGTGATTGTGAACTAACCCAAACTGGACCATAAGAAGACAGTCCGCATCCTCTAGTCTAGTTGTACACACCCTGAGATCTGAGGAGAGAGCTTGTTCAACTTCTTAATCTACACTGTGTTTGTGACGGGTGACTCCTTCTCCCCCTGCCGTCCTGCCCATGTAATCTGATGTTGATTCATTTTAAGCCGCAGTGTACCGGGGATTGGAGTTGGGACTACATGATGATGGGAACTGTCATCTCTCCCATCGATGGGAGCTGCCAGTGTGCCGCCCGGCAGGGCTGCTAATCCCTGGGGTAATCCTGGACTACAGAGAAATCATCCACACCAAGGCAGAGAGGACAAGGCTACACACAGCTGATAGTCTGCCAGAGAAAGCCTTTTTCTCTCTCACACACATCCCTTATTGAGTCTGTCCAAGAAGATGGGCTCAATGCATATATAATGCATCAGAAGATGTGGTTGTTGGAAACAGTGCATACTAAAGCAAAATGCTAACTACAATTTAAATATGTTTATAGATCGATGCCTCTTGCACAACCCACATACATATTTCAGTATTTTGGCTTTTGGGGAAATATGGCCCAAAAGCCAAAATACTGAAATATGTATGTGGGTTGTGCAAGAGGCATCGATCTATAAACATATTTAAATTGTATGGATGTGTGTTGTGCTTTCTTGATAGACAATTTAGGCTTTTAAGTGGTACAACCCCTCCAGTAAAATGACAGAAAGCTGAACATGGAGATAGATTCGCTGTTGATTTCCTGACATTTCCTGTTGAGCCCACTGGGCACAGACGTCAGTTCAAAGTCTAGTTTTGATTCACAATTGATTGAGTTGTAACATGAATTCAAAGTGGAAACCAACAAGAAGTGAAACCAACAAAGTGAAACCAACGATGTCATTGGATTTAGGTTAAAGGTTGGGTGAATCAAAGACAACAAATCCACAAATTCCTTTACGTTGATGACTTCTTTCAAATCCAAATGTTGATTCAACGTTGAATTATTATTATTATTTTTTTTTTTAATTACGTGGAAACAATGTTGATCCAATCCCTTTGTGCCCAGGGGGTTATTCTTTTATGTAATGGAACATTGTCTTTAAAACCAACATGAGAAAGTTATGCCTTTACTGTACATTTTCCACCCTCTGCGGAAAGGGTTCTACATGGAAAGGGTTCTTCAAACTGTTCCTGATTGTAGCAGTGTGTAATTTTCCTGACTTCATATAGAGGTTGTTTACATGTGAATGCCAAGTGGGGTCATGTCCTCGTCCTCGTCAGCACATTGACAACATAACACCAGTGAATGATGTCTTTTGTGGACTACAATACCAAGACTCAGATGCTTCCAGCCAGGGGTCAGACAAAGATACTGTAAGTGTTCTCTCATTACTGATCTACTGAGAAGTCAGGACACAGATTTGTTCTGCCACAAGCCTAGTGCGCTTGCACAGCTGACGCTACACTGATCCCCCCGCCCTCAGAATGAGTGGGACCCTAAGATCAGAGGATGAAGTGATGTTCGGCCGTGTCTCCAATCTGTTGATCAAATTGTGGTATTAGCTCCTATGCCTATACGCACAGGTAATGTGTTACTGCCCCGCAAGGCGGCAACAGTGTTCTGTTATATTGTATTTATGAGATAGGGGATTAAACAGGACTCGAGGTTCGGTGCTCAACCCAACATGCCATGTTAGTGTTCTCTCTATCCCAACACAAATCACAGGGAGTGTACAACAGGTTTACAGTTCATTTGCATATTCTGTCAAATGAAAACAAAAAAGTTTCCCTTAAATAATGTGCAACTTTTATCGAATGTACAATCTACATAAGTTCTAAAAAGCTGATTTACATTTACGTCATTTAGCAGACACTCTTATCCAGAGCGACTTACAGTTATTGAGCGCATACGTTTCAATACTGGCCCCCCGTGGGAAAAGAACCCACAACCCTGACGTTGCAAGCGCCATGCTCTACCAACTGAGCTACAGGGGAAGCCTATTAACTATCATTTAATTGTAGTATCATTTAGTTTTTAGAATTTTGAAGTAAATACTCATTTTGTCATATTTATGTAGTAAAAACGACTGCCATTTAATGGTGTGGTACACCAAATTTTGAAATATACTTAATTTTATTGACAAAAAGTGATTCATCCATTGATCCCGAGAGACAATTACCAAAATTATGGCTATGTTTTCCTTATTTACTTATCCCACAGCCAGCATTAGCATTGCTGCTAGTGAAACAATGGGAGTGGTAGGGCCTATGGCAGGATGCTTCAAAAAGCATGCCCAAATCCTTAAAGTCACTTTAAACCAAATGCCATAACAAGTTGCATATATATAGTATTGGAGGATATTATAGGAATTCTCGTATTTACAGTGCATTCGGAAAGTATTCAGACCCCTTGACTTTTTCCACATTTTGTTACGTTACAGCCTTATTCTAAAATTGATTAAATTGTTTTTTTCCCCCATAATGACAAAGCAAAAGCAGGTTTTTAGAAATTTGTGCAAATTTATAAATAAAAAAAAACAGAAATATCACATTTACATAAGTATTCAGACCCTTTACTCAATACTTTGTTGAAGCACCTTTGGCAGTGATTACAGCCTCGAGTCTTCTTGGGTATGACACTACAAGCTTGGCACACCTGTATTTGGGGAGTTTCTCCCATTCTTCTACGCAGATCCTCACAAGCTCTGTCAGGTTGGATGGGGAGCTTCGCTGCACAGCTATTTTCAGGTATCTCCAGAGATGTTCGATCGGGTTCAAGTCCGGGCTCTGGCTGGGCCACTCAAGGACATTCAGAGACTTGTCGCGAAGCCACTCCTGCGTTGTCTTGGCTGTGTGCTTAGGGTCATTGTCCTGTTGGAAGGTGAACCTTCACCCCAGTCTGAGGTCCTGAGTGCTCTGGAGCAGGCTTTCATCAAGTCTCTCTCTGTACTTTGCTCCGTTCATCTTTCCCTTGATCCTAACTAGTCTCCCAGTCCCTGCCTCTGAAAAACATCCCCACAGCATGATGCTACCATAACCATGCTTCACCGTAGGGATGGTGCCAGGTTTCCTCCAGATGTGACGCTTGGCATTCAGGCCAAAGAGTTCAATCTTGGTTTCATCAGACCAGAGAATCTTGTTTCTCATGGTCTGAGTCCTTTAGGTGCCTTTTGGCAAACTCCAAACAGGCTGTCGTGTGCCTTTTACTGAGGAGTGGCTTCTGTCTGGCCACTCTATTATAAAGGCCTGGTTGGTGGAGTGCTGCAGAGATGGTTGTCCTTCTGGAAGGTTCTCCCATCTCCACAGAGGATCTTTGGAGCTCTGTCAGATTGACCATCGGGTTCTTGGTCACCTCCCTGACTAAGGCCCTTCTCCCCCGATTGCTCAGTTTGGCCGGGCGGCTAGCTCTAGGAAGAGTCTTGGTGGTTCCAAACATATTCCATTTAAGAATGATGGAGGCCACTGTGTTCTTGGGGATCTTCAGTGCTGCAGACATTTTTTGGTACCCTTCCCCAGATCTGTGCCTCAACACAATCCTGTCTCGGAGCTCTACGGACAATACTTTCGACCTCATGACTTGGTTTTTGCTCTGACATGCACTGTCAACTGTGGGACCTTATATAGACAGGTGTGTGCCTTTCCAAATCATGTCCAATCAATTGAATTTACCACAGGTGGACTCATCTGAAGGATGATCAATGGAAACAGAATGCACCTGAGCTCAATTTTGAGTGTCATAGCAAAGGGGCTGATACATATGTGTGCCAAGCTTGTAGTGTCATACCCAAGAAGAATCAAGGCTGTAATCGCTGCCAAAGGTGCTTCAACAAAGTACTGAGTAAAGGGTCTGAATACTTATGTAAATATGATATTTCAGTTTATATTTATTTATACATTTGCAAACATTTCTAAAAACCTGTTTTCACTTAGTCATTATGGGGTATTGTGTATAGATTGCTGAGGATTTTATTTTATTTAATCAATTTTAGAATAAGGCTGTAATGTAACAAAATGTGGAAAAAGTCAAGGGGTCTGAATACTTTCCGAATGCACTGTATTTAACATTTACGGAGAACACACACCAATACACCACTATGTGTAAAATTAAAGGGTAGCTGGCTTCTGTTTTAGAGTTCTACCATGTATTCATACCACTGTCAGACTTTATGAGCTGTTTTGACTGCAACTAAGCATATATTTAAGGTAATTTAGATTTTGTACAAGGTCATACCAACAATAACCAGTAATAACCATAGGCGAGTACATAAGGTACTACATCTATGCATACTTACAACAGCTGTAAGTTAACTGTTGCAAAGCACTTTACATCAAGAGTGATTTTTATACTCCTAAGTGCAGATCGGAATGTACAAGTTATATCAATTTGTTTGTAAACATTGCTGGAATATTGTACAGATGTGATGTTTCCTTTGTGAATATTTGTGGTGCATTTTGTCAAATATAATTTCAGCTAATGATAGCTTGTTATTTACTGTGTCTGGGGGGGTTCATGTATTTTGTACAGCGCGTGCAGAGTAGGATGAGGATCTGTGGTGGCTGCATTGAATAACGTGCTGTTTCCCACCAGGTACATTTGTGAAATTATTAGTATATTGTGTATTGTAATTTTCTTGTATTCCTGTTGTAAACTTATTATTTTTGGTAACTATGGTTACCCCAGTCAACAAGCGCCAAACCAGCATTGGCAGAGTAGGATAAGTATCTGTGGTGGCTGCATTGAATAAATTGCTGTTTGCCATCAGATAATACATCCGTGACTGGTGATACATGCTGGAGTCCTTATCGATAATTGTTCACAACACAATGCAAGAATAGTACTGTTACACACCCTCTGGTGATATGGTAACTTGTTATTATGTCTCCAGAGAAACGTAGATTCAAATAAGGGTCCTGTCTATTAAATTACTATAGGCAGAATTAGGTGTTTTTGGCTGGCGTCAAAATGACCTGCATTTTTAAAAGTATATATTGATACAGACACAGTAAACAATTATTTAGATTTATTAAGAACAAGTTGATTGACAAAATCATGAAAAATTGGAAGAATTGAATAAACCACCTTTGGGCTATAATAAAAAATATGGCTCTGGTGTCAAAATGACCCCTGTTGGTAGTCTGAGGGTTAAATCATTTGCCCATTATAAGGTGTGATGTGACAAAGCTCAACTCCTAATGCAGCTATGTAGCTCAGTTGGTAGAGCATGGCGCTTGCAACGCCAGGGTTGTGGGTTTGTTTCCCACGGGGGGCCAGTATGAAAAATGTATGCACTCACTAGACTGTAAGTCGCTCTGGATAAGAGCGTCTGCTAAATGACAGAAATGTAAAATGGCATTTTTCCTATTTTGTTGCCTTACAACCTGGAATTAAAATGGATTTTTTGGGGGTTTGTATCATTTGATTTACACAACATGCCTACTACTTTGAAGATGCAAAATATTTTTTTGTGTGAAACAAACAACAAATAAGACAAAAAAACGGAAAACTTGAGCGTGCATAACTATTCACACCCCCAAAGTCAATACTTTGTAGAGCCACCTTTTGCAGCAATTACAGCTGCAAGTCTCTTGGGGTATGTCTCTATAAGCTTGGCACATCTAGCCACTGGGATTTTTGCCCATTCTTCAAGGCAAAACTGCTCCAGCTCCTTCAAGTTGGATGGGTTCCGCTGGTGTACAGCAATCTTTAAGTCATACCACAGATTCTCAATTGGATTGAGGTCTGGGCTTTGACTAGGCCATTCCAAGACATTTAAATGTTTCCCCTCAAACCAAGTGTTGCTTTAGCAGTATGCTTATGGTCATTGTCCTGCTCGAAGGTGAACCTCCATCCCAGTCTCAAATCTCTGGAAGACTGAAACAGGTTTCCCTCAAGAATTTCCCTGTATTTAGCGCCATCCATCATTCCTTCAATTCTGACCAGTTTCCCAGTCCCTGCCGATGAAAAATATCTCGGGGTGATGAGAGGTGTTGGGTTTGTGCCAGACATAGCATTTTCCTTGATGGCCAAAAAGCTACATTTTAGTCTCATCTGACCAGAGTACCTTCTTCCATATGTTTGGGGAGAAGTTTTATTTTTTTTGTTCAAAGTTTCAGATATTTTTTTATAACCCAACCCTGATTTGTACTTCTCCACAGCTTTGTCCCTGACCTGTTTGGAGAGCTCCTTGGTCTTCATGGTGCCGCTTGCTTGGTGGTGCCCCTTGCTTAGTGGTGTTGCAGTCTCTGGGGCATTTCAGAACAGGTGTATATACTGAGATCATGTGACACTTAGATTCAACACAGGTGGACTTTATTTAACTAATTATGTGACTTCTGAAGGTAATTGGTTGCACCAGATCTTATTTAGGGGCTTCATAGCAAAGGGGGTGAATACATATGCACGCACCACTTTTCCGTTATTTATTTTGTAGAATAAAGTTATTTTTTTAATTTCACTTCACCAATTTGGACTATTTTGTGTAATAAAAATAAAAATCAATTTAAATTACAGGTTGTAATGCAACAAAATAGGAAAAACGCCAAGGGGGATGAATACTTTTGCAAGGCACTGTCGGACACTGATAAATTCTCATGATAGATGTATGCCATTGCTGACCATAATGGTCCCTGTGCAGGTCTGTCTGGCAGTAGCTCCATAAGTGATGTGTTTGCATCCTAAATTTGCAGCATTAGATTAGACTGCTGTGGAGCAACAAGACAGATAAGCTTTTCCCTCACCCTCCAGGGGACAGAGTTGGCCATGATGGAGTGAGTCATGAGTCCCTGCCATCCCCTTGGATACACATCCATACACATCCATTACCTCAATACTGCAACAGATGATCACTCTTTGGACAAAGTACGAAAGAAGACTACAGTTACACAAGATATGTAAGAGCATACTCTAACTCTCCTCATATGTTCCTGCTGTGTAGATATTTGTTTGTCATCTACAGCGGCTCCTTGTCATTGTCAGGCAACACAAACTGGATGGAGACATTGCAGTTTTTCATTTGGAATAAACTGGACTCAGTTACCGTAGTACTTGTACACTACAAACTTGTTCATTCCAGGCCTCTCTCTTGGCCTCGTCCTCTCACTGGGAGAAGCTACTGTACTCTGTAGAACTGGAAGGACTCTAATCTTAAACCCAGTTTGCCCACAGCAGAGTGACAGGAAGCTGCCTACCAAAAGGAGTTACCTGGCAAGCAGCTACCAGGTCCAAGGGATTACCAGCCGGGGAAATTCAACACACAAATTGTGATTTTAGTTTTTCTCCAGAGTGGCTTAAGCCTGGGTGGATGTCAGAGCATGACCATAATCTATGCATTTTTTTCCCCTCATGCATGCTCACCACAGCATGACATGCCAGCCAGGCAGTTAGTCATCCATGTTATTAGATTTTTTTCTCAGGACAGATGAGTTTGCAGGGCAGATGAGGAGTTCTGGGTCAATAAATATGACAATCATGCTATGAGCTAATGTACATACATTGGCAATGATGTGAGCACCAAAGCACTAAATTATACAGATGTCACACAAATAAGGATGGTCCTCAAATTGTACATGCACAGAAATTAAATTGAATTGAATGAATGAGCGGACCTGCAACAGTTCAGTAAATACTGCCTAGTCTTACATAAATACATTGGCCTGCCTGTTGAATTGAGTTCTGGGTTGTTCAACCAATTCTGTGACTTTTGAGAAGTGTAACTCAGTTGTCCACCACAAAACATCAGAAAATAGCCAAAAAGAGTAGAACCAGCTCACCTGCTTTTACGCTATGATTTGACTATTAGATGTTCAACGTTTCTTAAGATATATATATATTTTTTTTTTATAGTTTCACCATATTAAAACGAGAGTTCAGTTCACATAACATGGGTGACCTTAAAATGAATGACAGACGTATGTGAATCACAAATCACATGAAATAAATAATAATCTTCAAACATGACTTTCTCAAAGCAAAACAATAACTAGGGCTTTACAATGATGGTGAAAACTTAGGGTTAATTGGTTTAGAATCTTCCTAGAAGTCACAGATTTATTGAATTCTACATGTGGTCTATATTAAACAACTGTTAAATGTTCATATTTTTCTTTCACAAGCTTTGAATTGGTGTTGCTCAACTGAGTTTTTTTGTTCTATGTCGTGTGTCAAGGCATCACCAGCATCATGTCATTTAAGAGGCCTTGTGAATTTACACTGAAGAAAAATATAAACGTAACATGTAACAAGTTACAGTTCATATAAGGAAATCAGTCAATTGAAATAAATTCATTAGGCCCTAATCTATGGATTTCACATGACTGGGAATACAGATATGCATCTGTTGGTCACAGATACCTTAAAGAAAAGGTAAGGGCGTGGATAAGAAAACCAGTCAGTATCTGGTGTGACCAACATTTGCCTCATTTAGCGTGACACATCTCCTTCGCGTAGAGTTGATCAGGCTGTTGATTGTGGCCTGTGGAATGTTGTCCCACTCCTCTTCAATGGCTGTGCGAAGTGGCTGGATATTGGCGGGAATTGGAACACGCTGTCGTACACGTTGATCTAGAGCATCCCAAACAGGCTCAATGGGTGACATGTCTGGTGAGTATGCAGGTCATGGAATAACTGGGACATTTTCAGCTTCCAGGAATTGTGTATAGATCCTTGCTGTAGCAATATTGATGTTACTCATATTGTGTTACTTACTGTCTGCATGTACTGGATGTGCTGGTTGACAACATGCATAGTAAAGTTTGCTTAACTAAATATCTTTGTCTGTGGTGACTACAACACAAAGCATATTGACACACTTGCGACATGGGGTCATGCATCATCATGCTGAAACATGAGGTGATGGCGGCGGATGAATGGCACGACAATGGGCATCAGCATATCGTCACGGAATCTCTGTGCATTCAAATTGCAATCGATAAAATGCAATTGTGTTTGTTGTCTGTAGCTTATGCCTGCCCATACCATAACCCCACCGCCACCATGGGGCACTCTGTTCACAGTGTTGACATAAGCAAAACGCTGGCCCACACGACCCCATACATGCTGTCTGCCATCTGCCCGGTACAGTTGAAACCGGGATTCATCTGTGAAGAGCACACTTCTCCAGCTCAGTGGCCATCGAAGGTGTCGGTTATGAACTGCAGTCAGGTCATGACCCTGGTGAGGATGATGAGCACGCAGATGAGCTTCCCTGAGACGGTTTCGGACAGTTTGTACAGAAATTCTTCGGATGTGCAAACCCACAGTTTCATCAGCTATCCGGGTGGCTGGTCTCAGATGATCCCGCAGGTGAAGAAGCCGGATGTGGAGGTCCTGGCTTGGCGTGGTTATACGCAACTGTGAATGGTCCTGGCATACCGAAAAAAAAGTGTCAAGGGAAGTCAGCTTGGATTTTGGCATCACTCCTATCAAATCACTTTGAGAACATACGTCATTGACAGAAACAACTTGAATTGTTGCATCTCATTGTGTTGTTGTCCTCCGGTGGCTAGCTAGCTAGCTAAAATTGGCCTTTCTTTAATTAGCCATGGATGGAGATAGGATTTGGACTTGTGGTTTTACTTAATTCTCCGTACTGGCCAATGATTATAACAGCGATTCTGATCCAACTATTAATTAATACATTGTTGTGCCCCTGGCCTGAGGAGATGGAAGTTCAATATGTAGCTAGATATAGAAGGCTAATGTTAACTAGCTAACGTTGTCCATGAATGGAAGTTAGGCTAGAGAGCAAGCATTTTAACCAGGTTTTCATCAACATGAAAGAGAGGAGGATGTCAACATGTTTTTCTACTTGCACGAATGCACACGCACAGAAAATAGAACGATTGACAGCCACATCATATTTAGCTTACGTTGATTGGACTAAATTGTATTTGGTATCTTTTAGTTATCACTCTATTAGACTAAGCAGAGGTGATTTGATGATGTTGAAATGTTGAAGTTGAAATGGTGCTGGAATATTGGAGGCAGCTCCTATTTCCTTTGCGACTTGCGGTAACTCTGTGGTTCTAAACCAATAGTTGTTTACTGGTACGAAAATGTCAGAAACATTAACTTGCTTGACCATGTTGTAGGTCATGTAACTGTCTGTAACATGCAATATGCTTTGTGGACTTGACCGAACAGAGGTTGGTATCCGGTTTTGTGCTAAAACAAAGGTGTGGTTGAATGTATTCTGCCATTGTGTCTTCTTATTGTCTCGGCCTTTAGGCCTATATATATCACTGCAGAATGCTGTGGTAGCCATGTGCAAAGCTGTCATCAAGGCAAAGGGTGGCTATTTGAAAAGTTTAACACTTTTTTGGTTACTACATGATTTCATATGTGTTATTTCATAGTTGATGTCTTCACTATTATTCTACAATGTAAAAAATAAAGAAAAACCCTTGAATGAGTAGGTGTTCTAAAACTTTTGACCGGTAGTGTAGGTTGTAATATGGCATTTATTTTTGTTTCCCCAGTGATTTTACCCACGCACCACTACTGTTTACATGTGGTCTGCGGTTGTGAGGCCGGTTGGATGTACTCCCAAATTATGTAAAACGACATTGGAGGCAGCTTATGGTAGAGAAATTAACATTAAATTATCTGGCAACAGCTCTGGTGGACATTCCTGCAGTCAGCATGCCAATTGCACTCTCCCTCAAAGCTTGAGACATCTGTGGCATTGTGTTGTGGAACAAAGCGGCACATTTTAGAGTGGCCTTTTATTGTCCCCAGCACAAGGTGCACCTGTGTAATGATCATGTTGTTTAATCAACTTCTAGATATGCCACACCTATCAGGTGGATGGATTATCTTGTCAAATGAGAAATCCTCACTAACAGGCATGTAAAAAAATGTGTGCCCAAAATTTGAGAGAAATAAGCGTTTTGTGCGTATTGAACATTTCTGGGATATTTTATTTCAGCTCATGAAACCACGACTTTACATGCTGGACCAACACTTTACATGTTGTCTTTATATTTTAGTTCAGTGTCGTTACAGCATGTGGAATGACAATGAGGCCAGTACATGGTGAGTCTGCTGCTTGTTATTGGGTTGTACAGGCAAAGGGAGCCTGGTCCCATAATGTATGCGTTGTAGCCAACCCCTCTATCGTTTTCATGCCATACAGTTCACAAAGATTCTGTTTTGCCATCTTTCTGTTGCCATCTTTCTGTTTGCCATCTTTCTGTTGTGACCAGGCTAGAGGCAACTCAGGGCGCTGTCTCATGCACCTTACCTTGTTGTCTTGTTGTGTGAATGACTGTCCTGTAGGTTAACAGCTCTTGTGGTGAAGACTTTGGGACAGGTGGTCAAATACGTCAAAGTAGACAGTGACATGTTGTCTAACTCAATCTTCTGGCTGATCAACAAGGCTCAAAATGAGGATGGCTCCTTTCCGTGAATTCTCTACCTGTCCCAGAGTACAGGTGCAGATGCTGTGGATCAATCCTCACATCCTTCGTCATGATTGGAATCAAGACTGCCATGGGGGTGGAAAACTGTGGCTTGCTGGGGAGGCTATAGCAAGTGTGGAAGTAGGCTATAAAATATAGCCTCTAATATTTATGTGTGAGTCCCATGTGGTAACCTGGACTTTGTGTGGTTATCCTCAGGAGTTTAGTCAGGCTCTGAAACATGCTGCAGGCAACGTCTCTGATCATGCTCCCCGGGTGAAGAGCTGTGGTTAGCTATGCTTTCACACTGGACGACAGGGACAGCATGCAATCCGTGATCCTGTATGAAAGCCTTGAAAAGCAAGCCAGGGAAGGGGTGTGGAATCTGTGTAGAAAATTACTGGATACAATCTACAATTCAATGTAGAACATACTGGAGCTCCAAATCATCAATATACCTGTACTCCGTGAAGGTGAACCAGTTGACTATCGCTACTGGCAGGAGAAAGATGCAAGTCTGAACCCGCTGAAGCCTGACAAGGTTTCGGCCCAGACTGTGGAGACCACAGCCTACGTCCTATTCATGGCCTTGATCAAAGCCAAACACAACTACGCCCTGCCCATCCACAACTGGCTGACCAAGGACCAACTGTACGGAGGGGGCTTTCACTCAACTCAGTAATACCAACACAAACCTGGGATAAGATAGTATTTAATTTTCTTTCAAATACTTTGCACGTTGAATTGAGCCTGGCCGAACAAAGTGCCAAAAATGACAGGGTTTGAACTTTGGGAACTAGTCCATTGGTTTCATTGCGCCAGACCTGCTCAATCAAGTGTACTTGAAAGAAAATAAATATGTTTACTATATTTGAACCCAAGTCTGATGGTCACATCACAATACATAATATATTACATTGTACATTATAGTCTACTGCCAATGGTTCCAGCCCTAAATGACAAATCAAAACATACCTGTGTTAAACCCTATGACCCCACTCCACCCCTTTTTCATCACCCTACTGTATGTCATCCCTACGTATGACAGTGGACACTATTTTTTAAAACATTTTAGTCATTTTAGAAGACGCTTTTATCCAGAGCGACTTACAGTTAGTGAATGCATACATTTTTCATACTATTCTCACCCTGGAGGCTTTGACTGAGTACAGCAAAGTGGTAAATTATACTAAGCTGGATCTATTGATCGAGGCCCTTTAAACTTTAAACCCTCTATGCTCCTTTGAGACCCCTCTTTCAAAGTCACTGAGATCTCTTCTTCTAGCAACTGAAGCATTTTTATACATGACCCTAAGCGTGATGTTTTAATTGCTTAATTATCTCAGGAACCACACCTGTGTGGAATCACTTGCTTTCAATATGCTTTATATAAGATAGGGATAAAATGTATTGGAACCCCTGTTTTCAATACTCCAGCACCCTCCCCTTGCGAGGATAACAACACTGAGCCTTTTTCTAAAATGTTTTATGAGATTGGAGAACACATCTTAGACCATTCCTCCATATAGAATCTTTCCAGATCCTTGATATCCTTTGTCTGCCCTTTTTAACTAAACCACAGGTTTTCAATGGGGTTTAAGTCCAGAGACTGAGATGGTCATTGCTAAATGTTGATTTTGTGGTCAATTAACCATTTATTTTGTATTTTGATGTTTTGTTAAGGTCATTGTCTTGCTGGAAGATCCTGGTAGAAGCAACCAGGGTTTTGGCTGAATTGTCCTGGTTATTGGTGAAGTTCATGATGGTGTTTTTAACAAGGGCCCCAGGACTAATGGAAGCAAAATAGCCCCATAACATAAAAGATCCACCACTATATTTTGCAGTAGGTATAAGGTACTTTTCTGCATATGATACGTTTTTTTCCCAACGCCAGACTCACCACTTGTGTGAGTGGCCAAAGAGCTCCATTTTCATGTCATCTGACCATAGCACTTGTTCCAATCCAAGTACCAATACCATTTATCAAACTCCAGGCGGTGTTCCCCAGAGACTATTCTGCATTTGTCTCAAAGTGAGTACAATGTTTCGTTGTAATATGTCATTAAAATACAAAAAATCCTAATGTTATCTCCACCACTGTTAAGATGATGTGCATTCATGGATAGTAAAATATACTTTTTACCTGGGCTTTGCTCCTTTCATATATTTATTTTGATCCTGACAAACTCCCCAGTCTATTTGGAACATGTTGGTTTAAGCGTGGACATTGAACTGAGTCCTATAATGTAGTCCTATGCTGTAGTTCAAATGAATTCTATACTGTAGTGCTATACTGTAGAGTTCTATACTCTTAACACTGTCATTGCCTTTCACACTGCAAGTACCCTCTGACCAATTCTTCTTTGTGGTATTCCATATACAAGAGCTATTTCCAGTTGGCATGGCCATTGCGTCCTTGTTTAAAGTCTACGAGTTCAATGATCAAGGTACAGTATGGCCGAGACGAAACCCATAGGCTAATGTACAGAAACGAATATACCACAGGAAGTTTGACCAACTTAGAAATTATTATCCTGTATTCCTCAACCGAGAACCAACGCTCCAAACTCTACTCCCCACATATAGAAAACAAGCTACTGCGGCTTTGTGTAGGGGAACAGTGCCACTGTATGGCAGGTAGTTCATATGGGCTCAGGGGGCAGTGGTGGGTGTAAGTAAATGATATGCATGGAGGATGTATGGAGGGTGGAACACAAGTGGGTTGGAGAAAACTGGTTGGTCATTTTAAACGGTGGGTGATTACTTAACCTGTATGACCGTTTGTTTTTATTTGTGACTGCAATCTGTTGCTGTGATGATAGCGGAATGCTGCAAATTCAAATCAGAGATGAATCCCAGCATCACTGCTGAGGAAAGAAGACAAGTTACCTGCCGTGACAATATAAAAGATGGTAAGATGCTACTTTGTTATACATGTTACCACATAAGCAAACATTTTCACCAATGTACAGTTGATTTATGGAAGTAATGTCACATTTGTGGACAGTCTTTTTGGTATGATGAGCTTATTCTATTTCTTAGGGTTAGGGTTAATGAGGAGATTAACAACAACTAGTGAATAAATATCAAATATAGGTTAGTTATACCTTAGAAGGAAAACTATTTTCCAACTCGTGAGTTCCAAAATTACATATGAAATCAAATAGATCAAAATGAACATGGTCTTTCATAAATGCATTCATAAACACCAAAGTGACTTGCCATAAGTACATATGGGGGCTAGTAGCTTTTCAAAAACAGAAACAATACCACAACCCCCCCGCAAAAAAAGTAGTTAAAGAAGAAAGAAAATATATTGTTTAAGCTTACATTACATTCTTTTTATTTATGTAGTTATATTGGGATACATTTACATTTTAGTCATTTAGCAGACGCTCTTATCCAGAGCAACTTACAGTAATTGCATTCATCTTAAGATAGGTAGGTGGAACAGCCACATATCTCAGTCATAAACCATGTTTCCATCCACAGTTTTTATGCGAGTAAAGTCATACCATATATTCGCCTTATTCTGGAACGTCACAGTGATCGCTGCGAGTTAGTTGCAATTGTGTTTCTATTTCCGGCAACATTCGCGCAATAATTGGATGAAGAGGAGGAAGTTTTTACAACAGCAATGTTTTAAACACCAACCTCTACGTCGATCTGAATGTACCTGTGGAGCCCCATTCGACCTGCATCCACCTCCTAAAGACGGTAAGTCTTTGCGGCTGTGGCTCAAAGCGTTGAACCTAAAGAAACCACCAGGGGCGGCCTGTTCAATAGGGCGATATGGGCGACGCACTGCCAAACGGGAAAAGGAAGGGATTTTTTTTCTAATCAATTATATCACGGCAACAGTAGTTATCAGTGTTGTAATCTATACGTCTGATCTGCCACAGTGCCACACTGCCACTAAATGTCGAATCAGGCTAAAGTCGTGCTTCAAATGGCTCCCCCCCCTTTTGGGGCGATTTCAGTCAGGTTGAAAATCGCCCAGAAGTCTGTCATAGACTCCCATGTAAAATCTATTTTTTTCAAATTTCAGAGCCTTCAATACAATCTCAATGGGTGTCTGTGGGCTTGCACTTACGCGCTTTCGTCATACGTTACGTAACCATGAACGTAACTGAGAAAAGAGTGGATTGTTTGAAAGAAGTTCCTTTTTGTCGGCGAACAAATGAAGATAAATTGGCAACGAAACAATTAGGACCTCCCAGACCAAATTTAATAATTCAACAGGTTTCTACTAAAGGCGGAAAGTCCTACACCCGAGGATTTTCCAAAAATTGGTACGAACGAAAAAAGACATTGCCACTCACTCAACTGGATGACGAGGGATACAGGCTAGCTGTCCGCCGCCACAACGATGAGGTTAGTGTTGATAATCACAAGTTTACTGGAGAACCAACTGAGACCAAGTAGAGACTTTGGACAGGGTGGATATGGTGTAATAAAGGCGGTTTATTCAGAGGTAAATATATCTGGAATCGCGTTCACGGACCCGTTCGTCAAACTCTTAGGGAGCTATAAATTAAGCCCCATTACTTACCATATCAGATAAGAGAAATTGCTGCAGCTACATATATTTTACATCCTGGCCCTACATAGTTCACTATTTGCATCACTTACCAAAATATTACATGTGGTCATATATGCTTGGAAAGTGGAGATGCCATAGAACGTCAAAAAAGTAAACATTGCTGGAGACACATTGCCGTTTTGGAGAAGACATCGCGTTTGCTAGCGAAGAGATTTGTTGTGGCAAATGAACTTGGGCTGGGAATTGCCAGGAACCTCACGATAAGATATATGCATCAGCATTGCGAGTCTCATGATTCTATACGTATTGCGATTCGATACTGTGATTTTATTGTGCACCATATGTCTGTTGCAGAGGGATCAGAAAGCCATGAGAACGAGTTTTGATCAGTCATGGAAATAAAAGTGCTGAAAACAAATTGGCTCCCAATGTGAAAAGATTGAGAACAAGCTATGAAGGAACAATAATGGTGTTTTGGTGCAGGTACAGCCAACTAGCGCTAAAATATTGCGATATTGTCAATACAGTATATCGTAAAGTATCACTATGTAACTCGATTTCTTTCACCCCAATCCCTCAAATTAACGGTAAATAACTGAATTGTTTGCCCCACATTTAGCTAAGATGATTAGCTAGCCAGCTAAAATGTTTTATTTAGTTAGCAGTCGCATCTACAATAGTTTACTGTCAATAACATGTCTCCAAAAATGACGTGGTGTCTCCAATTGTGTTGACATTTTACAATTGCAATGCGCATCCATGAGTATCCACTTTCTGTAGCTCAGCTGGTAGAGCATGGTGCTTGTAACGCCAAGGTAGTGGGTTCGATCCCCGGGACCACCCATACACAAAAATGTATGCACGCATGACTGTAAGTCGCTTTGGATAAAAGCGTCTGCTAAATGGCATATTATTATTATTATTATTATTATTATCTGAAGAGAGCCCCGAAACATTGTGTGCAGACATTTTATGCAATAAATGAAGTAGGTTCAATCTAGTAGTTCTGATCTTCTGATTGGTCCTGATGAGTTGGGCGAGGTCACCTCCAGGCTACTGTCACTGTTGCATTGGCTCTGAGTCGGGTTCTCTGTCTTCAAATGTTCAGCCTAAGAGAGGGGATTTTTGTGTGTGTGTGTGTGTGTTTAACAGTGATGATGTGTGTGTGTGTGTGTGTTTAACAGTGATGATGTGTGCGTGTGTGTGTGTGTTTGTGTGTGTGTGTGTCCTCAGAGCAAGAACTCGTGAGTTGGAAGAACTGAGAGGCCTATGGCGTGGGTGTTGTCCTTGGCCACCTGCTGACAAGGCTGACAAGATAGGACCCTTTTGTCCATTGTTATTGGATAGGAACAGAACTTATAACCAGCTCCTGACCTAAATAGATCTTAGCACAACATTTTACTCAACATATCATATTCCATATTCACTATAACAAATATATTTACTACGACATTAGCAAGAACCGCCACATCCTCAGCCGGCTAATCCAGTGTGTGAAGTTTTGCGGAGTGTTTGAGTTAGCTTTGCGAGGCAAAGATGAAACTGAGGGCTCCACCAACCCTGGTAAGCCAACACTTTTGAGATCAGTCAATAAATGCTTCTGGTATTGACTTATATGCTGCCCCTGTCTTCATGTTGTTGCTGGACATATCTTTTTTTAAATGTGTGTAGGTCACCTAAATCATCAGAAAAATTGCCCCTCCTGAGAATTTTTTCAGGAGCCGCCACTGGAAACCACCAAAACGTCCCTTTTTGTGCTCCTACCACTTCTTTGACAAGAAGCCTACAGAGGAGCATCCTTACCCAGAAAAATGGCTTGGCTACGATGCTCCACTCGTGAAGAAGCGTCGGGTGTTGGTCAGGCAGTCATCAGTGACAGGTAAGCCAAACGCTTGAGCAGTTTGCCTGCTGTCATTTTGTGTCTCCCTCTTGCTCTTGTATCTAAGCACAGTCTCATAATAGCACAATTTATTTCCTCTACAACTCAATAAGAAATTCCCATTTTATATATACTTCATTATTATGATTATTAAATATTATTAGGAGCGTCCATGCAGTATGGTGTTTTATTGTACAGTTTTGTTATTAATTGTCCATTGACTTGTTTAACAAGCCATGCTGAATTCTTAACAGATGACACAACAGGCTCAAGTGTTCACCAAATTTAAAATGGGGATTGGCAAACACAGATCGAAGGAATGGATACGCCTTCAGAGAAGGATGCCCAAACCCAATGGGAAGACCCATCTCTAAGTGATCACAACTACAGCTCAGGTGATCATATAAAGCCCACTACCTGTGAGGCAGGGACACAGTGCCCAGCAGCACCTCTCTACAAAACCCTGCTGAGGAACGAAGCACTCTGTCGACTGCATACAGGCTTGTTTCTTGCTGCCTTTTCTACCCTGGGTGGAACATCTTCTACCCCTCTACAAAGGCAGCTTTCAGTTAGACCTGACAGACCAACTCCTGATGACACTGATGAAGCTGAAGCTCAACTTGCTGCAGCAGTACCTAGCAGAAATATTTGGTGTTTCCCAGAGTATTGTCAGTCGAGTGATTAGTTATTAGATTAACATGATGGAAGAGAATCTGAGGGAGTACATTCCATGGCTGCCAAGGGAGACCATCCGTGCTACAATGCCACAATGCTTTAAGTACCACTACCCAGGAACAACCTGCATTATTGACTGCTCAGAAACTGCTTTACGGAAGTGCAAGAAACTGGATTCAAGGGCGGAGTCGTTCATCCATTACTACACCCAGAACACTATCAAGTACCTGGTGGCCATTGTACCTTGTGGTCTAGTGATGTTCATCTCCTCAGCATATGGAGGTAGATGTAGCGACAAATATATAAAATCGGATTCTGGGTTCCTGGAGTACTTCTGTCCAGGTGATGAGGTCATGGCTTACCGGGGCTTCACAATCTGTGATCTGCTACACGAGAGGAAGGTCAAATTAACAATTCCAGCCTTCACAAAAAGAGGCACACAGCTGTCAGAGGAGGACACCACATGTACAGTCGTGGTCAAAAGTTTTGAGTGACACAAGTATTGGTCTTCAAAGTTCGCTACTTCAGTGTTATGAGATATTTTTGTCAGATGTTACTATGGTATACTGAAGTATAATTACAAGCATTCCATAAGTGTCAAAGGCTTTTATTGACAATTACATTAAGTTTATGCAAACAGTCAATACAGTAAGGGAAAGAAGTATTTGATCCCCTGCTGCTTTTGTACGTTTGCCCACTGACAAAGACATGATCAGTCTATCATTTTAATGGTAGGTTTATTTGAACAGTGAGAGACAGAATAACAACAAAAAAATTCAGAAAAACACATGTCAAAAATGTTACAAATTGAATTGCATTTTAATGAGGAAAATAAGTATTTGACCCCTCTGCAAAACATGACTTAGTACTTGGTGGCAAAACCCTTGTTGGCAATCACAGATTCAGGTCAGACATTTCTTGTAGTTGGCCACCAGGTTTGCACACATCTCAGGAGGGATTTTGTTCCACTCCTCTTTGTAAATCTTCTCCAAGTCATTAAGGTTTCGAGACTGACGTTTGGCAACTCGAACCTTCAGCTCCCTCCACAGATATGTTCTATGGGATTAAGGTATGGAGACTGGCTAGGCCACTCCAGGACCTTAATGTGCTTCTTCTTGAGCCACTCCTTTGTTGCCTTGGCCATGTGTTTTGGGTCATTGTCATGCTGGAATACCCATCCACGACCCATTTTCAATGCCCTGGCTGAGGGAAGGAGGTTCTCACCCAAGATTTGACGGTACATGGCCCCATCCATCGTCCCTTTGATGCGGTGAAGTTGTCCTGTCCCCTAAGCAGAATAACACCCCCAAAGCATAATGTTTCCACCTCCATGTTTGACGGTGGGAATGGTGTTCTTGGGGTCATAGGCAGCATTCCTCCTCCTCCAAACACGGCGAGTTGAGTTGATGCCAAAGAGCTCGATTTTGGTCTCATCTGACCACAACACTTTCACCCAGTTCTCCTCTGAATCATTCAGATGTTAATTGGCAAACTTCAGACGGCCCTGTATATGTGCTTTCTTGAGCAGGGGGACCTTGCAGGCGCTGCAGGATTTCAGTCCTTCATGGCGTAGTGTGTTACCAATTGTTTTCTTGGTGACTATGGTCCCAGCTGCCTTGGGATCATTGACAAGATCCTCCCGTGTAGTTCTGGGCTGATTCCTCACTGTTCTCATGATCATTGCATGGAGCCCCAGGCCAAGGGAGATTGACAGTACTTTTGTGTTTCTTCCATTTGCGAATAATCGTACCAACTGTTGTCACCTTCTCACCAAGCTGCTTGGCGATGGCCTTGTAGCCCATTCCAGCCTTGTGTTGGTCTACAATCTTGTCCTTGACATCCTTGGGAGCTCTTTGGTCTTGGCCATGTTGGAGAGTTTGGAATCTGATTGATTGATTTCTTCTGTGGACAGGTGTCTTTTATATAGGTAACAAACTGAGATTAGGAGCACTCCCTTTAAGAGTGTATTCCTAATCTCAGCTCGTTACCTGTATAAAAGACACCTGGGAACCAGAAATCTTTCTGATTGAGAGGGGGTGAAATACTTATTTCCCTCATTAAAATGCAAATCAATTTATAAAAATTTTTACATGCGTTTTTCTGGATTTTTGCAGTGTTGACCCTTCTTTTTCAAGACCTCTGCAATCCGCCTTGGCATGCTGTCAATTAACTTCTGGGCCACATCCTGACTGATGGCAGCCCATTCTTGCATAATCAATGCTTGGAGTTTGTCAGAAATTGTGGGGTTTTGTTTGACCACACGCCTCTTGAGGATCGACCACAAGTTCTCAATGGGATTAAGGTCTGGGGAGTTTCCTGGCCATGGACCCAAAATGTTGATGTTTTGTTCCCCGAGCCACTTAGTTATCACTTTTGCCTTATGGCAAGGTGCTCCATCATGCTGGAAAAGGCATTGGTTGTCACCAAACTGTTCTTGGATGGTTGGAAGAAGTTGCTCTCGGAGGATGTGTTGGTACCATTCTTTATTCATGGCTGTGTTCTTAGGCAAAATTGTGAGTGAGCCCACTCTCTTGGCTGAGAAGCAACCCCATACATGAATGGTCTCAGGATGCTTTACTGTTGGCATGACACAGGACTGATGGTAGTGCTCACCTTGTCTTCTCCGGACAAGGTGTTTTCCGGATGCCCCAAACAATCGGAAAGGGGATTAATCAGAGAAAATGACTTTACCCCAGTCCTCAGCAGTCCAATCCCTGTACCTTTTGCAGAATATCAGTCTGTCCCTGATGTTTTTCCTGGAGATAAGTGGCTTCTTTGCTGCCCTTCTTGACACCAGGCCATCCTCCAAAAGTCTTCGCCTCACTGTGTGTGCAGATGCACTCACATCTGCCTGCTGCCATTCTTGAGCAAGCTCTGCACTGGTGGTGCCCCGATCCCGCAGCTGGATCAACTTTAGGAGACGGTCCTGGCGCTTGCTGGACTTTCTTGGGCGCCCTGACGCCTTCTTCACAACAATTGAACCTCTCTCCTTGAAGTTCTTGATGATCCGATAAATGGTTGATTTAGGAGCAATCTTACTAGCAGCAATATCCTTGCCTGTGAAGCCCTTTTTGTGCAAAACAATAATGACAGCACGTGTTTCATTGCAGGTAACCATGGTTAACAGAGGAAGAACAATGATTTCAAGCACCACCCTCCTTTTAAAGCTTCCAGTCTGTTATTCTAACTCAATCAGCATGACAGAGTGATCTCCAGCCTTGTCCTCGTCAACACTCTCACCTGTGTTAACGAGAGAATGCCTGACATGATGGCAGCTGGTCTTTTTGTGGCAGGGCTGAAATGCAGTGGAAATGTTTTTTGGGGATTAAATTAATTTTCATGGCAAAGAGGGACTTTTCAATTAATTGCAATTCATTTGATCACTCTTCATGACATTCTGGAGTATATGCAAATTGCCATCATCAAAACTGAGGCAGCAGACTTTGAGAAAATTGGTATTTGTGTCATTCTCAAAACTTTTGACCACGACTGTACAAGACGGATAGCTAACATGAGGGTTTATGTGGAACGCGTAATTCAAAAGCTCAAACGATTTAGAATCATCTCACAGACAGTGCCAATCAACCTCTCATCTAAAATGGACAAAATACTTTGAATCTGTGCTGCCCTGTATAACCTGTGGGGTGATATCATTCATGAAGATGCTGAATGAACTGATCAGTCAAATGCCATTCACAGGGTCGATTTCCCAATATGAATTAAAGTTGTGTGTCACGACTTCCTCCTCTCCTTGTTCGGGCAGGCTTTGGCGTTCGTCGTCACCGGCCTTCTAGCCACTGCCGCTCCTCATCTCATCATTCCATTTGTTTTGTCTTATTTATTACACACACCTGGTTCATATCCCCTCATCAGTACCTGTATAAGTGTTCCCTCTGCCCCCTTGTCTTTGTGTGTGATTGTTTATTGTGGAGGAGAGAGAAGCTCGGTGGAGCACCGTGTATTTTGTGTCGCCGGGAATATTCCCTGTGTGCCTTGTATTTTCCAGTGCGCCTGTTTTGCGCACTGGAGTGTTTTTACGCAATACTGCGTAACTCTGTGGTTCAGAATAAATCATGTTATTCTGTGATTTACCCTCCTGCACCTGACTCATTAAAAATCACCTCATCACATAATCACACACCCCAACATGGAGTCAGCAGGAGAGGAGCACCTGCCTGGAGTAGTGGCACGGGTCCGGGAGCATTCGACTATGCTAACCAGCTTGGGAGAAGCAATGGATCAGGTTCTCCAGGTCGTCCAAAGCCTGGAGAGGAGAGGACCCAATCTTTCGGGACCAGCTGAGCGACCGGATCCAGCCACCCACACCCCAGCACCCAGAGGGATTCACATATCTCGACCACAGGATTTTGACGGGACAGCTGCCCTCTGCAAGGGATTCCTCCTACAAATGTATTTATACTTCTCGACTATCAGCCAGGCTCCATCGGAGCGGGAGAAGGTGTCCGCCCTCGTCTCCTACCACTCGGGGAAAGCCCTGGAGTGGGCCAACGCGGTCTGGAGTGAAGGAGCAGCCGCGCTGGACAACTACGGGGAGTTCGCTCGCCTCTTTCGGGCCGTTTTCGATCACCCGCCTGATGGTTTAGAGGCGGGCGAGCGGCTGGTCCACCTGAGGCAGGGGACGAGGACCGCGCAGGACTTCGCCCTGGAGTTTCATACTCTAGCGGCTGGGTCCGGGTGGAACGAGCGGGACCTCATCGACCACTTCCGGTGCCATCTACGAGAGGACATCTGAAGGGAGCTAGCCTGCCGGGACACCATGTTGTCTTTCGATCAACTGGTGGACATGGCCATCCGGTTGGACAACCTGCTGGCTTCTAGAGGACGTCCTGGAAGGGGCATGCCCGTTCTACCCCCCCAACCCGGATCACGAGATGATGGAGCTGGGTGGAGCGCCGATCCGGGAGAGCGGAGGACGACAGCACCAGTGTCACTCTTGTGGCATGGGAGGACATTCTGCTGCATGCTGTCATTGGCGTTCTTTTGGGTCTGGAGGCGGTAGGCAGGGCACTCTCGCGTCACCCCAGGTATCGAACACCCAAACTCGTTCAGAGCCCTCTGCTGCGCACTGTACCCTACATATCCACTTTCCTGATTACACGGTAGTTCCCCAGTGTAAGGCGCTGGTCGATTCAGGCGCAGCTGGGTCATTTGCACATAGTCTAGGCATTACATTGGTTCCCCTATCCATTCCACTCCCCATCAGAGCACTTGACAGTCGACCATTAGGATCCGGGTTCGTTAGGGAAGTTACAGCACCAGTCACTATGGTTACGCATGAGACTCATCGAGAGCAAGTCTTTTTTTAAATTGAGTCTCCTGATTTCCCTGTTGTGTTAGGTCTTCCCTGGTTAGCACTACACAACCCCAGCTTTTCATGGTTGTGAGAGTGTCAGGGTAGGTGTCTAGGTGTTTCCGTTGGGGCAACCACGGTGGAAAGTACAGACACTACCTCCACCATAAGCATTCCCCCCGAATACCTCGATTTGGCGCACGCATTTTCCAAAACACAGTCGACCAAATTACCACCTCATCGGGCGAGGGATTGCGCGATAAACCTCTGGGTAGACGCTGTGCCTCCCAGGAGTCATGTGTATCCCCTGTCGCAGGCTGAAATGGAGGCTATGGAGACATACGTCTCCGAGTCCCTGCCCCAGGGGTTCATACGTCCCTCCACTTCGCCTGCCTCCTAGAGTTTCTTTTTTGTGAAGAAGAAAGACGGAGGTCTGCGCCCTTGCATTGATTACCGAGCACTGAACAAGGGGACAATATGTTATAGTTATCTTCTACCCCTCATTCCATCTGTGACCGAGTCAATGCATGGTGCACGCTTCTTCACAAAATTAGATCTACGGAGTGCGTACAACCTGGTGCGTGTCCGAGAGGGGGACGAGTGGAAGACAGCATTCAGCACAACCATGGGGCATTACGAATACCTGGTGATGCCTTACGGTTTGATGAATGCTCCATCCGTCTTCCAGTCCTTTGTGAACGAGGTGTTTCGGGACATGCTTGGTTGCGGTGTAGTGGTCTACATCGATGACATTCTGTTGTGTTCTGCTACGCGCGCCGAGCATGTGTCCCTGGTTCGCAAAGTGCTGGCCCGACTGTTGGAAAATGACCTTTATGCCAAGGCAGAAAAGTGTCTGTTTTTCCATCAGTCCGTCTCCTTCCTCGGATACCGCATTACTGTTGTCCGAGCCCTGACCGTGTGGAGGCACTGGCTCGAGGGGGTGAAACACCCTTTCCTCGTCTGAAGGAGGCTGAACCCTCGCCAGGCCAGGTGGGCCCAATTCTTCACCCGGTTTGATTTGACCCTATCTTACATCCCGGGTACAAAGAACATGAAGTTAGATGCACTATCACAGATGTACAACACAGAGGAGAGTCCCATAGACAACACCCCCATACTCCCGGCCTCCTGCATTGTGGCACCGGTAGTATGGGCGATGGACGCGGACATTGAGCGGGCGCTACGCACAGAGCCATCTCCACCTCAGTGTCCAGCTGGGCTGCAGTACATGCCTTCTTTTGTCCGTGACCATCTGATATATTGGGCACATATCCCCCTCCTCTAGTCACCCAGATATCGGTCGTACAGTGCGGTGGAAAGTACTGGTGGCCTACCTTGGCTAAGGATGTGAGGGTGTATGTCTCCTCCTGCTCGGTGTGCGCCCAGAGTAAGGCACCTAGGCACCTCCCAGCGGGTAAGTTACAGCCCTTACCAGTTCCGCTTGTGTATTGACTTCCTTACTGATCTTGCCCTCTCTCAAGGTAACACCACCATCCTGGTTGTTGTGGACCGCTTTTCCAAATCCTGCTGCCTCCTTCCTCTGCCCGGTCTCCCAACGGCCCTGCAGACTGCGGAGGCCCTGTTTACACACGTCTTCCGGCACTACGGGGTGCCAGAGGACAGTGTCTGACCGGGGTCCCCAGTTCACCTCCAGGGTCTGGAAGGCGTTTGTGGAACGACTGGGGGTCTCGGTCAGCCTGACCTTTGGTTTTCACCCTGAGTCTAATGGGCAGGTGGAACGAGTGAATCAGGATATCGGTAGGTTCCTGTGGTCCTACTGCCAGGACCGGCCGGGGGAGTGGTCAGTGTTCTTGCCATGGGCCGAATGTGTCCAGAACTCTCTCCGCCACTCCTCCACTAACCTAACGCCATTTCAATGTGTTTTAGGTTATCAGCCAGTTCTGGCACCGTGGCATCAGAGCCAGACCGAGGCTCCTGCGGTGGATGACTGGTTTCGGTTCGCGGAGGAGACGTGGAACGCTGCTCACGTCCACCTCAAAGGTTGTTGACCCAGGTTGACTTTTCTCCCCATTTTCCAGAACAATGCAGGCAGTCAAACAGTACTCAGAGGCAGGTTGTAGATCAGAGAGAGTGATTTTAGTTGAGGATGTGGTAGTGATTTGTGATTTTGTCCCTGGACTATTGAAGGAGATCTGGTAACAGTGTTTTTGTTGTTTTTTCCGATTCCATGTAGCTGATGTGGTGTCCACCAAGCAAACACTCAGCTTTTCTGGGGCAGGGATTACTAATGGGAAAATAGATTATTGTCAGTGCTACAGTTTAACTCCAGAAATACAAGAGGAAATGTATAATAAGGCCAGGGCTTTGCAATTGATTTTGATATGGGAAGAAATAAGCTAAAACAGAACAAAAGTCACACAACTGAAGTAGGATTTGTAATATAACAAAAATGTCTGTTCTATACTGAACAAGAATATAAACGCAACATGCAACAATTTCAACTATTTTACTGAGTTACAGTTCATATAAGGAAATCAGTCAATTAAAATAAATTCATTCTGCCCTAATCTATGGATTTCACGACTGGGAATACAGATATGAATCTGTTGGTCACAGATACCTTAAAAAAAGATAGAGGCATGGATCAGAAAACCAGTCAACATCTGGTGTGACCACCATTTGCCTCATGCAGCGCGACACATCTCCTTCGCACAGAGTTGATCAGGCTGTTGATTGTGGCCTGTGGAATGTTGTCCCACTCCTCTTCAATAGCTGTGCGAAGTTACTGGATATTGGCGGGACACGCTGTCGTACACGTCGATCCAGAGCATCCCAAACATGTTCAATGGGTGACATTGCAGGCCATGGAAGAACTGGGACATTTTCAGCTTCCAGGAATTGTGTACAGAACCTTGCGACATGGTGCCATGCATTATCATGCTGAAACATGAGGTGATGGCGGCAGAAGAATGGCACGACAGTGGGCCTCAGGATCTCGTCACGGTATCTCTGTGCGTTGAAATTGCCATCGATAAAATTAAATTGTGTTCGTTGTCCATACCATAACCCCACCGCCATCATGGGGGGCTCTGTTCACAACGTTGACATCAGCAAACCACTCGCCCACACGACACCATATACGCTGTCTGCGGTTGTGAGGCCGGTTGGACGTACTGCCAAATTCTCCAAAACAACGTTGGAGGCGGCTTATGATAGAGAAATTAACACTAAATTCTCTGGCAACAGCTCAGTGGACATTCCTGCAGTCAGCATGCCCAATTGCACGCTCCCTCAAAACATGAGGAATCTGTGGCATTGTGTTGTGTGACACATTTTACAGTGGCCTTTTGTCCCAAACTGTGTAATAATCATGCTGTTTTTCTTGATATGCCACACCTGTCAGGTGGATGGATTGTCTTGGCAAAGGAGAAATGCTTACTAACAAGGATGCAAACAAATTTGTGCACAACATTTGAGAGAAATCTGCTTTTTTTGCATATAGAAAATTTCTGGCCTATTTTATTTCAGATCATGAAACATGAGACCAACACTTTACATGTTGTGTTTATATTTTTGTTCAGTGTAGTTTGAACATTAAAAACTATATATATATGGCACGACAGTGTCGGCGCCATCTTGAATTCCGCCCTCTAAAATCATTGACAGGTGGCACTTATGGAATCAAGTTGTCTCTTAAAATAAATAAATAAATATTATTAGGAGGGACCAGGAAATCTGGTCACATTGCAGACAGTGGACAGATGAGAGACATTTTAATAGCATGTGTAGATGCAATGGCTAAAATGTGGGCATAATCAGAATGTGGACAAGATCAGGACAAAGAATGCATGTATGAACCAGGTATAAGAACGGGACAAAAAGTTGTGTGTTCTCATCATAAAGGCATTTTGTTATGATGGACATTATGTATTCCTGTGAGATTTTACCTAGAGTGATGGGTACAGGGCAGGTTCTCTGTCACATTTCTTAAAAGTAACACAATATTATATGTAATATTAAATTATGTATCATTGTAACAAGTAGACTTCAGGGAACCCTTAAAGAGAAATTGTAAGTGTTTAAATGTAAAACAAATTGAAACTAGGGTGAAAACATTTACAAAAAACAGTAACCCAGGTAGATTTTGGGGCACTTTTTAGCCACTTTTCTGCTAAAATTGTAAATGATACGTATATATGGCATAATTGGGTTATTTTATTATGTTCTCAACACCACATCAAACATGTTAAACCAGCAATGGGCATTATGTAGAAATTATTTATGGAAATAATGCATGTGAAACCTGTCCTATTTCGCCCCACGGAGCTGGTTGGCAGAAATTTTGGAAAATCATCAAAATCATTGATGATTTAAAAGCAGTGAAGTCAAAACTAACACAATCAAGACTAGTTCTACTTCTAATAGGATGTTGCAATCAATAACTACTGCATGTGCTTTATCTTTGTCAGCATGTGTTTTCTGATCCACACTGGCGCTATAGCTCCACAGGTATGTATACTGTGTATAAGACCTTATTCTAGACCAGTAGTGCCCAACCCTTTTCGGTTACTGTACCACCAACTGAATTTTGCTCTGCCCGGATTACCCCTGAAGTACCCCCTCGTGCATATGACCAGTAACCCTATGGGAACTACTGTTCTAGACTTGAAGGCTTACCACCAGTTATTCTGTCTTCCATGGGCCCTGTCCTGTAGCTTACAGTGATGTATATACACAGACAGAGATGAGTGGAGCAGGGAGAGACAGTGGCCCACTCATCACTGTACATAAGAGCGATGGATGTCCAGGGAACAGAGACGCACCCTTAGCTGAGCCACACACTGTGTCATCCATCCATCAGCCAGGCAGCCGCCCAGGTGAACCAGCCAGGCAGGACAGGAGATGAGCAGGCCAGAAATGTAGAAGCCCCCTCTCTCCTCCTCCTGTCATCTCCCACACCATCACTCAGGCTCTATGGGGTTAAGAGTCATGGGCACAGACTTTAAGAACGTGTGAACAGAAGAACAACGAATGATGAGAACAGGTCTGGCCAGGCCATGCAGCAGCCCATCTACTGTCATCATAGAACACAGTGTGGGGCAAAACAGTAGGCCTATAGGACAAACCCCTGTGATACTGGTTATAATCAAAGGTGATGTGACCTTCCCTTTAACCTCATTAGTGCCTGAGATGCATATTAAGCTACATATTATTGACCTTTTGTTTGGTTAAATGACCCTTTTGCAATCCTCCAAGTGGATGCTTCCTTTACATTTTGCTTATTTCTATATAGCCATGTTTCCTTAGTTTGTAATTCCAGCCTCTCGGAGCTCCATGTCTGTCAGTTAGGAGGTTCGATTATCTGGCCCAGCTTACCCCGGTGGGAGGAGTTTGCACCAGGTGAAAAGTGATTGCATTCGTTTTTGGAATCAGGCTGCCTCCCAGGTGTGAGCCAGGTGCCCCATTCAAATGGTGCTTTCACGACAACTGGGAACTATGAAAAAAACAAGGTCAAATCATGGCATCAGTGCTCTTCAGGTCGGAAAGTTGGAGCACTAGAAAGATGCCAGAGTTTCCGACATGGAATTCCGAGTTGGACGACCGTTCAAAAAGATTTTTCCCAGTCGGAGCTAGTTCCCAGTTTTCATGAACACACTGAAGTCGGATATTTCCGAGTTCCCAGTTCCCAGTTGTTTTGAACATGGTGAAGTCAGCTCAAAACAAAAGTGATGTAGCCTAGGTTAGATTAAGCACACAGATTAATGTGTAGGCTTTTGTATTTTCAAATGCGAAAGTGAATGCTTTTGATAAAAACACTATCTGCCTTCCCAATGAAAACTAGTTTGAAACTTCAAACATGTTTCATGGAAAATATATGTATCTCACCGGCACACACTGGTTGAATCAATGTTGTTTCCACGTAATTTTAATGAAATTAGGTTGAACCAACATGGCATAGACGTTGAATTGACGGCTGTGCCCAGTAGGATGTTTCTGGACGATGCACCATGCTGCCTTGTTGAGAACATGACAGAGCCGCGCAGATTACTGTTCTATCACACAGGTTATTGCCATCTGGTACATTTAGGTAGTCTTTACAATTCATGCGCCGCATTACAGCAAAACCAATCACGCTACACATTAGCAACTTATTTGGTGTTTTACTGCTGGTTTCACACCGCAAAGCAACGCACACGTTGAAATCCAACGCATGCGACACACTGCACGCAATGCAACCTAGTCCAACAGATGAGCAGCGGTGCGGATTGCCACCCAATGAAATTAATGGACATCTGCCGGAAACGCATACGGTTTGACGCAACTGGTGTGCAAGCCTCGTCCATACCAGTTGTGTAAACTGTATGTGTTCTGGCGGAAGACCATTAATTTCAATGAGAGGCAATCTGCACCGCTGCGACTCATCTGCCAGACTAGGTTGTGCTGTGGCACTGTGTGCAGTGTGTCGCATTTATTGGATTTTTCCAACTTGTGTGTTGCTTTCCCTTGTGATATCAGGAATGGAAGTAGATAAACCACCTAAGAAGGCTATGTAAAATGTACCATATGGCAATGTAATATTGCAACCTGTGTGAACGCGACGTTAGGCTACTGCCCAACATCCGGCCCCAACTACAGTGAGGGAAAAAAGTATTTGATCCCCTGCTGATTTTGTATATTTGCCCACTGACAAAGACATGATCATTCTATAATTTGAATGGTAGGTTTATTTGAACAGTGAGAGACAGAATAACAACAAAGAAATCCAGAAAAACGCATGTCAAAAATGTTATAAAATGATTTGCATTTTAATGAGGGAAATAAGTATTTGACCCCTCTGCAAAACATGACTTAGTACTTGGTGGCAAAACCCTTGTTGGCAATCACAGAGGTCAGACGTTTCTTGTAGTTGGCCACCAGGTTTGCACACATCTCAGGAGGGATTTTGTCCCACTCCTCTTTGCAGATCTTCTCCAAGTCATTAAGGTTTCGAGGCTGACGTTTGGCAACTCGAACCTTCAGCTCCCTCCACAGATTTTCTATGGGATTAAGGCCTGGAGACTGGCTAGACCACTCCAGGACCTTAATGTGCTTCTTCTTGATCCACTCCTTTGTTGCCTTGGCCGTGTGTTTTGGGTCATTGTCATGCTGGAATACCCATCCACGACCCATTTTCAATGCCCTGGCTGAGGGAAGGAGGTTCTCACCCAAGATTTGACGGTACATGTCCCCGTCCATCGTCCCTTTGATGCGGTGAAGTTGTCCTGTCCCCTTAGCAGAAAAACACCCCCAAAGCATAATGTTTCCACCTCCATGTTTGACGGTGGGGATGGTGTTCTTGGGGTCATAGGCAGCATTCCTCCTCCTCCAAACACGGCGAGTTGAGTTGATGCCAAAGAGCTCGATTTTGGTCCCATCTGACCACAACACTTTCACCCAGTTCTCCTCTGAATCATTCAGATGTCCATTGGCAAACTTCAGACGGGCCTGTATATGTGCTTTCTTGAGCAGGGGGACCTTGCGGGCGCTGCAGGATTTCAGTCCTTCATGGTGTAGTGTGTTACCAATTGTTTTCTTGGTGACTAAGGTCCCAGCTGCCTTGAGATCATTGACAAGATCGTCCCGTGTAGTTCTGGGCTGATTCCTCACCGTTCTCATTATCATTGCAACTCCACAAGGTGAGATCTTGCATGGAGCCCCAGGCTGAGGGAGATTGACAGTTATTTTGTGTTTCTTCCATTTGCGAATAATCGCACCAACTGTTGTCACCTTCTCACCAAGCTGCTTGGCGATGGTCTTGTAGCCCATTCAAGCCTTGTGTAGGTCTACAATCTTGTCCCTGACATCCTTGGAGAGCTCTTTGGTCTTGGCCATGGTGGAGAGTTTGGAATCTGATTGATTGATTGCTTCTGTGGACAGGTGTTTTTTATACAGGTAACAAGCTGAGATTAGGAGCACTCCTTTTAAGAGTGTGCTCCTAATCTCAGCTCATTACCTGTATAAAAGACACCTGGGAGCCAGAAATCTTTCTGATTGAGAGGGGGTCAAATACTTATTTCCCTCATTAAAATGCAAATCAATTTATAACATTTTTGACATGCGTTTTTCTGGATTTTTTTGTTGCTATTCTGTCTCTCACTGTTCAAATAAACCTACTATTAAAATGATAGACTGATCATTTCTTTGTCAGTGGGCAAATGTACAAAATCAGCAGGGGATCAAATACTTTTTTCCCTCACTGTACATGCTCCGTCAAGGTGATTTTGGTGAGACAATGCTAGAACCTGCTTTGTAAGCAATTGTACCCTCACGCTGCAGAATAGCATTTAAATATCTTTGAAACAATACCTTAATGAGGTAGACGACATGTAGGAGTATTTTCGTTTTGATAGATAATATGTTCATCTGAGTAATGCAACTGAGCAGTCCATTGCAAGTCCATGGAGCAGTGAACTATAGTGACATATTCTCACACAAGGCTGAGCACAGCTCATCAAATCAAATAACATTTTATTTGTCACATGCTGTGTAGACTAACAGTGAAAGGCTTGCTTACGGGCTCTTCGCAACAGTGCAGAGAGAAAAAAATTGAATAAATACACAATGAGTAACAATAGCTGTATCTCTCTCATGACAGAGAGAGAGAGAGAGAGAGAGAGAGAGAGAGAGTGACACCGGGAGGAGGATAGAGGGTGGTTGTGGAGCTGGACTCAGTGGAGCTGACATGTACATACGACTGATCTGTTGTGATTAATTTCCACAGTAGCTTGGGTGTGGACGCTGCATGGGCAGGTCAATTTGGTTTGGGGAGAGGAGGAGGCGCCATTCTGATTCATAAGAGCTGGGGCCCTATGTGTTCTCCACACTCCTGGAATGGCTGATTTATCCACAGCACACAGGCTCAGCACACTGGGAGGTATTGAGGGAAGAGAAACCTGAGTGTGCTACTGCAGAGCCAGTCCAGCCAGCCAGCCAGGGACCGGGCCCCTGCAGCTCAATGAGCCCAGGAAGGGCCTCTCTCTCTCTCTCTGACAGAAGATTGGCTGCTGGAGAGGGACTGTGTGTGAGCAGTCATGTATTAAGGTTCCTTTTTTGTTTTTAGCAAGTATGAGAAAAGTACACATCGGCTCAACCCTAACCCTAGCCATAACCTTAACCCTATGTTATCCCTGACCCTAATATAATATATGGGTATATACCTAGCGCCACATCCAGGACTAAATCATTACCCAAATGCACTCACACATGCGTACCCAAGTATGCGCAGAGAGCTTGCAGTCACCTTAGCCTCCATTCCTAATAACCCAATATTATAAATTATGTTTCGTAGGTAAAAATGCCGTTTCAGATGGTATTTAAATTAGCCACAATACATATATTTGGAATGCAGTATCAAAGAATATTCAGTAGTGAGTGGTTTTACTTTAGAATTCAGTATTTCGTATAGAGCTCTTTATAGTATGTGTAAGATATTCTTAACACCACCAGATGGCACTAAGATCCAATGAACAGTGGTAGAAAACTCAGAGGGGCTGCAGCCTTTCACACTTATCTGAACATATGTTTGAGACAGATGTGGGTTGTTAGCATCAAATAAATGTTTCATATCTAGGGGGAAATGTATTCTGGCTTACTGATAAAAATAAATAAAAAAATACACATTTCCTCTTTGATTAGGATCATAGTGGAGACAGGATTTTGTTTTACAATCACAGATATCCATAATGAACCATATTTCATAGTCACATACAAACATAGTCCTTGATACCTTCTGATAATAGACAGTATTGGGTATAGTAAAGGCCCTAAAGCCCTGTTCTTTGTGGTGGAAGGGTTCCACTGTTGACTCTCTCCATTATTAATCCAAACAATAAAACAGCCGTGCTCCCTGCTGTCTGCTTCAAAACTCCACACTCAGAGCTCCTCCTCCCCATGCTCACACTGCGCCCAGCCCAGCTCTATCAGATCAAGCCATGCTGGTCCTCGCTTCGCCTTAGCCTCTCAGAACTCCTGGGTTTGATGTGGTCAAAGTGTTGCCTTTTGAGAAATCCCCCAACCAGGCTGGCCCAAATCCCAGAAGACCCCCACAAGGCCTCCCGATGCAAGGCTTCCCTTTCACCTCCCTGCTCACCTCAGCCGCTCAGCCTTTTATCCCTTTATCCAGGCTCCACATCAGGATCAAGATTAGGATCAGGATCAGTCCGATCTGGATTCAAACAAATGTATCATCTCACATCTCTATCTCAATCATCCTCCTCTAGTCCTCCAAAGCTGTATCATCTTGTTTTGAGCCTGGACTTTTTCACTCATGTCGTGATGATTCATTACATTGGACCTCTATCAGACGGTCAAGTCCTTCTGAACCCTCACCTTATGCTTAAGAGGTTATTATAAAGGGTATTCTTTCAGTCGTTAATCTTTGCCAACATGATCTATAGGAGGGTCTGAAACATAAAATATATGAGATATTCAAGAATGTATTTTAATTAAGAAGTCAATGTAAGACTTGCTGCAGGAACCAGTTGATAAATGTACTTTGGCAATGTGCCATGAACATAACACAGTCACTGTCACTAGCTGGGTAATTTCCTAAGCTTCCCACAACCATAACACTGGTCTGCCAGAGACTGACATGTGATTTATGGATGTTCTAATGAAGGGAAGTAAAGTATCTAGTCATTGCCTCATCATGTCACAGTGTTGGCATCAGACCTACCAACTTTCACATTCATTTCATGTTCATTCTTTAACCTATACACATTTAGTCTAGAGTTGTTATTTCAGCTGTGAAGTTTCTTAGATGTATCAGATGGAATGGGACCCCTCCTATTTACTTTTCTTGGCTAATTGTTCTCATGCACTGTGATGAAAGCGAAAGAATGTACCCCCCTGCAGGGGGCGTGAGAGAGCCAACCTCTCTTTAGACAGGAGGGTCTCAGTCTATCCCTCACAGAACAGTGCATTCCAGACAAAGTGTGTGTAAAGAGGGAATCCATCCCCAGACCAGTACCTGACCTCCCGTTCCCCTCTGTTGCACATACATTGTCAGCAGGTAGGGCCTTATCTTGCACTGGCTCAATTGAGGCATTGAGCACACACTTGACCTTGTAATGATCTTGTACCTGGTTTTGTTTCCACACCCTTTTCTTCCCATTTGTTTCGTCATGCACTATTTGAACAAAGATAAGTCTCTCTCTCTCTCTCTCTCTCTCTCTCTCATGTTGAAATAAGCCTTGTGAATGTTATACAGGAAAGGCCCTTGGCATAACCATGACCCTCCTAGCACTGTTTAAGCTGTACAAGTTAAGAAGTGTTTCACTCAAATGTTTGTCTCTCAAGAGGTAGACCCAGTTGTAACTTTTTTCCTTCTGGAGTTTTTCCTGATGAGAAGAAATATACTAGACACATACTGAAACCTAACATTCAACCTGACTCTCATTGCTCATGATCAGCACACTGGTGACCTTAAATCAGGGGTGTCAAACGTACGGCCCGCGGGCCGGATCAGGCCCGCAAACGGGTTTAATCCGGCCCGCGAGATGATTAAAATAAATAAATAAATAATTATTTTATTTTTATTTTTTAAGTATAAAAATGCGCTGCAATTTTTCAATAAAATAAACTGCTGTTCCAATTGCGTCCACTGGATGGCGCAATAGCAATTGTGTTAAGCAAGCAAACTGTTTATACCGGGGCAGAGCAAGTAGGTCAAGCACGTGCAGCCAATGAGCTACTTTGTTTTGCCCGCGATATTTATTACGGCTTCTACTTTTAACATTATGTGCTTTGGCACCCTCATTGCCCCAATATGTCTCTGTCAAAAAAGAGAAAAGTGGACGCAGAGTGCAGAGTGTTCCAAGAAAAATGGTCATCCTATTTAATCACGGAATTGAATGGGAAAGCTGTATGTTTGGTGTGTTCAGAGCATGTTGCAGTGCTGAAAGAATATAACCTTCGTCGCCACTATGTGAGTCTTCATGCCGACAAATATGACAACTTTCAAGGACAGCGGAGATGAGAGAAGGTGAATGAACTGTTGGCGGGTCTGAAGAAACAGCAGTCTGTGTTTACTCACAGCCGAGACATCAGTGACGCTGCAGTGAAAGCTAGCTACCTCATTGCTAATGAAATCGCAGTGGCTTCAAAACCATTTAGTGAGGGTGAATTTGTAAAAACATGCATGATGAAGGCAGCGGAGATTGTGTGCCCTGAAAAGTGGCAGGCTTTTGCAAATATCAGCCTGACAAGAAACACAGTTGCAGACAGGATTTCCGATCTTTCAGTGGATTTGGACAGCCAGTTGAAGCAAAAAGTAAAGTCATTTATTGCGTTTTCGGTTGCAATTGATGAAAGCACGGACATTACAGATGTTGCACAACTGGCCATTTTTTCATCCGCGGAGTTGATGACACATTGACCGTCACCGAGGAGTTCGTGGAGTTGGTGCCGATGACAGATACAACGACAGCAGCTGATATTTTTACCTCACTCGTCGGCGCGCTGGACAGGGTCGGAGTGGACTGGTCCCGCGCTGTCAGCCTGGCTACAGATGGTGCGCCCTCAATGATCGGGAAAAAAGCAGGCGTTGTGACAAAGTTCAGAGAGAAAGTGCAATCTGCAAATGGAGGACGTGATTTTTTGACTTTTCACTGTATTTTGCACCAGGAGGCTTTGTGTTGCAAGTCATTAAAGATGGATAACGTCATGAAGGTGGTCATCCAAACTGTTAATTTCATCCGATCCAGAAGCCTGAATCACCGTCAGTTTGACAGCCTTCTCAGAGAGAAAGACCACATCTATGGCCTGCCATACCACACTGAGTTAAGATGGTTAAGCCGAGGTGCTGTGCTGAGGCGTTTCTTTGATTTACGAGAAGAAATTGAACAGTTCATGGAAGAAAAGGGCAAACCAGTGTTAGAATTTCATTCCGCAGAATGGATGCTGGACCTTGCATTTATGGTGGATGTTACAGAGCACCTGAATAACTTGAACAAACAGCTGCAAGGGCGCAACAAAGTTGTCACGCAGTATTATGACAGCATACGTTCTTTCAAATTGAAGCTGTCATTGTGGGAGACGCAACTTGCCGGTGGTGATGCAGCTCACTTCCCCTGTCTGAAAAATGTGTGCGCGACCCAACATGTGGCAGACATGAAGCGGTTCAAAGATAAAATAACTGGACTGTTACGGGAGTTTGAGCAACGCTTTCAGATTTATGTTTATATGTTTTTATGTTGATGTGCTATTGTTTTTAATTGATTTTATTTTATTTGTATATTTAACCTATTATTGACTCTGTGGTTCTTGCACTTGTTTGGGGAACAGGATTTCATTATTTTTATCTACATTTCTGCCTGAGAAATGACACCCTGATATAGTTCTGTGATCTGTGAAACAGTTCTGTTAATCACTGAGGCATTGTGTGTGTCACACTCTGGCTCCGGGACTGTGTTGTTTGAGCCAGGGTGTATTCATTTGGTTGTGTTGGGTTAGGGTGTGTTCATTTGTTGTGTTTGGTTTTGGTTTTGTTTCCGTGTTTGGTCAGTGACTCCCAATCGGAGGTAACGAGTGTCAGCTGTCGGCTCGTTATCTCTGATTGGGAGCCATATTTATACTGTGTGTTTTCACCTTGTAGTTGTGGGTTTTTGTTCCAAGTTCAGTCTTTGTTCACTGTTGGACTTCACTATCGTCTTTTGTTTTGTATTGACGTGCTTTACTATTAAAGTCATCATGTTCACTCAACGCGCTGCGTATTGGTCTGCTCCCTTTATAGACGGTCGTGACAGAAAAACCCACCATAGAAAGACCAAGCAGCGTATACAGGAACACCCGCAGGAGAGAACGCTGGTGGATGTCCTCCTCGGCTGGGGACATATTACGCAGGAGGAGGCCGTCCGGTACCGGAGGGCGATGAAGGGGGAGAACCTGGCAGGAGAGGAGCAACGGCGTCAGCAGGGCCATCGTCGGATGGACGAGAGGCAACCCCAAAAAGTTTTTGGGTGGGGGCACATGGCTTGGGCGGCTGGGCAGCAGGAGGCTGCCACAGAGAGACGTGGAGAGAAGGCTACCGGATTACGGGAGCCATTGGCGAGTAGAGGGAGGGAAGCAGTTGAGGCACGGCGTAAGAGACTGAGGTGTGTTACCAGTCCGGTCCGGCCCGTTCCTGATCCCCGGTTAAGGCCAGTGGTGTGTGTTCCCAGTACGGACCGGCCTGTTCCTACTCCACGCATCAAGCCCACGGTGTGCGTCGCCAGTCCGGCCCGACCTGTTCCTGCTCCACGTACCAGACCCACGGTGCGCGTCGCCAGCCCGGTCCGGCCTGTTCCTGCCACCCGCACCAAGTCTACGGTGTGCGTCGCCAGCCCGGTCCGGCCTGTTCCTGCCACCCGCACCAAGTCTACGGTGTGTGTCGCCAGCCCGGTCCGGCCTGTTCCTGCCACCCGCACCAAATCTACGGTGCGCGTCGCCAGCCCGGTCCGGCCTGTTCCTGCCACCCGCACCAAGTCTACGGTGCGCGTCGCCCGGCCAGAGTCTGCCGTCTGCCCAACGGCGCCTGAACTGCCCGTCTGCCCAACGGCGCTTAAACTGCCCGTCTGCCCAACGGCGCCTGAACTGCCTGTCTGCCCAACGCCGTCTGAACTGTCCGTCTGCCAAGCGCTGCATAAGCCGCCCGTCTGCCATGAGCCTTCAGAGCCGTCCGCCAGACCGGAGCCGCTAGAGCCTTCCGCCAGACAGGATCAGCCAGAGCCTTCCGCCAGACAGGATCAGCCAGAGCCTTCCGCCAGACAGGATCAGCCAGAGCCTTCCGCCAGACAGGATCAGCCAGAGCCTTCCGCCAGACAGGATCAGCCAGAGCCTTCCGCCAGACAGGATCCGCCAGAGCCAGCCAGCCAGGATCTGCCATTCAGTCCGGTGCTGCCTCTTAGTCCGGTGCTGCCCCTTAATCCGGTGGGGGTCAGTTGGAGGAGGCGACGAAAGCGGGTAGTGACTATGGTGGGGTGGGGACCACGACCGGAGCCAGAACCACCGCCGAGGAGGTATGCCCGCCCAGCCCTCCCTTGTTTAGCCCGTATTGAGGCGCGGTCGCAGTCCGCGCCTTTAGGGGGGGGTACTGTCACACTCTGGCTCCGGGACTGTGTTGTTTGAGCCAGGGTGTATTCATTTGGTTGTGTTGGGTTAGGGTGTGTTCATTTGTTGTGTTTGGTTTTGGTTTTGTTTCCGTGTTTGGTCAGTGACTCCCAATCGGAGGTAACGAGTGTCAGCTGTCGGCTCGTTATCTCTGATTGGGAGCCATATTTATACTGTGTGTTTTCACCTTGTAGTTGTGGGTTTTTGTTCCAAGTTCAGTCTTTGTTCACTGTTGGACTTCACTATCGTCTTTTGTTTTGTATTGACGTGCTTTACTATTAAAGTCATCATGTTCACTCAACGCGCTGCGTATTGGTCTGCTCCCTTTATAGACGGTCGTGACAGTGTGTTTGTGTGTTCTTTTTCTTTAGAATTTTCAAATAAACTTGACGTGTTTTATGATTAATAGTGATGTTGTGCTTGTACTAATTTGGACACACTGTCCTCAGGCTCCAGCTTAATGTTGTATGTTGATCGAATTAAAACAAATAAAACAATCTGAAGTTGTTGTTTTTAAGTTATATATACCATGATTTTTCCGGTCCGGCCCACTTGGGAATAGATTTTCCTCCATGTGGCCCCTGAGCTAAAATGAGTTTGACACCCCTGCCTTAAATGTTCTCTGTTAATATGAAGCTCTCAAACATGGCATTTATATCTCTTAAGCAGGTTTTATTATACTCCCTTTCGTCATCTAAAATAAATTGATACATATTTAACTCTATTCTCTTCAGATGAGGAGAATAAAGTGAACTTGCCTATGGTGGTTTAGAAGCCTTTCTGGCTTTTGAGTGATCCGATCTGGTTGGATTTCAATGTAATTTTTGGAATAACAATAAGAAGAGTAAGATTTGTGGCATATGCTACCCATAAAGTAAGCCGGTCTGTATCTGGCCATCAAAAAGTTATTCACACATAGCTCTAGGAGTGATGGTGTTGCCCTTTGATTTTAATGCTAAGAGCATAATTTATGTAAGATGTCTGAATGGCTTTTTAAGAGAGACTAGATTAAAGAAAGTTCCATGTTTGAGGTCTAAAAAGTCCATGCAAAGCAGTGTTATTTTTTTCAAACTCTCCTGGGGCTGCAATTGGGTTGACAAACGGGGCGGCTGCAAATGGTTATTAGTTCACGCCATTTACTAAGCGATCAAAAAAGCTTGCCAATCAAGGCCATCCCCTGAGTTTTATTTTTTTGTAAATATGAAAGGCCTCATCACGACAGTCACTTGAAACGTGGCAGCCCCCATATTGGGCCACGCTGTCTGTCTCCCTGAGCCAGGCCCTCTGCAGATCAAAACCCTCCTGACAAAAGGAGCTCTAGGTGGTGTAATGAGATGCACTGCTCCTTTCAACTGTGTGTGGAGCGAGAGGCTCTCTGTCTCTTCACTTTGCACTCAGCCTCAGCTCAGCTCTGGGCCTGGAGCTGCCTGGGCAGTGGAACAGTAGTCCTGTATCAACCCCCCGCCCCTTGGACAACACTCACTCTCTGCATCACTGACTTCTGCAGTACCAGCTCCCTGTGTAAGATAGCAGGGGCTGGGTAGGTTGTGTAGAGGTAGTCACACCCATAGACCCCTCTCAGACAGGGGAACATGGGAGTAGCCTGTTGTGTATTTTAGGAGGTGATGAGGGCTCCTATCAGAGGATTAGTAGACATTGTGATGCCAGAGGCCTTGGAGCATGCTGCACTACGTCTCCCTCTCCTGAACCCCATGTATGACCACCCTTCACTGGGGATGAGATAAGAGCACACAGATGGTGTGGCCAGGCTGACACGCTACCACCTCCTTCACCTCTTCTACTGTATGCCACTCTCCCTAAGCCCTAGAGAAAGGTCGACAAACAGCCAGTTATGTCCATTATATCATCCACAGGCATGCTTTCACAACACAGCAAAAACCCAAAGACCGTTCTCTTCTCTCAGTAAGCACACAAAGCAAAGGGCCTGTATTCACATCCATCCACCGTTTATTCACCATTCACTGCAAAACACAATTGGACTGGTGGATTGATAATTCAATATATCTTAGTTATTGTCATCCTATTCCACATTTTTCAGAGTTTACTTGGAGCCTGAGGGTACTAGGCATCTCATTTTCAATGGCCGTTGCATTATCTCAGAGCCGTGCGGTGCATAGTGGTCCCTAGCTCACTGCCAGAGAGGGAGGCGGGTATTGTTTTTGTGACAGAGATCAGTAGATGGGTGAATGTGCTTTAATTCTACAGGAGCTCCTCTCCCAGGCTAATAAATGCAAGCCTCCCTGCTGACTCGGCTGTCGTGCTGAACCCAGCGGGGGTCAGCCTTTTTGTGTTCCCGTGTCCAAATTATGGAACCATCAATACTCTCCCTGGAACCAGTCAATAGAAGCACACTTTGTGGCTGAGGGGAGACCAACTTCAAGGCTAATCTGGAGAAAAAAAAGTCCTGACACATAAGATCCGGATCTTAAATATATTGTGAAATAAAATAGGTAGAAATAAAACTGAGTTACATATATGAAAATATGTCAAAAATAAATAAATACAAAATGCTGTACTTTAAGAGGGGGAAATGTGGTACTTTGTTGTGGTTTAGGGACCCGCAAATGTGGAAGAGAGTTTGTCAGATTCAAAACATCCTAGTGAATACTCTTACGACTGAGGAGTCTAGATTGTGAAGAAGAAGTAAAGAGTTACAGTATGATGTGAGGAATAGAGTTGCAGCTCTAATTTGTTCAAATCATTTGTTTGTTTGAGCTAATTACACATAATAGCATTATACATTTTCATAATCCACTGTACCATGTTAAAGTGAACTATTCATTCAATTTCACCATCATGCATTGGCGATCATGTAGTAATGTGCGCACCGTAAATGGAGTGGATAATCCACTACTTGAGATTTAGTTTGATTAACGGTCTGAAAGGCACATATAAAGTTTCTGATTTATATATTCCAATCTTTTTTGATTGATAGAAACGTTTATAAGGACATATACTCAAGTTTTAAACAATGGTGGTTTGTGGGAGCTTTGAGTGTAGGGCAGGCATTAGATCACACCATGCATGACCGTGTTCCCATACTGCCAGCTTGTAGAATGAAGTGAATTATTAAACATCTGGCTTCAAATAGCTTGTAAAATTCTGCCCTCCTCAAAAAAACGTATACTTTTTTCTTTCTCTCTGACTCTCTCTGTCTCTCCTTTTCTCTCGTTTTCGTTTGCTTCTCTAACATCAAGTTGTCTACAGATTTTCAAACGGGTTCAAAAATAAGAGCTTCCTCAGCTTGTGAGCGTATTCAAAGGGCTTCTTCAGATGTGCCACCTTGCAGCGTGGTGGTGGCGCAGGAGCATGATAATTCAGATATGCTAATAGCTCAGCAGGGTAGCTCCGAGCACGGCTTACCGCGCTTTAAATAGACAGCTGCCTTCTCCCTTTCTTTTCATGCCCCCCTCTCACCCTCCCTCACTCATTCCCACTCTATATTAATAGCAGGTTGACATTTTATAAGCATTTAATTTCTACTAATTAGATAGCGAGAGTAATTAGCTCGGTGCATGTAAAGCTAGGTTTTTAAATATGTTGGACATAAAGAGTGCGGTAGAGAGGTTTGGGACTTGGTAAAAGGTTCTGTGGCTCAGGCCTGCCGTAGAGTAATGATATCACGCTACATCACAGAGAGCTGGAGATAATGGAGTCAGTCAGTGCCCACCACCCCTCCCCTCAGTAAAGTGGCCCTCAGTCCCAGAGACACTGTGTCTGAGCTGTTAGTATTGCCACAGAAAGCCTCAGTCCCACACTCTCTCCGGCTATCTATTCTCTCTAGCGAGAACCATGCTGCGCAGGAATCCTGGGTGATTGGGTTTCTTTCAGAGGCCTTGTAGTCAGTCATAAATCGGAGGGGATGCTGCCCGGCCCCACTCTCTCACCCCCTAACCCTGGCTCCAGCTGGCAGGGGACGATTGTTGGGGAGCCTAGGTCACTGCGGGGTCGCTCTCTGTGGATCTTTATAACTCCCGTGGACTTTCTCTCCCCCTCCTCTCCATTTCTTCTCCTCTTTTCTCTCCGTCTGGCCCCTGGTTGGGGTTGCTAGGGCTTGGTATTTGGTTTTTAAGACCATGCTGCAATTACAGAGGAGCCCTCATCCCCCTGCTGCCTTTGGATTACTCTCCTCTTTTTTATCACTCCTGATTGGTGGTAGGAAGATATGCTGTTCCCTCTGCTCTGTACACACAGAGCTGATTCATTCACATGGACTAACCTTTACAGAACCAGAGGAGGACGGGGACAGACAGGGTGGCCACTGGAGACCCTCAGGCTGGAGCTTTACAGGAGCTGAGGTGGTAGCTCTGCGGACCTAGCAGAAGAAGCTACTACATTTACATCATTTAGCAGACGCTCTTATCCAGAACAACTTACAAATTGGTGCATTCACCTTATAGCCAGTGGGATAACCATTTTACAATGTATATATTATTTTTTTTTTGGGGGGGAGGGGGGGGTTGGGGTAAGGGGGGGGTAGAAGGATTACTTTATCCTATCCCAGGTATTCCTTAAAGAGGTGGGGTTTCAAATGTCTCCGGAAGGTGGTGAGTGACTCCGCTGTCCTGGCGTCGTGAGGGAGCTTGTTCCACCATTGGGGTGCCAGAGCAGCGAACAGTTTTGACTGGGCTGAGCGGGAACTATGCTTCCGCAGAGGTAGGGGAGCCAGCAGGCCAGAGGTGGATGAACGCAATGCCCTCGTTTGGGTGTAGGGACTGATCAGAGCCTGAAGGTACGGAGGTGCCGTTCCCCTCACAGCTCCGTAGGCAAGCACCATGGTCTTGTAGCAGATGCGAGCTTCAACTGGAAGCCAGTGGAGTGTGCGGAGGAGCGGGGTGACGTGAGAGAACTTGGGAAGGTTGAACACCAGATGGGCTGCGGCATTCTGGATGAGTTGTAGGGGTTTAATGGCACAGGCAGGGAGCCCAGTCAACAGCGAGTTGCAGTAATCCAGACGGGAGATGACAAGTGCCTGGATTAGGACCTGTGCCGCTTCCTGTGTAAGGCAGGGTCGTACTCTCCGAATGTTGTAGAGCATGAACCTACAGGATCGGGTCACCGCCTTGATGTTAGCGGAGAACGACAGGGTGTTGTCCAGGGTCACGCCAAGGCTCTTCGCACTCTGGAAGGAGGACACAACGGAGTTGTCAACCGTGATGGCGAGATCATGGAACAGGCAGTCCTTCCCCGGTAGGAAGAGCAGCTCCGTCTTGCCAAGGTTCAGCTTGAGGTAGTGATCCGTCATCCATATATATGTCTGCCAGACATGCAGAGATGCGATTCGCCACCTGGTTATCAGAAGGGGGAAAGGAGAAGATCAGTTGTGTGTCGTCTGCGTAGCAATGATAGGAGAGGCCATGTGAGGATATGACAGAGCCAAGTGACTTGGTGTATAGCGAGAATAGGAGAGGGCCTAGAACTGAGCCCTGGGGGACACCAGTGGTGAGAGCACATGGTGCGGAGACAGCTTCTCGCCACGACACTTGGTAGGAGCGACCGGTCAGGTAGGACGCAATCCAAGAGTGAGCCGCACCGGATTCAGCAGGGAGGAGAATGTGGCAAAGAGCTTCCTAGGGTTAGAGGCAGATGCTTGGAATTTAGAGTGGTAGAAAGTGGCCTTAGCAGCAGAAACAGATTAAGAAAATGTAGAGAGGAGGGAGTGAAAAGATGCCAGGTCCGCAGGGAGTCTAGTTTTCTTCCATTTCCGCTCAGCTGCCCGGAGCCCTGTTCTGTGAGCTCGCAATGAGTCATCAAGCCACGGAGCTGGAGGGGAGGACCGAGCCGGCCGGGAGGATAGGGGACATAGAGAGTCAAAGGATGCAGAAAGGGAGGAGAGGAGGGTTGAGGAGGCAGAATCAGGAGATTGGCGGGAGAAGGATTGAGCAGAGGGAAGAGATGATAGGATGGAAGAGGAGAGAGTAGCGGGAGAGAGAGCGAAGGTTGCGACGGCGCATTACCATCTGTGTAGGGGCAGAGTGAGTAGTGTTGGAGGAGAGCGAGAGAGAAAAGGCTACAAAGTAGTGGTCGGAGACATGGAGGGGAGTTGCAGTTAGATTAGTAGAACAACAGTATCTAGTAAAGATGAGGTCAAGCGTATTGCCTGCCTTGTGAGTAGGGGGGGACGGTGAGAGGCTGAGGTCAAAAGAGGAGAGGAGTGGAAAGAAGGAGGCAGAGAGCAATGAGTCAAATGTAGACATAGGGAGGTTGAAATCCCCCAGAACTGTGAGGGGTGAGCCATCCTCAGGAAAGGAACTTATCAAGGCGTCAAGCTCATTGATGGACTCTCCAAGGGAACCTGGAGGGCAATAGATGACATGGATATTAAGCTTAAATGGGCTAGTGACTGTGACAGCATGGAATTCAAATGAGGAGATAGACAGATGGGTCAGGGGAAAAATGTAGAATGTCCACTTGGGAGAGATGAGGATTCCTGTGCCACCACCCCGCTGACCAGATGCTCTCGGGGTATGCGAGAACACATGGTCAGACGAGGAGAGAGCAGTAGGAGTAGCAGTGTTTTCAGTGGTAATCCATGTTTCCGTCAGCGCCAAGAAGTCGAGGGACTGGAGGGTAGCATAGGCTGAGATTAACTCTGCCTTGTTGGCAGCAGAACGGCAGTTCCAGAGGCTGCCTGAGACCTGGAACTCAACGTGGGTGGTGCGTGCAGGGACCACCAGGTTAGAGAGGCAGCAGCCACGCGGTGTGAGGCATTTGTATAGCCTGTGCGGAGAGGAGAGAACAGGGATAGGCAGAGGCATAGTTGACAGGCTGCAGCAAATGGCTACAATAATGCAGAGGAGATCGGAATGAAATGAACTAAACATCTGGGAAAGGAGAGAGGGAAAGGAGAGAGAAATATAATTCTCCCAACTTCCACCTCAGAAACTATAATTGTTGTAAACTACAGCGGTTCAATGTTTTCTAGGAATAGACTAACTTAGTTTATTCAGCTAGCTAACTAGGTGCAGTATTATTCCGTGAAAATCGTCCAGGCACCTAGTCATAAGACGCCACAGCCAGCTAGCATGCCGGACTCCAACAACACGGTTTAGCGGCAATACTCGGCCACAACAAACCACCAGTGTGTCAACACGCAAGCAGATCGTTCGTGTCCGTGTCTAACGTTGTGGGTTAGTCCCGACAGCTTGAGCGAGTCCGTCGTCAACTTATTCAGCCAGTTAGTTAGCTAGAATAGTTAGCAAACTAGCTAGCCATTGCTTTCAGACAAAGAAGAAACCCCTCCTTTCACGGCACGAACACACAGAGAGAGCCAAACTAACGTTAACTAGTCACCCATGTCCCGAATTCCTTGAACGACTCGGGCTACCAATATGTAAAAAACAAAACACAAATGTAGGTTATGACTTACCCCTAGCAGCTACTGTTAGCTAGCCAAGTGCAAAGCTAGCCACTGAATTGACTCAGCCAGTTCGCGTCTGTTCGCTAGGTCGTTCCAGCTATTGTTTACTAGTAGCTATCCAGGTAGCAACAAGCTAGCTAAATTTCAAGCACAGTAGCCACTTGCTACCTAACGTTAACGGTTCAGACAATGAGGTTAGAAAACAGCTGAATGGTAGGCAATTATTGTAGGCAGCCAGCTGGCGCAATTACAGGCACTCTCAGGTGTGAAACAACTATACCGTTGCTAATAGCTACTCGCCAGCTAGTCCAGGTGGTGGGTTAGCTAGCTAGCTTCGTGCTACAGCGGGCTCAGCCGAATACAATACTAACCTACAATAATTACATACAACAACCCACGATAACTACCTACAATACCTAACTACAATCTAAATACATAGTTTAAGCCTTACTCGACAAAGCCCAAGCTATGTATAAAGCCAAGCTTACCCGACGACCTCCTTGAACAAAGACAGGTGTTACCTCGACTAACCTGTGCCCCCGCACCACTAACCTAAGGTCCTCTTATGTCTGTGTAAGAAACACCTTTTACTTATCTAAAAACAACCTGTGAAATCATTCAGGGTCTTGAGATCTGAGTAAACAATTGGATGTTTACGTCCCCAAAAAAGAGAACAAAAGTGATGTGAGTGTAAAACGTGTTGACACAGGTAGAGGCCACATTTCTCTGTCATGTCTGGGCTCATAGCTGCTGGGTGGGTGTTGTGGGAACAGAACAGAACAGGGGCCATGTTGTTTACTGTGTGAGGAGCCATACACCACAGGGAACATCACAGAGAGATGGCTCTACTGAGGAATAACATCACTCTCCAAACATCTGGGGCCATAAAACACATTGAAGATCGAACAGTGACAATGAATACAGCACAATAATGACAACAAACAATTACCTCCAATAGACAAGAGTTCCCTCCAGTCGTAGTTTGACCGGTTAGGAGATGCCTTCCATCTCTAGATAAGATTGCAATAACCACCTCTTTGTGTAACTGTAAGGCTTTATATTGAAGACAACTAACATTACAGAAGCTCAAAGGAGTAATCTAGAAGATTGAAGTATTTGCTTGTAATGAAATAAAAATAATAACTTTTGTATGAGAGTCCCAACAGCATGTGTTTACTTACACTCCCTAGTTGAACTGAATGAAAATGTTCAGGAGACAAACTCATGTATTTCAGATTGTATCATCATCTTGAGCTAACTGATATACCACCCTGATATACAGTGGGGGAAAAAAGTATTTAGTCAGCCACCAATTGTGCAAGTTCTCACTTAAAAAGATGAGAGAGGCCTGTCATTTTCATCATAGGTACACGTCAGCTATGACAGACAAATTGAGAAAATAAAATCCAGAAAATCACATTGTAGGATTTTTAATGAATTTATTTGCAAATTATGGTGGAAAATAAGTATTTGGTCACCTACAAACAAGCAAGATTTCTGGCTCTCACAGACCTGTAACTTCTTCTTTAAGAGGCTCCTCTGTCCTCCACTCGTTTCCTGTATTAATGGCACCTGTTTGAACTTGTTATCAGTATAAAATACACCTGTCCACAACCTCAAACAGTCACACTCCAAACTCCACTATGGCCAAGACCAAAGAGCTGTCAAAGGACACCAGAAACAAAATTGTAGACCTGCACCAGGCTGGGAAGACTGAATCTGCAATAGGTAAGCAGCTTGGTTTGAAGAAATCCTGTGAAGACTTACAGAAAACGTTTGACCTGTGTCATTGCCAACAAAGGGTATATGACAAAGTATTGAAACTTTTGTTATTGACCAAATACTTATTTTCCACCATAATTTGCAAATAAATTCATTAAAAATCCTACAATGTGATTTTCTGGATTATTTTTTCTCATTTTGTCTGTCAATGTTGACGTGTACCTATGATGAAAATTACAGGCCTCTCTCATCTTTTTAAGTGGGAGAACTTGCACAATTGGTGGCTGACTAAATACTTTTTTTTCCCACTGTACCAGTACATCACACAATGTCATCCAATAAATTGAAATATCTGATACTTTGTCCTTACATATGAGAATTTCCCCAATATAGTTCAAAGAAAAAAAGCCCAAAATATCACAACAAACGTGTGAAGTGTGTGGCCCTATAGGAGCATGCCAAGTCTTTCATTTGGATTGAAAAGTGCCACAAACGGAGCATTGTTCCTTATGAAATCAGAGCAGGCTTGGGAGCGCTATTGTTCTATTTCTGTTTGTTTGAGTCTCTTCTGTTGTGTGTTGGCTCTTTCCAGAACCGTTCTTACTTCTGACAAACAGCATCTGCAACAGGGACTCTGCTTCCTCCCATGGGATAGGCCAAGGAACAAAATAAATATAATCTGTTCAAATAGATAGGATGGCAATAATTGTTGGCACCATCAATTTAAGTATGTTCCTGGATATTCATGGAGAATTAAATTAATAAATTTAAGGGTTTGACTAAATGGGTGCCAATGAAGACAGATGAATAGTCTGGCAGTGCTCAAATTACTGGTTGCAAGGAATACAACTTATCAGAGCACAAGCTTATTGAATACCATAACAGAGTACGGTAGAAGCATCCATTTACCATCAGGACAACCTCCTGTGTGCTGGATAGACTAAGTATAAGTATAAAATGAAATGCGCACTGTTTCTCATAAAGTAAACAACCTATTTATTACATTATAGAGAGCCCAATGTAAGGCGATCCTATACACCTTGACTACAGAGTGAAGCCTGCATCCCAAGCCACATGCTAACCAAAGCCAAATGTCAACTTTGTGTAAACAAACACCAGTAAACAGCAAGCATAACAATTATAGCTGGGAGTCTTTGCTCCCTGGGGCCTTCCCCTTGGTGTTATTGAGTCTGTTTTCTTTGACGTTGCCACAGTGGCAGTTTACCAGCCTCCCTCAGTATATTGCAGTGGCTTGCAGCGCTGCATGAAAGGCCCTCACCAAAATGTGTTAATGGAAAAACCTCCTGACTCTGAGAAACATTCCGCCCTGTCAAAACCACTGTCAGAGAAGGTGAGAGATGGGGAGAGGGGAAGAAGGTGTTTGTGTGTGAGTGTGAGAGAGTGAGAAAAGGTATCCCACCCCCTCTGAGCACCCCCCTGTCAGCCCCTCTGATAGCCCTCCTGACAACCCCCCCCCCACCCCACCCCACCCCACCCAGTGAGCACTGAGAGAAAAGATTGTATTAGCATTACTATAAGGTTTATATACATGATAGGTGTGTACAATCCTGTTACTCTGGTTGTATAAGTTGCTGTTTTCACGTAACTCTGTACCTAATTCACCACGGCTGTGCACATCTCGTGTTCTTACCCCCACCCTCTGTACTCTGAAACTTGCATGTTCGGAACGAGGTGACTCTGTTCCGAACGAAGTCTATCCTTATCCTCTATTCTAAGAACAAACAGTTCTTAGTACTCGCATGAGAACACAGAGGACTCCAAGTATTTGGCCACCTCATTCAGTAGATATGTTGGTTCGACACATGGAGACGGTTGTGGTGGATTAAGGAAATGTAACAAGGTTGGGCTATATAAGGCAAGCCCTAACTCAAAATCATTGGGCTCTCAATGAATCACCTACGGGTGATCGTTGACCAGCTCCATTATTGCAATAATTAATCGATATCAAATAAAGATTGATTGTTTGACGAAATGACAAAGTCTCTCTCACTTGATTAGAATTTCCACGACAGGACATACACAAGCCACAGATTGCACTCCTTATGGACTCGAACTTGAAATATATACAAGAAAATAAACTTTTCCAAACACAGTGTCTAATCTCTGGTGCCCAAACACCCAGCGTGCCCTAGATATTTGGCTGAGGACCAACTAGGGTCACCCAGACACATAATAATACACACAGGCACAAACGACCTGAGAGCACAGCAGGAAATGTTGGCAACAGCACTCAAGGGAGTGATTGAAAAAGCTTTAACCACTTGTGCGTTGGGGAAAGTAGACATCTCAACCCTGCTACCACGGAAATACTTTCACCTGCTACCATACAGCGGGTAAATGTAAGTATTTCCTGTGACTGTGCCTCAAAACCAAATGTTTACCTGGCCCACCACTCCACCCTGGACTTGAACAGCCTTTACGACCAGGTCCACCTATACAAGGCAGCATTGCCCACCTTCGCCAGGACCCTAAAGGACATCGCCGTCAACCGCAGCCCCAACACTTCAAACAGGAGCAACAGATCAACAGACACCCCGCCCAGACCAGCGAGACACTCTCCCAGACCTGCGGGACCCCCCCCCCCCCTCCCCTCCCCTCCCCTCCCCTCCCCAGGACCTACACATAGAGGACCCACGCCGAGAGGACCTACATCCAGACCACAGCACCACCAGCCACATCAACACCCCCACCACAAATCAACCATGCCCACACCCCATATAGGCCCCCTCAGATTAGACCTACAGTTGAAGTCGGAAGTTTACATACACTTAGGTTGGAGTCATTAAAACTTGTTTTGCAACCACTCCACAAATGTCTTGTTAACAAATCCTTGGGAGCAATTTCCAAACGCCTGAAGGCACCACGTTCATCTGTACAAACAATAGTATGCAAGTATAAACACCATGGGACTACGCAGCCATCATACCGCTCAGGAAGGAAACGCGTTCTGTCTCCTAGAGATGAACGTACTTTGGTGCGAAAACTGCAAATCAATCCCAGAACAACAGCAAAGGACCTTGTGAAGATGCTGGAGGAAACAGGTACAAAAGTATCTATATCCACAGTAAAACAAGTCCTATATCGACATAACCTGAAAGGCCGCTCAGCAAGGAAGAATCCACTGCTCCAAAACCGCCATAAAAAAGCCAGACTACGGTTTGCAACTGCACATGGGGACAAAGATCGTACTTTTTGGAGAAATGTCCTCTGGTCTGATGAAACTAGAACTGTTTGGCCATAATGACCATTGTTATGTTTGGAAAAAGGGGGAGCTTGCAAGCCAAAGAACAGCATCCCAACCGTGAAGCACGGGGGTGGCAGCATCATACTGTGGGGGTGCTTTACTGCAGGAGGGTCTGGTGCACTTCACAAAATAGTTGGCTTCATAAGGAAGGAAAATTATGTGGATATATTGAAGCAACATCTCAAGACATCAGTCAGGAAGTTAAAGCTTGGTCGCAAATGGGTCTGTCAAATGGACAACGACCCCAAGCATACTTCCAAAGTTGTGGCAAAATGGCTGAAGGACAACAAAGTGAAGGTATTGGAGTGGCCATCACAAAGTCCTGACCTCAATCCTATAGAAAATTTGTGGGCAGAACTGAAAAAGCGTGTGCGAGCAAGGAGGCCTACAAACCTTACTCAATTACACCAGCTCTGTCAGGAGGAATGGGCCAAAATTAACCCAACTTATTGTGGGAAGCTTGTGGAAGGCTACCCAAAACATTTGACCCAAGTTAAACAACTTAAAGGCAATGCTACCAAATACTAATTGAGTGTATGTAAACTTCTGACCCACTGGGAATGTGATGAAAGAAATAAATCATTCTCTCTACTATTATTCTAACATTTCACATTCTTAAAATAAAGTGGTGATCCTAACTGACCTAAGACAGGGAATTTCTAGGATTAAATGTCAGGAATTGTGAAAAACTGAGTTTAAATGTATTTGGCTAAGGTGTATGTAAAATTCTGACTTCAACTGTACAGAGGAGATGGACCCACTGGCTGCCCTCTAGGTTACAGAGAGCTGGTAGTCCCATCCACCAAACTACCAGGTGTGAAACACGGAAGGGACTCAGGGGGTATGCTAATTTGATATAGAGCAGACCTAACTCACATTTTACATTTGGCTAGAAATACAAAAGGAAATTATCTCAACAAAGAAAAAATGTCCTCCTGTGTGCTACCTATATCCCCCCACTAGAATCCCCATACTTTAATGAAGACAGCTTCTCCATCCTGGAGGGGGAAATCAATCATTTCCAGGCCCAGGGACATGTACTAGTCTGTGGCGACCTAAATGCCAGAACTGGACAATAACCTGTCACCCTCAGCACACAGGGGAACAAACACCTACCTGGAGGTGACAGCATTCCCTCCCCCATAAGCCCCCCCTAGGCACAACTACGACAACATAACCAACGAAAACGGGTCACAAGCTCTGTCGCACGCTGGGTATGTACATAGTCAATGGTAGGCTTCGAGGGTACTCCCATGGTAGGTACACCTATAGCTCATCTCTTGGCAGTAGTACTGTAGACAACTTTATCACTGAGCTCAACCCAGTCTCTCAGAGCGTTCACAGTCAGCCCACTGACACCCCTATCAGATCACAGTAAAATCACAGTCTACTTGAACAGAGCAATACTCAATCATGAGGCATCAATGCCAACAGAACTGAATAATATTAAGAAATGCTATAGATAGGCAACAAAATAAATCCCTTTTAGACAACTTCCAGGACAAAATGTTTAACTGTAATAATGAAGGTGTAAACTTGGCAGTAGAAAACCTAAACAGTATATTTGACCTCAGCTTCCCTATCAAATAAAAAAATGTCAAGCAGATAACCTAAGAAAATTAACAGCAATGTCAAATGGTTTGATGAAGAATGCAAAAACATAAGAAAGTAATTGAGAAACCTATCCAACCAATAACATGGAGACCCAGAAAACCTGAGCCTATGTATTCACTATGGTGAATCACTAAAACAATACAGAAATAACTACGGAAAAAGGAGGAACAGCACTTCAGAAATTAGCTCAATGTAATTGAAGAATCCATAGAATCTAACCACTTCTGGGAAATTGGAAAACACTAAACAAACAGCACAAAGAGTTATCTATCCAAAATGGAGATGTATGGATAAACCACTTCTCCAATCTTTTTGGCCCTATAACAAAGAACAAACAGCAAAAACATATACATGATCAAATACTTTTAAAGACTACCAGAACCCTGGATAATCCAATTACATTGAATGAACTACAGGACAAAATACAAACCCTCCAACCCAAAAAGGCCTGTGGTGTTGATGGTATCCTAAATGAAATGATAAAATATACAGACCATAAATTCCAATTGGCTATACTTAAACTCTTTAATATGATCCATAGCTCTTCCCCAATATTTGGAACAAAGGACTGATCACCCCAATTCACAAAAGTGGAGACAAATTTGATCCCAATAACTACCGTGGGATAGGCGTCAACAGCAACCTTAGGAAAATCCTCTGCATTATCATTAACAGCAGACTCCTCAGTGAAAACAATGTACTGAGCAAATATCAAATTGGCTTTTTACCAAATTACCGTACGACAGACCACGTATTCACCCTGCACACCCTAATTGACAAACAAACAAACAAACCAAAACAAAGGCAAAGGCAAAGTTTCTCATGCTTTGTTGCTTTCAAAAAAGCTTTTGACTCAATTTGGAATGAGGGTCTGCTATATAAATTGATGGAAAGTGGTGTTGGGGGAAAAACATACAACATTATAAAATCCATGTACACCAGGGTTCTTCAATTCCGGTCCTGGAGGGCCGAAACACTTCTGTTTTTTATTTCTACCTGGTAGTTAATTGCACTCACCTGCTGTCCCAGGTCTGAATTAGCCCCTGATTAGAAGGACAACAAGTGTGAGGTTAAAATTTTCAGAAAACACACATTTCTTTCCACAGTGCCGTGGGGTGAGACAGGGATGCAGCTTAAGCCCCACCCTCTTCAACATATATATCAACGAATTGGCGAGGGCACTAGAACAGTCTGCAGCACCCGGCCTCATCCTACTAGAATCTGAAGTCAAATGTCTACTGTTTGCTGATGATCTGGTGCTTCTGTCCCCAACCAAGGAGGGCCTACAGCAGCACCTAGATCTGTGGTCCTCTGTAGCTCAACTGGTAGAGCATGGCGCTTGTAACGCCAAGGTAGTGGGTTCGATCCCCGGGACCACCCATACACAAAAATGTATGCACACATGACTGTAAGTCGCTTTGGATAAAAGTGTCTGCTAAATGGCATATTTTTTTATTTTTTTTTTCTGCACAGATTCTGTCAGACCTGGGCCCTGACAGTAAATTTCAGTAAGACAAAAATAATGGTGTTCCAAAAAAGGTCAAATTGCCAGGAGCACAAATTCAATATAGACACCGTTACCCTAGAGCACACAAAAAACTATACATACCTCGGCCTAAACATCAGTGCCACAGGTAACTTCCACAAAGCTGTGAACGATCTGATAGACAAGGGAAGAAGGGCCTTTATGCCATCAAAAGGAACATCAAATTCAACATACCAATTAGGATCTGTTTAAAAATACTTGAATCAGTTATAGAACCCATTGCCCTTCATGGTTGTGAGGTCTGGGGTCCGCTCACCAACCAAGAATTCACAAAATGGGACAAACCCCAAATTGAGACTCCGCATGCAGAATTGTGCAAAAATATCATTTGTGTACAACGTAAAACACCAAATAATGCATGCAGAGCTGAATTAGGCCGATACCCGTTAATGATCAAAATCCAGATGTCACGCTCGTTTATAGACGTGACGGACCAAGGCGCAGCGTGATATGCATACATGTTTATTAATGAATAAACACAACGACAAAACAATAAACAAACGATACGTGACGTCCAAGGCAACACAACATACCTTAACACGGAACAAGATCCCACCACCCACTAGTGCCAATAGGCTGCCTAAGTATGGTCCCCAATCAGAGACAACGAGCTACAGCTGCCTCTGATTGGGAACCACACTGGCCAACAGAGATCTACACATACTAGATCTAAACATAGAAAATCAACATAGCAAAACACAACACAGAAAATACACACCCTGACTCAACAAATACGAGTCCCCAGAGTCAGGGCGTGACACCAGAAAAGAGCTGTTCAATTCTACAACCACCTAAAACGAAGCGATTCCCAAACCTTCCAAAACAAAGCCATCACCTACAGAGAGATGAACCTGGAGAAGAGTCCCCTAAGCAAGCTGGTCCTGGGGCTCTGTTCACAAACACAAACAGACCCCAAAGAGCCCCAGGACAGCAACACAATTAGACCCAACCAAATCATGAGAAAACAAAAAGATAATTACTTGACACATTGGAAGGAATTTTTAAAAAACAGAGCAAACTAGACTGCTATTTGGCCCTAAACAGAGAGTACACATTTTTGTAGACTCTCATATCCAGAGCAACTTACAGTTAGTGAGTGCATACATTTCCATACTGATCCCCCGTGGGAATCGAACCCACAACCCTGGCGTTGCAAGCGCCATGCTCTACCAACTGAGCTACACGGGACTACATTCGTACACAGTGGCAGATTAACTGACCGCTGTGACTGACCCAACCTTAAGGAAAGCTTTGACTATGTACAGACTCAGTGAGCATTGCAATTGAGAAAGGCTGCCGTAGGCAGAACTGGCTCTCAAATGAAGACAGGCTATGTGCACACTGCCCACAAAATGAGGTGGAAACTGAGCTGCACTTCCTAATCTTCTGCCAAATGTATGACCATGTACGAGACACATATTTCCCTCAGATTACACAGACCCACAAAGAATTCGAAAACAAACCCAATTTGGAAAAACTCCCATATCTATTGGGTGAAATACCACAGTGTGCCATCACAGCAGCAAGATTTGTGACCTGTTGCCACAAGAAAAGGGCAACCAGTGAAGAACAAACACCATTGTAAATAAATCAAATCAAATCAAATGTTATTTGCCTCATGCGCCGAATACGAGAGGTGTAGATAAGTAAAAAATAAAATTAACTACTAATTAAAGAGCAGCAGTAAAATAAAATAACAGTAGAGAGGCTATATACAGGGGGTACTGGTACAGAGTCAATGTGCGTAGGCACCGGTTAGTCGAGGTAATTGAGGTAATATGTACATGTGGGTAGAATTAAAGTGACCATGCATAGATAATAAACAGAGTAGCAGCAGCGTAAAAGAGGGCGTGGGGTGGGGGGGACAATACAAATAGTCTGGGTAGCCATGATTAGCTGTTCAGGAGTCTTATGGCTTGGGGGTAGAAGCTGTTAAGAAGCCTTTTGGACATAGACTTGGCGCTCCGGTTCCCGCTTGCCGTGCGGTAGCAGAGAGAACAGTCTATGACTAGGGTGGCTGGAGTCTTTGACAATTTTGAGGGCCTTCCTCTGACACCGCCTGGTATACAGGTCCTGGACGGCAGGAAGCTTGGCCCCAGTGATGTACTGGGCCGTACGCACTACCCTCTGTAGTGCCTTGCGGTCGGAGGCCGAGCAGCTGCCATACCCAGCGGTGATGCAACCAGTCAAGATGCTCTCGATGGTGCAGCTGTAGAACTTTTTGAGGATCTGAGGACCCATGCCAAATCTTTTCAGTCTCCTGAGGGGGAATAGGTTTTGTCGTGCCCTCTTCACGACTGTCTTGGTGTGTTTGGACCATGATAGTTTGTTGGTGATGTGGACACCAAGGAACTTGAAGCTCTCAACCTGTTCCACTACAGCCCCGTCGATGAGAATGGGGGCGTGCTCAGTCCTATTTTTTTTCCTGTAGTCCACAATCACCTCCTTTGTCTTGATCACGTTGAGGGAGAGGTTGTTGTTATCCTGGCACTACACGGCCAGGTCTCTGACCTCCTCCCTATAGGCTGTCTCATCGTTGTCGGTGATCGGGCCTACCACTGTTGTGTCGTCAGCAAACTTAACGATGGTGTTGGAGTCGTGCCTGACCATGCAGTCATGGGTGAACAGGGAGTACAGGAGAGGACTGAGCACTTACCCCTGAGGGGCCCCCGTGTTGAGGATCAGTGTGGCAGATGTGTTATTACCTACCCTTACCACCTGGGGGTGGCCCGTCAGGAAGTCCAGGATCCAGTTGCAGAGGGAGGTGTTTAGTCCCAGGGTCCTTAGCTTTGTGATGAGCTTTGAGGGCACTATGGTGTTGAACGCTGAGCTGTAGTCAATGAATAGCATTCTCACGTAGGTGTTCCTCTTGTCCAGGTGGGGAAGGGTAGTGTGGAGTGCAATAGAGATTGCATCATCTGTGGATCTGTTGGGGCGGTATGCAAATTGGAGTGGGTCTAGGGTTTCTGGGATAATGGTGTTGATGTGAGCCATGACCAGCCTTTCAAAGCACTTCATGGCTACAGACGTGAGTGCTACGGGTCGGTAGTAATTTAGGCAGGTTATCTTAGTGTTCTTGTGCACAGGAACTATGGTGGTCTGCTTGAAACATGTTGATATTACAGACTCAGTCAGGGACATGTTGAAGATTGCCCGTACACGTCCTGGTAATCCATCTGGCCCTGCGGACTTGTGAATGTTGATCTGTTTAAAAGTCTTACATTGGCTACGGAGAGCGTGATCACATAGTCATCCGGAACAGCTGATGCTCTCATGCATGCTTCAGTGTTGCTTGCCTCGATGCGAGCATAGAAGTGATTTAATATCTGTAATATCTGAGTCTGTAATATCTCTGCATGTCTGGCAGACATATCAGTATGGATGACGGATCACCACCTCAAGCTGAACCCTGGCAAGACGGAGCTGCTCTTCCTCCCGGGGAAGGACTGCCCGTTCCATGATCTCGCCATCACGGTAGACAACTCCGCTGTGTCCTCCTCCCAGAGTGCGAAGAGCCTAGGCGTGACCCTGGACAACACCCTGTCGTTCTCCGCCAACATCAAGGCGGTGACCCGCTCCTGCAGGTTCATGCTCTACAACATTCGGAGAGTGCGACCCTGCCTTACACAGGAAGCGGCGCAGGTCCTGGTCCAGGCACTTGTCATCTCCCGTCTGGACTACTGCAACTCGCTGTTGGCTGGGCTCCCTGCCTGTGCCATTAAACCCCTACAACTCATCCAGAATGCCGCAGCCCGTCTGGTGTTCAACCTTCCCAAGTTTTCTCACGTCACCCCCCTCCTCCGCACACTCCACTGGCTTCCAATTGAAGCTCGCATCCGCTACAAGACCATGGTGCTTGCCTTTGGAGCAGTGAGGGGAACGGCACCCCTGTACCTTCAGGCTCTGATCAGTCCCTACACCCAAACGAGGACATTGCGTTCATCCACCTCTGGCCTGCTGGCTCCCCTTCCTCTGCGGAAGCACAGCTCCCGCTCAGCCCAGTCAAAACTGTTCGCTGCTCTGGCACCCCAATGGTGGAACAAGCTCCCTCACGACGCCAGGACAGCGGAGTCACTCACCACCTTCCGGAGACATTTGAAACCCCACCTCTTTAAGGAATACCTGGGATAGGCTAAAGTATTCCTTCTAACCCCCCCCCCCCCCCCCCCCCCAAATTGTAAAGTGGTTATCCCACTGGCTATAGGGTGAACGCACCAATTTGTGAGTCGCTCTGGCTAAGAGCGTCTGCTAAATGACGTTAATGTGCCCTTGAGCAAGGCACTTAACCCTAATTGCTCCTGTAAGTCGCTCTGGTTAAGAGCGTCTGCTAAATGACTAAAATGTAAATGTAAATGATTTAGCTCATCTGGTAGGCTTGTGTCACTGGGCAGCTCACGGCTGTGCATTCCCTTTGTAGTTTGTAATAGTTTGCAAGCCCTGCCACATCCGACGAGCGTCGGAGCTGGTGTAGTACGATTCAATCTTAGTTTTTGCTTATAAGTAGGAATTAGGAGGATAGAATTATGGTCAGATTTGCCAAATGGAGGGCTAGGGAGAGCTTTGTACGCGACTCTGCGTGCGGAGTAAAAGTGGTCTAGAGTTTTTTTCCTCTGGTTGCACATTTAACATGCTGGTAGAAATTAGGTAGAACGGATTTAAGTTTCCCTGCATTAACCTCTACGGGATCAGTGTCCCATAAACGGGACGGTTGAGCTAACGTGCGCTAATGTGATTAGCATGAATGTTGTAAGTAACAGCAAACTTTCCAGGACATAGACATGTCTTATATGGGCAGAAAGTTTAAATTATTGTTAATCTAACTGCACTGTCCAATTTACAGTAGCTATTACAGTGAGGAGAGTGCACAACAACAAAACACTTATCACGGCAACTGGTTTGATACATTCACCTCTGAATGTACATTCAGTAATCTTGCTCTGATTTGTCATCCTAAGGGTCCCAGAGATAAAATGTAGCATAGTTTTGTTTGATAAAATCAATTTTTGTATTCAAATGTAGGAACTGGGTTCTACAGTTTGAACCCCTGCTGTCTCTGGCTCCACACCCACCCCGCCCGGCCATCTAGATGTGTGAAAGTTAGTGTATAAGCTAATGATCCATCGTGTGTGACATTCCTGGGAGTGTGTAAACTTACATTTTGTATTACCATTTCATTTTTGTATGTTCTCTATAGTTATGTACTTGAAAATGTATCAATTGACCAATTTGGCACATTTGGACAGACTTGATACCAAATAATCCGGTATTGCAACGCTTCACTGGATCAATCTGAAACTTTGCACACACACACTGCTTCCATCTAGTGGCCAAAATCTAAATTGCGCCTAAACTGCAATATTATATTGTAGCCTTTCTCTTGCATTTCAACGCATGTTTTTTTGTTTGTATTATCTTTTACCAGATCTAATGTGTTATATTCTCCTACATTCATTTCACATTTCCACAAACTTAAAAGTTTTTCCTTTCAAATGGTATCAAGAGTATGCATATCCTTGCTTCAGGTCCTGAGCTACAGGCAGTTAGATTTAGGTATGTCATTTTAGGTGAAAATGGGAAAAAAAAGGGTCAGATCCTTAAGAGGTTAAAGTCCCCGGCTACTAGGAGTGTTGTCTCTGAGTGGCGCAGTGGTCTAAGGCACTGCATCGCAGTGCTAACTGTGCCACTAGAGATCCTGGTTCGAATCCAGGCTCTGTCGCAGCAGGCCGTGACCGGGAGACTCATGGGCGGCGCACAATTGGCCCAGGGTAGGGGAGGGAATGGCCGGCAGGGATGTAGCTCAGTTGATAGAGCATGGCGTTTGAAACGCCAGGGTTGTGGGTTTGATTCCCACGGGGGGGGCAGTATTAAAAAAATATATGTATTCACTAACTGTAAGTTGCTCTGGATAAGAGTGTCTGCTAAAATGTAAATGTCTCTGGATGAGTGGTTTCCTTATGGCCTTATACAGCTCATTGAGTGCAATCTTAGTGCCAGCATCGGTTTGTGGTGGTAAATAGACAGCTACGAAAAATATAGAAGAAAACTCTCTTGGTAAATAGTGTGGTCTACAGCTTGTAATGAGATACTCTACCTCAGGCGAGCAAAACTTAGGGACTTCCTTAATATTAGATTACGTGCACCAGCTGTTATTTACCCCTTGTCTTACCGGAGTCAGCCATTCTATCCTGCCGATGTAGCGTATATCCCCGCCAGCTGTATGTTATCCATGTCGTCGTTCAGCCACGACTCTGTGAAACATAAGATATTACAGTTTTTAATGTCCTGTTGATAGGAATCCTTGATCTTAGGTTGTCCATTTTGTTTTCCAATGATTGTATGTTGGCTAATAGGACTGATGGAAGAGGCAGATTATTCGCTCGCCGTCGGATCCTTACAAGGCACCCTGACCGATGTCCACGATATCTCCGTCTCTTTCTTAATGCGAATGACAGGGATTTGGGCCTTGTCAGGTATCTGTAGAATATCCTTCGCGTCCGACTCGTTGAAGAAAAAATCTTCGTCCAATACGAGGTGAGTAATCGCTGTCCTGATATCCAGAAGCTCTTTTTGGTCATAAGAGACAGTGGTAGAAACATTATGTACAGAATAAATTACAAATAACGCAAAAAAACACACATAATAGCACAATTGGTTAGGTGGCCGTAAAACGACAGCCATCTCCTCCGGCGCCATTCTAATCACATATTTATGTTTATTTATTTTCCCTTTTGTACTTTAACTATTTGCACATAATATGACATTTGAAATGTCTTTATTCTTTTGGAACTTTGTGAGTGTAATGTATACTGTTCATTTTTATATTGTTTATTTCACTTTTGTTTATTATCTAGTTCACTTGATTTGGCAATGTAGACATGTTTCCCATGCCAATAAAGCCCCTTAAATTGAGGGGGGGGGGGGGGGGGGGGGGGGGGGGGGGGGTGAGTGAGGAGGGGGAAAAAGACTGGCACAGGGGGAGAGGGGTTTGCCCAGACACAGAGCAGAGGGTCGTGGTGAAAACATGCCCTGTCCTTTGTAGTGAAGGCTGGAGGGTAGGAGACCATGGGGTCACTCGTCAGAGGTGAGGGGAGCCGCCAACAAAGCTGTGTCATCTCGCAGAGGAAACAAGGCTAGTGATGTCTTTCACTCCTCACTTTGCCAGCCTGTTTGAACTGCAGTGGGCCACCCACTGTCACCTTGTTTAGACAGCTAACAGTCTGCTCAATCCATTCATACCTGGACCATCAACAGCACTTGACACTGTTCAAAGGAGACAACAGAAGTTGTGTTTACTCCTTTTGGTCTCTCTCCGTCCCCGGAAATGGAAAACATAAATTTACTCAACATCTGTAGCAGAGATGAAACAGAATAATAATTGGATGCAATCATATGAAAGTCTGCAGTCCTTCTTGTGAGGCACATTCACGCCTGAATGCAATTGTAGTTTGGCATCAAACGAGATAAAGAAGAAAGAACAGGCAAAATCAAATCAAATTTTATTGGTCATATACACATATTTAGCAGATGTTATTGCGGGTGTAGCAAAATGCTTGTGTTCCTAGCTCCAACAGTGCAGTAATATCTAACAATTCACAACAATACACACAAATCTAAAAGTAAAAAAATTGAATTAAGAAATATATAAATATTAAGATGAGCAATGTCTGAGTGGCATTGACTCAAATACAGTAGAATACAGTATATACATATGAAATGAGTAAAACAGTACGTAAACATTATTAAAGTGACTAGTGTTCCATTTAAAGTGACCGGTGATTCCATGTCTATGTACAGTTGAAGTCGGAAGTTTACATACACTTAGGTTGGAGTCATTAAAACTTGTTTTTCAACCACTCCACAAATTTATTTTTAACAAACTATAGTTTTGGCAAGTCGGTTAGGACATCTACTTTGTGCATGACACAGGTGATTTTTACAACAATTGTTTACAGACAGATTATTTCACTTACAGTGGGGAAAAAAAGTATTTAGTCAGTATTTGGTCAATAACAAAAGTTTCTCAATACTTTCTTATATACCCTTTGTTGGCAATGACACAGGTCAAACGTTTTCTGTAAGTCTTCATAAGGTTTTCACACACTGTTGCTGGTATTTTGGCCCATTCCTCCATGCAGATCTCCTCTAGAGCAGTGACGTTTTGGGGCTGTCACTGGGCAACACGGACTTTCAACTCCCTCCAAAGATTTTCTATGGGGTTGAGATCTGGAGACTGGCTAGGCCACTCCAGGACCTTGAAATGCTTCTTACGAAGCCACTCCTTCGTTGCCCGGGCGGTGTGTTTGGGATCATTGTCATGCTGAAAGACCCAGCCACGTTTCATCTTCAATGCCCTTGCTGATGGAAGGAGGTTTTCACTCAAAATCTCACGATACATGGCCCCATTCATTCTTTCCTTTACACAGATCAGTCGTCCTGGTCCCTTTGCAGAAAAACAGCCCCAAAGCATGATGTTTCCACCCCCATGCTTCACAGCAGGTATGGTGTTCTTTGGATGCAACTCAGCATTCTTTGTCCTCCAAACACGACGAGTTGAGTTTTTACCAAAAAGTTATATTTTGGTTTCATCTGACCATATGACATTCTCCCAATCCTCTTCTGGATCATCCAAATGCACTCTAGCAAACTTCAGACGGGCCTGGACATGTACTGAGTGGCGCAGTGGTCTAAGGCACTGCATCGCAGTGCTAACTGTGTCACTAGAGATCCTGGTTCGAATCCAGGCTCTGTCGCAGCCGGCCGCGACCGGGAGACTCATGGGCGGCGCACAATTGGCCCAGGGTAGGGGAGGGAATGGCTGGCAGGGATATAGCTCAGTTGATAGAGCATGGCGTTTGCAACGCCAGGGTTGTGGGTTCGATTCCCACGGGGGGCCAGTATAAAAAAATAAAAAAAAATAAAAAAAATGTATTCACTAACTGTAAGTCGCTCTGGATAAGAGCGTCTGCTAAATGACTAAAATGTAAATGTACTGGCTTAAGCAGGGGGACACATCTGGCACTGCAGGATTTGAGTCCCTGGCGGCGTAGTGTGTTACTGATGGTAGGCTTTGTTACTTTGGTCCCAGCTCTCTGCAGGTCATTCACTAGGTCCCCCCGTGTGGTTCTGGGATTTTTGCTCACCGTTCTTGTGATCATTTTGACCCCACGGGGTGAGATCTTGCGTGGAGCCCCAGATCGAGGGAGAATATCAGTGGTCTTGTATGTCTTCCATTTCCTAATAATTGCTCCCACAGTTGATTTCTTCAAACCAAGCTGCTTACCTATTGCAGATTCAGTCTTCCCAGCCTGGTGCAGGTCTACAATTTTGTTTCTGGTGTCCTTTGACAGCTCTTTGGTCTTGGCCATAGTGGAGTTTGGAGTGTGACTGTTTGAGGTTGTGGACAGGTGTCTTTTATACTGATAACAAGTTCAAACAGGTGCCATTAATACAGGTAACGAGTGGAGGACAGAGGAGCCTCTTAAAGAAGAAGTTACAGGTCTGTGAGAGCCAGAAATCTTGCTTGTTTGTAGGTGACCAAATACTTATTTTCCACAATAATTTGCAAATAAATTCATAAAAAATCCTACAATGTGATTTTCTGGAAAAAAAAATCTCATTTTGTCTGTCATAGTTGACGTGTACCTATGATGAAAATTACAAGCCTCTCTCATCTTTTTAAGTGGGAGAACTTGCACAATTGGTGGCTGACTAAATACTTTTTTCCCCCACTGTATAATTCACTGTATCACAATTTCAGTGGGTCAGACGTTTACATACACTAAGTTGACTGTGCCTTTAAAAAGCTTGGAAAATTCCAGAAAATGATGTCATGGCTTTAGAAGCTTCTGATATGCTAAGTGACATCATTTGAGTCAATTGGAGGTCTATCTGTGGATGTATTTCAAGGCCTACCTTCAAACTCAGTGCCTCTTTGCTTGACATCATGGGAAAATCGCAAAAAATCAGCCAAGACCTCAGAAAAAAATTGTAGACCTCCACAAGTCTGGTTCATCCTTGGGAGCAATTTCCAAACGCCTGAAGGCACCACGTTCATCTGTACAAACAATAGTACGCAAGTATAAACACCATGGGACTACGCAGCCATCATACCGCTCAGGAAGGAGACGCGTTCTGTCTCCTAGAGATGAACATACTTTGGTGCGAAAAGTGCAAATCAATCCCAGAACAATAGCAAAGGACCTTGTGAAGATGCTGGAGGAAACAGGTACAAAAGTATCTATATCCACAGTAAAACAAGTCCTATATTGGCGGCAGGTAGCTTAGTGGTTAAGGGCATTGTGCCAGTAACCGAAAGGTCGCTGGTTCTAATCCCCGAGCTGACTAGGTGAAAAATCTATCGATGTGCCCTTGAGCAAGGCACTTAACCCTAATTGCTCCTGTAAGTCGCTCTGGATAAGAGCGTCTGCTAAATGACTAAAATGTAAATGTATAACCTGAAAGGCCGCTCAGCAAGGAAGAAGCCATTTTACTACCTTCACCACCTGGGGGGCGGCCCGTCAGGAAGTCCAGGACCCAGTTGCACAGGGCGGGGTTCAGACCCAGGGCCCTGAGCTTAATGATGAGTTTGGAGGGTACTATGGTGTTGAATGCTGAGCTATATTCAATGAACAGCATTCTTACATAGGTATTCCTCTTGTCCAGATGGGATAGGGCAGTGTGCAGTGCAATGGCGATTGAATCATCTGTGGATCTATTAGGGCGGTATGCAAATTAAAGTGGGTCTAGGATATCAGGTATATCTAGGATATCAGGTAAGGTGGAAGTGATATGATCCTTAACTAGCCTCTCAAAGCACTTCATGATGACAGAAGTGAGTGCTACGGGGCGATAGTCATTTAGTTCAGTTACCTTTGCTTTCTTGCGTACAGGAACAATGGTGGACATCTTCAAGCAAGTGGGGAAAGCAGACTGGGATAGGGAGAGATTGAATATGTCCGTAAACAATCCAGCCAGCTGGTCTACGCATGCTCTGAGGACGCGGCTGGGGATACCATCTGGGCCGGCTGCCTTGCGAGGGTTAACACGCTTAAATGTCTTACTCACGTCGGCCATGGAGAACGAGAGCCCACAGTCCTTGGGAGCGAACCGCGTTGGTGGCACTGTGTTATCCTCAAAGCGGGCAAAGAAGGTGTTTAGTTTGTCCGGGAGCAAGATGTCGGTGTCTGCGACGTGGCTGGTTTTCCCTTTGTAATCTGTGATTGTCTGTAGACCCTGCCGCATACGTCTCGTGTCTGAGCCGTTGAATTGCAACTCCACTTTGTCTCTGTACTGGCGTTTTGCCTGTTTGATTGCCTTACGGAGGGAATAATTACACTGTTTGTATTTGACCATAAATCCCAGTCACCTTGCCATGGTTAAATGCAGTGATTCGCGCTTTCAGTTTTGCGCGACCACTGTTTTTGATTTGGCTAACCGAACTGAAGCATGCTGACAGTGGCTTCAAGGACACAACATCTCACATTTATCAATATCCACTGTCTAAATATATACAGTACCAGTCAAAAGTTTGGACACACCTACTCATTCAAGGGTTTTTCTTTATTTCTACTATTTTCTACATTGTAGAATAATAGTGAAGACATCAACACTATGAAATAACACATATGGAATCATGTAGTAACCAAAAAAGTGTTAAACAAATCAAAATGTATTTTATATATTTCAAAGTAGCCACCCTTTGCCTTGATGACAGCTTTGCACACTCTTGGCATTCTCTCAACCAGCTTCATGAGGAATGCTTTTCCAACAGTCTTGAAGGAGTTCCCACATATGCTGAGCACTTGTTGGCTGCTTTTCCTTCACTCTGTGGTCCAACTCATCCCAAACCATCTCAATTGGGTTGAGGTCGGGTGATTGTGCAGGCCAGGTCATCTGATGCAGCACTCCATCACTCTCCTTGCTCAAATAGCCCTTACACAGCCTGGAGGTGTGTTTTGGGTCGTTGTCCTGTTGAAAGACAAATGATAGTCTCACTAAGCGCAAACCAGATGGGATGGCGTATCGCTGCAGAATGATGTGGTAGCCATGCTGGTTAAGTGTGCCTTGAATTCTAAATAAATCACAGACAGTGTCACCAGCAAAGCACCCCCACACCATAACACCTCCTCCTCCATACTTCACGGTGGGAACCACACATGCAGAGATCATCCGTTCACCTATTCTGCATCTCACAAAGACACAAATTTGGACTCATCAGACCAAAGGACAGATTTCCACTGGTCTAATGTCCATTGCTCGTGTTTCTTAGCCCAAGCAAGTCTCTTCTTCTTATTGGTGTCCTTTAGTAGTGGTTTCTTTGCAGCATTTCGACCATGAAGGCCTGATTCATGCAGTCTCTTCTAAACAGTTGATGTTGAGATGTGTCTGTTACTTGAACTCTGTGAAGCATTTATTTGGACTGCAATCTGAGGTGCAGTTAACTCTAATGAACTTATCCTCTGCAGCAGAGGTAACTATGGGTCTTCCTTTCCTGTGGCGGTCCTCATGAGAGCCAGTTTCATCATAGCGCTTGATGGATTTTGGGACTGCACTTGAAGAAACTTTCAGTTCTTAAAATGTTCCGGATTGACTGACCTTGATGTCTTAAAGTAATGATGGACTGTCGTTTCTCTTTGCTTATTTGAGCTGTTCTTGCCATAATATGGACTTGGTCTTTTACCAAATAGGGCTATCTTCTGTATACCACCCCTACCTTGTCACAACACAACTGATTGGCTCAAATGCATTAAGAAGGAAAGAAATTCCACAAATTAACTTCTAACAAGGCTCACCTGTTAATTTAAATGCATTCCAGGTGACTACCTCATGAAGCTGGTTGAGAGAATGCCAAGAGTGTGCAAAGCTGTCATCAAGGCAAAGGGTGGCTACTTAGAAGAATCTCAAATATAAAATATATTTTGATTTGTTTAACACTTTTTTGGTTACAAAATTATTCCATATGTGTTATTTCATAGTTTTGATGTCTTCATTATTATTCTACAATGTAGAAAATAGTAAAAATAATGAAAAACCCTTGAATGAGTAGGTGTGTCCAAACTTGTGACTGGTACTGTATATTTGCTAATAAATAATTAATCTTCTCTGGTGGAATTAGGTCTCAAGATATTGTACAATGCCCATAATCAGCTAAGATCACTTTTTTTCTTTATCATGAACTGTATCTCACATTTACAATGAGCTAGTAGCTCACATTTTAGTTAGGTAATGTGGGAAACTAAAGATGAATGTTCAAAGCTCAGACATGCCTTTGGATTTAACATACACAGACATACACATAGACATAGACAGTAAGACACAGACACAGTGTTCCACACACATGATATTTAGGTATTCAATGCACCCATTTTCTTTTCTTTGCCTCAGTCAGTAACCTAATATGAGAGCTACCACCCTTAAAATTGCTTTCAAATCCCTCAACAAAAGATGTGTGTGTGTATAGTGTGTGTGCACTATATCAACATCCTCTAACTTGTGAGAAGAGGCAGCAATAATCATGTCTGCAGCAAACATAAAGGAAGTAGGATAAATGAAAGAGCAGGAACAGAAAGAGGAGTGCATATCGTTTCCTATGCTGTTTAATCAGAGGGGGAAAAACTGCCATTCCCCAAAGATGCCCTTACTTCAGGGATAAAAATAATGTATGAAACGTGCATTTCAAACAGTTTTCAATAGGACTGTTTTTGATACAATGTCAAATGTCTCTGCTTTTCCTCTGCCCTGGTTAAGAAACGGAACAACAAATGCAACATATACAATCAACACCTCTTTTAGCATATTATCAGAACAGGGGGAAAAAAGTAATAATAGCACTCATTTGACAGTGTACTGAAGTGAAGGAACGTTCCACTACTGGATTGCCAATAGCTGTCACATTGTCAAAGGGAAAAAATATGTGGAGACCATGTATTTCTGTTAAATGTTTTTTTTATAACTTATATCTAACCTTGTTTCTTCAAGTACATTATTAACACTTTTGATTTTGTTTCAAATATTTACATTTTAACATACGCTCTTATTCAAAGCAACTTACAGTAGTGAGTGCATACATTTTCATACTGGTCCCCCATGGGAATCAAACCCACAACCCTGGCATTGCAAGTACCATGCTCTACCAACTGAGCTACACGGTACCAATATGACGCCTCAGAACAATGACAGTTCATAGTTCTCAAGTTGTAGCACAGCTCAGCTTTCGGAAATTGTTTAAATGCCTTTGCGTCTTGAGGTAGTATTGTTGCAGGGTATTTTCTCCCCTCAATAATTGACCACAAGCTTCATCACGCACAAAGTATGTTCTGGGAAGGATAGTGAGATTAGTTATTTAATGCTGTTTTGATATTTGAGCTTGAGGAATGCCTAAAGATACAGTAATCCTTCTGTGTAAGGAGGAAGCTTCATAGACGAGGTAAGACTGCTCACAGCTATGAAAAAATATCTGAAACAGATTAAAATGATTTTTCCTCTGCTTGATTCCCACTGGGCAATTCAACATCTATTCCACGTTGGTTCAATGTTATTTCACTGAAATGACATGGAAACAATGTTGATACAACCAGTGTGTGCCCAGTGGTTTTATGTTCCTTTCAGCTTTCCCAGGTGCTATATCTTACATGAGAAAGGGTGAGAGGGCAAGAGAGGGTGTCTGTGTGTGTGTATGTGTGTGTGTGTGTGTGTGTTTGGGTCTGTATTGTTGTGTATTCCTTCACACTGTGCTTGCTGGATTTGCTACTGCCTATGGTTAGCCCACAGCTAATATGCTTCCACATTTCCACCAATAAGAACGGTTCTTTCAGCTCTGTAAAGTACTTTTCAAACATGTAAAAAACATTTCAAACATCAATACATCCAATCAGTGCTGCAGACAGCCAGACAAACACAGTGGGCTGTGAGCCTGTGGAAAGGCACCGCTTGATTCGTTCACCTACACCTCCACTCATCCCTTCATTCACACATCGCCAACAACCTGCAGTGCGAAGCAACGCACAAAATTACCCATAGTTATCCTGAGTCGATCCACACACATAACAAGGCGTTTTTGTTTAGTGTTGTGTTATTATTGGATCATCAAGTTCAAATTATCTGCTACAGCACACAATTGGGAGGGTTTCATTCAAGCTGGGGTTTTTGTACCAAGGCACAGTTTAAACAAATAACTACTGCCAATGAAAATGTCTGGGAAAGCGCACTTCAATGTCCTCACAAATCTAAACAAACCTCAGAAAGAGAGGCTCTACATGTGGTTCCTTAAAAGAGAGCACCATGCCTTGGGTGGAAAGACAACATGAGAAAACAACTTTGTTCCCTTATTTCTTTACTTTACAAAATCACAACTAATAACAGCAAAAGACAACTTTATCCCAATGCTTTTGCTTGCCAGCTCATACAGTGCCTTCAGAAAGTATTCATACCCCTTGACTTATTCCACATTTTGTTGTATTACAGCCTGAATTCAAAATGGATTAAATAAAAAATAGATATCACCCATCTACACACAATACCCCATAATGACAGTTAAAACATGTTTTTAGAAATTGTAGCAAATTTATTGAAAATGAAAAAATACCTAATTTGCACAAGTATTCACAGCCATGAGTCATTTCAGTCATTTAGCAGACGCTCTTAACCAGAGCGACTTACAGTTAGTGAGTGCATACATTTTCATTCTGGCCCCCCGTGGGAAATGAACCCACAACCCTGGCGTTGCAAGTGCCATGCTCTACCAACTGAGCTACAGTGGACTACCAATACTTTGTAGAAGCACCTTCACCTTTGGCAGCGATTACAGTCGTGAGTGTTTCTGGGTAAATCTCTAAAAGCTTTCCACACCTGGATTGAGCTAAATTTGCCCATTATTATTTTCAAAATTCTTCAAGCTCTGTCAAATTGGTTGCTGATCATTTCTAGACAACCATTTTCAGGTCTTGCCATAGATTTCAAAGTAGATTTAATTCAAAACTGTAACTCGGCTACTCAGTAACACTCACTGTCTTCTTGGTAAGCAGTGTAGATTTGGTCTTGTGTTTTAGGTTATTTTCCTGCTAAAAGGTGAATTCATCTCCCAGTGTCTGGTGGAAAGCAGACTGTACCAGGTTTTCCCCTAGGATTTTGTCTGTGCTTAGCTCCATTCCGTTTCTTTTTCTGACAAACTCTCCAGTCCTTAAGGATTACAAGCATACCCATAACATGATGCAGCCACCACTATGCTAGAAAATATGGAGAGTGGTACTCAGTAATGTGTTGGATTGGATTGGACCCAAACATAACACTTTGCATTCAGGACAAAAAGTTAATTGCTTTGCCACATTTCTTTGCAGTATTACTTGAGTGCCTTGTTGCAAATAGGATGCATGTTTTGTGAATATTTTTATTCTATACAGGCTTCCTTCTTTTCACTCTGTCAATTAGGTTAGTATTATGGAGTAACTACAATGTTGATCCATCTTCAGTTATCTCCTATTACAGCCGTTAAACTCTGTAACTGTTTTAATGTCACCATTGGCCTCATGGTGAAATCCCAACTGAGTTAGGAAGGACGCCTGTATCTTTGTGGTGACTGGGTGTATTGATACACCATCCAAAGTGTAATTACCATGCTCAAAGGAATATTCAATGTCTGCTTTTAGTTTTTTACCCATCTCCCAATAGGTGCCCTTCTTTGCGAGGCATTGGAAAACCTCCTTGGTATTTGTGATTGAATCTGTGTTTGAAATTCACTGCTCGAATGAGGGACCTTGTGTGTGTGGGGCACAGAGATGAGGTAATCGTTTAAAAATCAAGGTAAACACTATTATTGCACACAGAGTGAGTACATGCAATTTATTATTATGTGACTTGTTAAGCACATTTTCCTCCATAACAAAGGAGTTGAATACTGACTCAAGACATTTAATCTTTTCATTTTTTATTAATTTGTAATGTCGAAAAACATAATTCCACTTTGACATTATTTGACAGTATTGTGTCTAGGCCAGTGACCAAAATATCTCAATATAATCCATTTTAAATTCAGGCTGTAAGAACACAACAAAATGTGGAAAAGGTCAAGGGGTGAGAATACTTTCTGAAGACACTGTATAAACAGTTTACTTAAGTTATTTAAATCTCAACAGCAAACAATGAATCATCAACAGGAAACAGTGCATTCAGATATATACAGTGCATTCGGAAAGTATTCAGACCCCTTGACTTTTTCCACATTTTGTTACATTACAGACTTATTCTAAAATAGATTAAATAGTTTTTTCCCTCATCAATCTACACACAATACGCCATAATGACAAAGCAAAAACACGTCAAACACAATCAAGTCCGGGCTCTGGCTGGGCCACTCAAGGACATTCAGAGACTTGTTCCGAAGCCACTCCTGCATTGTCTTGGCTGTGTGCTTAGGGTCATTGTCCTGTTGGAAGGTGAAACTTCACCCCAGTCTGAGGGACTTAGCGCTCTGGAGCAGGTTTTCATCAAGGATCTCTCTGTACTTTGCTCCGTTCATCTTTCCCTCGATCCTGCCTAGTCTCCCAGTTCCTGCCGCTGAAAAACATCCCCACAGCATGCCACCACCATGCTTCACCATAGGGATGGTGCCAGGTTTCTTCCAGACGTGACGCTTGACATTCAGACCAAAGAGTTCAATCTTGGTTTCATCAGACCAGAGAATCTTGTTTCTCATGGTCTGAGAGTCTTTAGGTGCCTTTTGGCAAACTCCAAGTGGGCTGTCATGTGCCTTTTACTGAGGAGTGGCTTCCGTCTGGCCACTCTACCATAAAGGCCTGATTGGTGGAGTGCTGCAGAGATGGTTATCCTTCTGGAAGGTTCTCCCATCTACACAGAGGAACTCTGGAGGTCTGTCAGAGTGACCATCGGTTCTTAGTAAACTCCCTGACTGTCACGACTTCCGCCGAAGTTGGTGCCTCTCCTTGTTCGGGCGGCGTTCGGCAGTCGTCATCACCGGCTTTCTAGCTGCCAACGATCTACGTTTCTTTGTCCATTTGTTTTGTCTTGATTGTACACACCTGGTTCCCATTACATTATATTATTTCCCTATTTAACCCTCTGGCTCCCACATGGTTTTGTGCGTGTTTGTTATTTGTTTTGTGTCTAAGACTTATGTGAGCTGGTGTGTTTTCCCTGCGTGGAAATCAGTGTTGTTTATTTTTTGAGTAAAGTACGTTGTTTACTCAGTTCTGTGTCCTGCGCCTGACTCCGTCCTACCGCTGCACATGGACACTTGACAGAAACACGCACCACACATGGAGTCAGCAGGTGCATCCAGTCCTCCGGTACCAGTGGAGGAGCGCGTCCAGCAGCACGCAACGATGCTCCAGAATCTTGGCACAGCCATGGATCGCGTGTTGCAGACCATGGAGCGATAGGAGAGAGGGGGTTTTCCCACAACCCACAACTTCAGATCAACCCACACCGATGTCCACCCCTCCGTCACCTGGACCCAGTGGGATTCGGCTCTCGCTCCCGAGGGCATATGATGGGACGGCTGCCGGGTGCCAGGGGTTCCTGCTCCAGATGGAACTCTACCTGGCGACCATCCACCCGGCTCCCTCGAGATACGAGAGCATGTCCGCCCTCATCTCCTGTCTGTCGGGGAGAGCGCTTGAGTGGGCCAACGCTGAATGGGGAGGAATAGACGCAGCGTTGGTTCGCTATAAGGATTTCACCCGCCGCTTCCGGGCGGTCTTCGACCATCCACCTGAGGGGAGAGCGGCGGGGGAACGTTTGTTCCACCTCAGACAGGGGAAGAGGAGTGCACAGGACTTCGCACTGGACTTCAGGACCTTGGCTGCCAGTGCGGGATGGAATGAGAGGGCCCTGATCGACCATTACCGGTGTAGTCTACGTGAGGACGTTCGTCGGGAGCTGGCATGCAGGGACACCACCCTTACCCTCGACCAGCTGGTGGATTTATCTATACGGCTGGATGACCTGTTGGCCACCCACGGACATCCGGGTCAGGGTCCGTCCATTCCATCCCCCAGCACCTCTGACCCTACCCCTATGGAGCTCGGAGATGCTGCTCTAAGGGTGACCGGAGGGGGGGCCGTTTCCTGAACCAACTGTGGCCGCAGAGGGCACACTGCTGGTCGGTGCTGGGGAGGTTCCCCAGGGAGTCGAGACAGCAGGCAGGGCACTGGTGGTTCATCCCAGGTGAGTAGGCACCCGACTCACCCAGAGCTCCCTGTTGCGCACGTGTGTATGCATAGAATTTCCTGAGTTTTCCCCGCCTTCCCAGCATAAGGCGCTAGTAGATTCAGGCGCAGCTGGGAACTTTATTGACAGTTCATTTGCACATAGATTAGGGATCCCTATTGTTCCTGTTGATGTGCCCTTCCCTGTACATGCCTTAGATAGTCGTCCTTTAGGGTCGGGCCTGATTAGGGAGGTCACAGCTCCACTATGGATGAAAACGCAGGAGGGTCATGAGGAGAGAATTAGTCTCTTCTTGATCGATTCTCCTGCGTTTCCTGTAGTGTTGGGGCTTCCCTGGTTGGCCTCTCATGACCCCACTATTTCGTGGCAACAGAGGGCTCTCAAGGGATGGTCACGTCAGTTCTCAGGGAGGTGTGTAGGTATTTCCATAGGTGCAACTACTGTGGAGAGTCCAAACCAGGTCTCCACTATGCACATTCCCCCGAATATGCCGATTTGTCTCTCGCCTTCTGTAAAAAGAAGGCGACTCAACTACCACCCCATCGACAGGGGGATTGTGCGATAAGTCTCCAGGTAGGCGCAGCACTTCCCAGGAGTCACGTGTATCCTCTGTCTCAGGAGGAGACGTCGGCTATGGAAACATATGTCTCGGAATCTCTGGGACAGGGATACATTCGGCCTTCCACTTCACCTGCCTCCTCAAGTTTCTTTTTTGTGAAGAAGAAGGATGGAGGTTTACGCCTGTGCATTGACTATCAAGGTCTAAATCAGATCACTGTGAAGTACAGATACCCACTGCCTCTCATAGCCAGTGTGACAGAGTCATTGCACGAGGCGCGCTTCTTCACCAAATTGGATCTCAGGAGCGCTTACAACCTGGTGCGTATCCGGGAGGGGGATGAGTGGAAGACGGCATTTAGTACCACCTCTGGGCACTATGAGTACCTTGTCATGCCGTACGGGTTGATGAATGCTCCATCACTCTTCCAATCCTTTGTAGACGAGATTTTCAGGGACCTGCACGGGCAGGGTGTAGTGGTGTATATAGATGACATTCTAATATACTCCGCTACACCTGCCGAGCATGTGTCCCTGGTGCGCAAGGTGCTTGGTCGACTGTTGGAGCATGACCTGTACGTCAAGGCTGAGAAATGTCTGTTCTTCCAACAGTCCGTCTCCTTCCTAGGGTACTGCCTGTCGGCGTCAGGGGTGGAGATGGAGAATGACCGCATTTCAGCCGTGCGTAATTGGCCGACTCCAACCACGGTAAAGGAGGTGCAGCGGTTCTTAGGATTTGCCAACTACTACCGGAGGTTTATCCGGGGCTTTGGTCAGGTAGCGGCTCCCATTACCTCCTTGCTGAAGGGGGGACCGGTGCGACTGCAGTGGTCAGCTGGGGTGGACATGGCTTTTGGTCACCTGAAGGCTCTGTTTACCTCGGCTCCCGTGCTGGCTCATCCTGATCCCTCCTTGGCATTCATAGTAGAGGTGGATGCGTCCGAGGCTGGGATAGGAGCTGTGCTGTCTCAGCGCTCAGGTATGCCACCAAAGCTCCGCCCCTGTGCTTTCTTTTTGAAGAAGCTCAGCCCGGCGGAGCGAAACTATGATGTGGGGGACCGGGAGCTGTTAGCTGTTGTCAGGGCTCTGAAGGCGTGGAGGCATTGGCTTGAGGGGGCTAAACACCCTTTCCTCATTTGGACTGACCACCGCAATCTGGAGTACATCCGGGCGGCGAGGAGACTGAACCCTCGCCAGGCAAGGTGGGCCATGTTTTTCACCCGTTTTGTTTTCACCCTATCCTACAGACCAGGTTCCCAGAACGCTAAGGCAGACGCACTGTCCCGGATGTATGACACAGAGGAGCGGTCCACGGATCCCACTCCCATACTTCCGCCTTCTTGCCTGGTGGCACCGGTGGTATGGGAGGTTGACGCGGACATCGAGTGGGCGTTACGTACGGAGCCCACCCCCACCCAGTGTCCAGCTGGGTGTCTGTACATTCCGTCTGATGTCCGTGATTGATTGATCTGTTGGGCCCACACGTCACCCTCCTCTGGTCATCCTGGCATCGGTCGGAAAGTGCGCTGTCTTAGTGGGAAGTACTGGTGGCCCACTTTAGCTAAGGACATGAGGGTTTATGTTTCCTCCTGCTCGGTGTGCACCCAGTGCAAGGCACCTAGACACCTGCCCAGAGGGAAATTACAACTCCTACCCGTTCCACATCGGCCGTGGTCACACCTATTGGTGGACTTCGTGATGGATCTTCCTCCGTCACAAGGTAACACCACGATCCTGGTCGTTGTGGATAGGTCCTGCCGTCTCCTTCCTTTGCCCGGTCTCCCTACGGCCCTACAGACTGCGGAGGCCCTGTTTACCCACTTCTTCTGGCACTACGGGGTGCCTGAGGATATAGTGTCTGATCGGGGTCCCCAGTTCACATCGAGGGTCTGGAGGGCGTTCATGGAATGTCTGGGGGTCTCGGTCAGCCTGACCTCAGGTTTTCACCCCGAGAGTAATGGGCAGGTGGAGAGAGTTAACCAGGATATGGGTAGGTTTCTGCGGTCCTATTGCCAGGACCGGCCGGGGGAGTGGGCGGCTTTCATCCCCTGGGCAGAGATGGCCCAAAACTCCCTCCGCCACTCCTCCACTAACATGTCTCCGTTTCAGTGTGTACTAGGTTATCAGCCAGTCCTGGCACCGTGGAATCATAGCCAGATCGAGGCACCTGCAGTGGATGAATGGTTTCGGCGCTTGGAGGAGACATGGGACGCTGCCCATGTGCGCCCGCATCGGGCCATCAGGCGACAAAAGGCGAGTGCCAACCGCCACCTCAGTGAGGCCCCGGTGTATGCACCTGGGGACCGGGTCTGGCTCACGACCCGAAACTTGCCCCTTCGCCTGCCCTGCCGGAAGCTGGATCCGCGGTTTGTGGGGCCATTTAAAGTCCTAAGGAGACTGAACAAGGTATGCTATAGGTTACAGCTCCCCCCTGATTACCGTATTAACCCCTCGTTCCATGTGTCTCTCCTCAGGCCGGTGGTGGCAGGTCCGCTCCAGCAGTCTGAGGTGCGGGAGGTTCCTCCGCCCCCTCTGGACATCGAGGGGGTCCCGGCGTATACTGTACGAGCCATCATGGACTCAAGGCGTCGGGCGAGGGGCCTTCAGTACCTCGTGGAGTGGGAGGGGTACGGTCCGGAGGAGAGATGCTGGGTGCCGGTGGAGGACATCCTGGACCCTTCCTTACTGCAGGAATTTCACCGTCTCCACCCGGATCGTCCTGCGCCTCGTCCTCCGGGCCTTCCCCGAGGCCGGTGTCGGCGCGCTGCTGGAGCCGCGCGTCAAGGGGGGGTACTGTCATGACTTCCGCCTCTCCTTGTTCGGGCGGCGTTCGGCGGTCGTCGTCACCGGCTTTCTAGCTGCCACCGATCTACGTTTCTTTGTCCATTTGTTTTGTCTTGATTGTACACACCTGGTTCTCATTACATTATATTATTTCCCTATTTAACCCTCTGGTTCCCACATGGTTTTGTGCGTGTTTGTTATTTGTTTTGTGTCTAAGACTTATGTGAGCTGGTGTGTTTTCCCTGCGTGGAAATCAGTGTTGTTTATTTTTCGAGTATAGTACGTTGTTTACTCAGTTCTGTGTCCTGCGCCTGACTCCGTCCTACCGCTGCACATGGACACTTGACACTGACCAAGGCCCTTCTCCCCCGATTGCTCAGTTGGGCCGGGCGGCAGCTCTAGAACGAGTCTTGGTGGTTCCAAACTTCTTCCATTTAAGAATAATGGAGGCCACTGTGTTCTTGGGGACCTTCAACCTTTTTGGTTCCCTTCCCCAGATCTGTGCCTCGACACAATCCTGTCTCGGAGCTCTATGGACAATTCCTTCGACCTCATGGCTTGGTTTTTGCTCTGACACCTGTCTATACACCTTATATAGACAGGTGTGTGCCTTTCCAAATCATGTCCAATCAATTGAATTTACCACAGGTGGACTCCAATCAAGTTGTAGAAACACCTCAAGGATGATCAATGGAAACAGGATGCACCTGAGCTCAATTTCGAGTCTCATAGCAAAGGGTCTGAATACTTATGTAAATAAATTAGCCACAATTTCTAAAAACTATTTTTCGCTTTGTCATTATGGGGTATTGTTTGTAGATTGATGAGGATTATATTTTTTTATCAATTTTAGAATAAGGCTGTAATGTAACAAAATGTGGAAAAAGTCAAGTGGTTTGAATACTTGCCATTTTCAGAAAATTGCTTCTTACTTAATATGATTCAATTTGCTGCAATGAAGAAGAAAAACGTTTTGAGATCAACAAAATCCTGGATCTTTGGCACAGCGGTATCACTGACCATAGGGACATACATCCAACATATGGCCACTGATACACCATTATAGCAAGGCAAAGGAAAGATGTGTGCCATAAAAGGCACAGGCATCTCAATCACTCTGAACATGATATCTATCCAGTCCTCATCATTATGGCTCTTTGTCTTTATCAATACTAATTTCCCCTCTCTCTGCACCAGGCAGTACAGGAGCCTCCTATCCCCGCACACAGCCAGCCCAGTCCCAGGGAGTCCAGGCAAAGGAGGAAATCAATAGCAAAAATATTGCTGCAGGCTCACACATTTTTATCTGGTTTTGAATGAGTCAGCTTTAATTTTGCTTTGCTCTCAATTTGCTTTTGGGATGGCTTTGGCTGCACACTGTACTGTGAGGAAGCCTTCATGAGGCTTTTCCTATAAAATAATCTCTAAAACCCAAAAGTATATTTTACTTGTGAGTGTCCCAAACTGATGAACTAGAAGAGGAACACATCACAGGCCAGGGGTGTATAAGCATTTTGCTGCACCTGTGATAACATCTGTAAATCTGTGTACGCAACCAATAAACTTTGATTTAATTTAATTATAGAGGTACATCAATCACAAAGGTCCATCAATCACAAACAGCTCAGTCAACGGTAGATTATCTATTGTGGACAGATTTTAATGAATGAGCTGAAATCTATCTATGGAAGGATTTACGAGCAAGCAGAGCTAATGTAAGACAATGTGAGTAAGGGGCCGGTATAAAGAGATCCTCAATGTTGCTGAAAGAAGGGGGCTTCCTGCTCCTGTGAAGTAACAGGAGCAGGAAGCTGGCCTTGTTCTCTGCTCTGCCAACCAGGCCTCCCTCCACCACACTCCCACATCCACATCATTAGAGCAGTGGAATGAATGGGGCAGTGATTTAAATAAATCACCCAAAGTCGGTTAAAGATGGCTGCCCTTCGTTCACCCGTTTCTGCACTAGTTGTTTGGGAATTTGTTTCTCTTTTTTGGAGCAGAGACAAAAAGGTCTAGACAGAGAAAAGACCAGTGCCTTGCTGGGGAGAAAGGGAAGGGTCTAATCTAATTTGGTTGGAGCAGGATGTGTGTGTGTGTGTGTGTGTGTGTGTGTGTGTGTGTGTGTGTGTGTGTGTGTGTGTGTGTGTGTGTGTGTGTGTGTGTGTGCACGCATGCTCGGCTGTGCTGCGCAGTGTGAGGATACTGTGGGAATGGTGCTGGAGGACTGTGGCTCTGAATGGAACCTCCAGAGCCAGAAGCAGTGGGGAGTCTCCCCAGACGCACTGATTCCAGGCCAGTCACTCAAAGAGGGATTAGAAAAGAGAAGGCCTTCCTGATTAGCAATTCACACTCAAGTGCCCCCACAAAGACTCTGGGTCATATTTCCATCAATTCTTGTCTCCAATGGGAGCCTTTAGTTGTTTACTCTCTTTTTAACCATTTTCCTCCTCATTCGTTGCTCCATCTAAACTGAAATGTCTGTTAAACGCTCTGTGTTCAGAGAAACCTTGTTAAATAGCAAACCAAGTCTAGCACCACAGATTCCCATCGGATCTAAAATGACTTTCCCAACAAAAATGTGTTTTGCAAGCAGTTGACTGTAACTGTTTTGGTTCAGTGCTCAGTCTGGAGCTGGTGAGCAGACTCAGAGGGGACGCCTTCTCCTCCTCCTCTTCTTATAGCTGTTAAACGACGACCACTTGAAAGGAGGATGAAGTAAGAACAAACTTCTAAACTAATATTGCCGTTTTCAAAAGGAGCCTCAGACATTATTGGATCTGATGCATAACAAACATAATGAATTACAACACTGTGTTTATTGCAGGACTGTCAGCGGGTGGGTGAGACTTTCCCCGGTTGTGTGGACGCATCCGTCATCATCATCATCTCCCTACTACTCCACACTATAAACACTAGCAGTGAGGTGCCTTTAATCTAGTGGTGTAAAGTACTTCAGTCAAAATACTTTGAAGTACCACTTAAGTAGTTTTTTTTAAGCATCTGTACTTTACTTTGCTTTTTATATTTTTGTCTACTTTTACTTTTACTTCATTACATTCCTAAAGAGAATAATGTATTTTTTACTCCATATATTTTCCCTGACACCCAAAAGTACTTGTTACATTTTAATGCTTATAGCAGGACAGGAAAATGGTTCAATTCACACACTTATCAAGAGAACATCCCTGGTCATCACTATTGCCTCTGGTCTGGTGGACTCACTAAACACAAATGCTTCGTTTGTAAATTATGTCTGAGTTTTGTTGTGTGCCCCTGGCTATCCGTAAATTTAAAAAACAAGAAAATGGTGCATTCTGGTTTGCTTAATATAAGGAATTCTTGAAATTATTTATACTTTTAATTTTGATACTTAAGTATATTTTAGCGATTACAATTACTTTTGATACTTAAGTATATTTAAAACCAAATACTTTTAGATTTTTACTCAAGTAGTATTCTACTGGGTGACTTTCACTTTTACTTTAGTCATTTTCTGTTAAGGTATCTTTACTTTTACTCAAGTATGAAAATTGATTCCTTTTCCACCACCTCTTTAATCATCACAGTGGATACATACCACCAGTGGGTTGGTTTTCCACTATGGGCTGTTCGACTCGCTGTATTCATGACACCGCTGCACCAGTAGACTAGATTATGAGATGAAGCAGACTTTCATGGAGCTGAGTGAAGCGGAATAGTGGAAAAATTAGCCCTCATTAATAAGTCATTTTTATTGAACTATTAAAACCATATGTGCAAAGAATACTGGGGGCTTTGATGTTTTGCAGGGCTTTTAAATAATTAATTGTCGGATTCATATGCATTTCCTCAAAACGTCTGACCCTTTACTAAAACTGATGCTCTTATTAAAGTGCTTGTATTTCAAATGGGAAAGAAATAGTTTTTTGGGGGGGGGATTATTCTTGCAGACATTTATGGAATATTCTTAGTAAACTGGGCTAGGGTTTCTCACTCATTGTTCTACCATCTAAAGTATATTCCTCTACATTTTCTGTTGTCATTCATTCATTCATTTCTTTGACATTACACACTCTGGGTCGGACAGAAGCAATATCTTACCACCTTTTTGGAATAAACTTTTTTTGAAATAAGTTAATTATTACACAAAGTAATAACGGCCATTTCGATTACAAACACCTGAGCCTTATTGGTAAAATATCCCCTGTACTAACTAACAACATACAGTGGGGTCAGAAATGATTGACACCCTTGATAAAGATGAGCAAAAATGACAGTATAAAATAAATAATTCAAATACTGAGCTTTATTGTATGCTAAAAGAAATTGGGAAATTGGGAAATTATATTATTTTATACTTTATTTTTTTCAAGAGATTTTTTTTAACAAGTAAAGAATTATTCTCAAAAAGGTTAGAGTCAAAATTATTGACACCCCAGCTTTCAATACTACTCAATACCTCATCTTGCTAGGATAACGGCACTGAGCCTTTTTATAGCATTTTATGAGTTGGAGAACACATTGGGAGGGATCTTAGACCATTCCTCCAGATCCTGCCAGATCCTTGATATGTGCTCATGGACTGCCCTCTTCAATTCAAACCACAGGTTTTCAATGGGTTTCAAGTATGCAGACTGAGATGGCCATTGTAAAATGTTGATTTTGTGGCCAATAAACAATTTCTTTGTGGGTTTTGATGTGTGCTTGTGGTTGTTGTCTTGCTGGAAGATCCACTTGTGGCTAAGTTTTAGGCTCCTGGCAGAGGCAACCAGGTTTTTGGCTCAAATATCCTGGTACTGGGTAAAGTTCATGATGCCATTGACCTTAACAACAACTCCAGGGCAAGTGGAAGCAAAATAGCCCCATAACATCAAAGATCCACCACCATCTTTTACATTAGGTATGGGGTGCTTTTCTGCTACTCCATTCTAATTTTGACTCCAAACCCTGGTGTGCATGGCCAAAGAGCTCTATTTTCATGTCATCCAACAAATGTAAACGCCTGGAGTTTGCTAAACAGCATTGGCACTTGGATTGGAAACTTTGCTTTGGCCATGCACATCAGTGGTGGGTTTGGCGTCGAAATGAGAATGCATGAGCAGAAAATAACCCCATACCTACTGTAAAATATGGTGGTGGATCTTTGATGAACCTGGTTACCTCTGCCAGAAGGCTGAAACTTGGCCGCAAGTGGATCTTCAAGCAAGACTACAACCCCAAGCACACATCAAAATCCACAAAGAAAAGGTTAATTGGCCTCAAAATCCAAATTTTGTAATGACCATCTCAGTCTCGACACTTGAAACGCATTGAAAACCTGTGGTTTTGAATTGAAGAGGGCAGTCCATAAGTGCAGACAAAGGATATCAAAGATCTGGAAGGATTATGTATGATGGAATGGTCTAAGATCCCTCCAAATGTGTTCTCCAACTCATAAAAGAAAAATGCTCAGTGCCGTTATACTCGTCATGGTAGGTATTGAAAGGTATTAAAAACAGTGGTGTCAATTATTTTGACCCCTAACTTTTTGAGAAAAATAAATCTCTTTATCTGAGCAATTGTATTAGTATAAAATAATAAAATTTCCCAAAAAATGTGCATACAATATAGCTCAGTATTTTTATTATTTATTTTATACAGTAATTTTTGCTAATCTTTATCAGGGTGTCAATAATTTCAGACCCCACTGTATATAATTGGAGCAGAATGAACTAAAATCGAATGGTAAATAAATGCATGTGATTGTGAGGGAGAACAGGAGCCCTGAACAATGCGCAGGGAATCTTGATAAATAGTCTCACCTCCAACAGAGTGTTGTTTCTTCTTATTGTGGGCCATGAATGAGGAGAGGAGGCCCTTGGTTAAGAAGATTATACCCCGACCCCACCCGTTCGTTTAATCAACATGCCCTTTCAGCTCTGCCAACAATACAAAACATGTCTAAAACGTCCCCCTCTCGCTCCCATGGCATACCTCTCTTATGTTGTAACAGACTGGGCTACAACTTAACCACAAATAATTAAGGCAGATATTTTGCTTTATATGGTTTGGTTCGATTTGTGCCATCATATTCAGTGCTCATCTTCCTATTTGAGACTTCATTAACAAAAAACATTAACTTCAATTATTTATAAAATAGCTAATAAGTTTTCCGTTCATTTAAATTTATCAAAATTCCCACAAGGACCCAAGGAGCTTTCTTTTTTCACCATGTGCTTCTTTCATCCATGGTTAAATATGTAAATAAAATGTCTAAAGTCATTCTTCAAAGGGGAACAAAAGGAAAAAGGGAGCTGAGGGAAAAGACAGCCAGAAAATTCCTCCAATTCTCCATAACATTAGCCAGAGGGGGGCCAGCTTCTAGCCAGAGCCTAGCAGCAGGGGTGCCAGCTCGCGCCATAGAATCACACATCTTAAATCCCACACACAAAAAAATAAAATATATTTTCAGCTCCAGCCATCAAAGGGCCCCTTTCACTTGATTAGTTACAGAATTATCTCACATTTGCTGATTTCTCAGAGATGGAACTGCAATGCACTGTTTGCTTTATAGAGTTGTTGTGGTTGGAAAGATTGAGTTAAAGTTGATTGTGTGTGTGTGTGTGTGTGTGTGTGTGTGTGTGTGTGTGTGTGTGTGTGTGTGTGTGTGTGTGTGTGTGTGTGTGTGTGTGTGTGTGTGTGTGTGTGTGTGTGTGTGTGTTTGTGTATGTGTCTGTGCGTGTGTCTGTGTGTGAGTGTGTGTGTGTGTGTGTGTGTGTGTGTGTGTGTCTGTGTGTCTGTGTGTGTGTGTGTGTCTGTGTGTGTGTGTGTGTGTGTGTGTGTGTGTGTGTGTGTGTGTGTGTGTGTGTGTGTGTGTGTGTGTGTGTGTGTGTGTGTGTGTGTGTGTGTGTGTGTGTGTGTGTGTGTGTGTGTGTGTGCGTGCGTGTGTGTGTATACTGGGGCGGGGGTGAATATATGAAAAGGAGGAGGGGGAAGTAAACAGAAAAAAATACAGAAAACAGACAGTAGTAGCTAGATACAGATGATATAGATTGAACACTGATTTCTCCATTTTGCTTCTCATTTTCAAAGACATATCATCATGACCAGCAAAACAATCATGAGAAGAAGGAAGAGAGCAAGAACAAAGAATTACAACAAACCAGTAGACTGTGTATTCTTATTTGGCTATGTGACAATGTTATCTTGTATGTTTCAATAAACAAGCCCAGATGGATAATAAGGGTGGATGTCTGCTTTAAAAATATGTCCGGCTGTGTTTCCTGAACCCAGATGATCAGTAAATGGAGAACACAATTGTTTTGGCCCTGTGAATGCAATGCAATGCTATCTCTCCACATTAAAGTTGTCATCTTTTTAGACTATTAAGCATCGGTTACACAGTAAAAGTCCTTCTGAATGGGAGCGACTGATCAGGCATGTCAGCTGTTGTCCTTGTAGGAGTTATTGTGACTGAGGAGGTATTCAATCAAAGTATTATAGATTCACATGTGTTAAGAAGAGGAGGAAGTGTCCAGATCTGAGACACAGGCAAATGTAGTAACTGTAGTTAGACGAGTAGAAACAGCTAACCTGCAGGTGGCACATAAGAAAGAGGGTATTATGTGTCCATAATGAAGTGTATTCATAACCTGTATTTATGTTCCTGCTCCGTCCAGACATTGTGCACCAACAGCTGAAATGCCACCTGTGAGATATGCAGTGCTAAACCATTTAGGCACGCTGGTGCCATGTTTCTCATCTTGCCCGAACACATTTCTGAAATAAAGCACTGTTTACTTGTGATCTGGATTTCACCCTAGGTGGAAACCATGGGCAGATGAGGGTATAAATCTCCAAACTAAAGACTTTCACAAGGTAATGTGAGTTGAGCTGTGAGGGATCTGGTGTCACAGACACTCTGGAGGGGTCCTCCATATCCTTCTCTCCCTGCCATGCCACCCTGCTGCAGAGGCCCTCACCTCAACAATGGAGCCATGCCGCTAGACTACATGTGGTTCACTTTGAGGTCCATATCACTGCAGTAGTAACCACTCTCCCAAACTAGCAGCACTGTCATAGTAGAATAGTCATAAACAGTGAGAGACACTAAGGACATCTAAAATGTCTTCAAGGGTATATCCAACAGACATGGTTTCTCTGTCATGTACAGTTACATGCCATAAGGGAATGCATGTAGTGATTGTAGTGGGTGTGAGAACAGGTGCTGAGATAATACAAAGCTAATACTGTTCCATCAAGGCTCATAATAGTCCCCCTCGTCCAATCCCCCCGTCCCCGGCACCACCTCTTTATTACCACAGACAGAGATGAGTAGCCTACATTGACTTCATAATCAGTTAATTAAAAAAAGAGACATATCCACACTGAACTGAACCCCACCAAATCTCTTCTGAGATAACTTTAACGGGAGCCATCATTAAAGCCTCACCAGACAGACTCTTCCCATCACTGCCTGTCTGAAACTAAAACAGACAAAGAGACTAATAACAGCCACCCTACACTACTCATTGGCACTATGACACTACCAGAGGATGACTGCTGGGGTTAGGCCTGAACTGTGGTATCCACTGACAGCTCCTAGTGGTAACCCAGGCCACTCCTCAGTGCCAAGATCAGACGCAGATGATGAATCAACTCCAACAAGACTGAAATGGCTTTGTCTCAGTGTTTCTCCTTCAGGCACTTTCCTTTCGTCATAATCCGCCCATTTACAATTGAGAACTAAGATGTTCTCATAAGTCATTATAGAATGGTTATAACCGATTTTCAGACATCCTATTTTATTTAAAGAATAAACAGTATCATTTTGTGAAATAAATGTGCAAACAATCAGATTTGTTATGCTAGTATGTTCTTACGGAAAGAAGACTGATTTAAAATCAATCATGATGTAAAAGCTCTAGGCCTATATATGTTGATTATAAACACGGGAGAAAAGCTTGAAACACTCTAGGTCCAACTGTAGGATAATGGGTTTGGAAGTATCTTATAAAATGTTTTATGGTGAATTGTGAAAAGTGTCTGGTAAAATGTATGAGGGCTGGAAATTAAGTGTTGTAAATGATTGAATGGTAGATTGTGAAAATGTTCCTATTTGGTTAGGAGGGAACAGGTGTGTTCAATGAAAGGTAGTGAGCAGCTTTTTGATTAGATTGGTCAAGCGGAAATATTACCCCACTGTGTGTGTCTGCCTCTTTAGATGGACATACATGTGCAGACATTAAAGGCAGCAAAGATCCCTGAGGACTACTGTGAATATTTACATGTATGCCTGATGGTGGCTATATGGAGAAATTATAAATAGATGTCTGAGTCACTAAAAACCTACTTTATGCTAAACATGATAGGGAAAAAAATATTGGATCCCCTGCTGATTTTGTACGTTTGCCCACTGACAAAGAAATGTTCAGTCTATAATTTTAATGGTACGTTTATTGGAACAGTGAGAGACAGAATAACAACAAAAAAATCCAGAAAAACGCATGTAAAAAATGTTATAAATTGATTTGCATTTTAATGAGGGAAATAAGTATTTGACCCCCTCTCAATCAGAGAGATTTCTGGCTCCCAGGTGTCTTTTATACAGGTAACGAGTTGAGATTAGGAGCACACTCTTAAAGGGAGTGCTCCTAATCTCAGTTTGTTACCTGTATAAAAGACACCTGTCCACAGAAGCAATCAATCAATCAGATTCCAAACTCTCCACCATGGCCAAGACCAAAGAGCTCTCCAAGGATGTCAGGGACAAGATTGTAGACCTACACAAGGCTGGAATGGGCTACAAGACCATCGCCAAGCAGCTTGGTGAGAAGGTGACAACAGTTGGTGCGATTATTCGCAAATGGAAGAAACACAAAAGAACTGTCAATCTCCCTCGGCCTGGGGCTCCATGCAAGATCTCACCTCGTGGAGTGGCAATGATCATGAGAACGGTGAGGAATCAGCCCAGAACTACACGGGAGGATCTTGTCAATGATCTCAAGGCAGCAGGGACCATAGTCACCAAGAAAACAATTGGTAACACACTACGCCGTGAAGGACTGAAATCCTGCAGCGCCCACAAGGTCCCCCTGCTCAAGAAAGCACATTAACATGCCCGTCTGAATAATAATAATAATAATAATAATAATAATAATAATAATATGCCATTTAGAAGACGCTTTTATCCAAAGCGACTTACAGTCATGCGTGCATACATTTTTGTGTATGGGTGGTCCCGGGGATCGAACCCACTACCTTGGCGTTACAAGCGCCGTGCTCTACCAGCTGAGCTACAGGAAGTTTGCCAATGAACATCTGAATGATTCAGAGGAGAACTGGGTGAAAGTGTTGTGGTCAGATGAGATCAAAATCAAGCTCTTTGGCATCAACTTAACTCGCCGTGTTTGGAGGAGGAGGAATGCTGCCTATGACCCCAAGAACACCATCCCCACCGTCAAACATGGAGGTGGAAACATTATGCTTTGGGGGTGTTTTTCTGCTAAGGGGACAGGACAACTTTACCGCATCAAAGGGACGATGGACGGGGCCATGTACCGTCAAATCTTGGGTGAGAACCTCCTTCCCTCAGCCAGGGCATTGAAAATGGGTCGTGGATGGGTATTCCAGCATGACAATGATCCAAAACACACGGCCAAGGCAACAAAGGAGTGGCTCAAGAAGAAGCACATTGCCAAATGTCAGCCTCGAAACGTTAATGACTTGGAGAAGATCTGCAAAGAGGAGTGGGACAAAATCCCTCCTGAGATGTGTGCAAACCTGGTGGCCAACTACAAGAAACGTCTGACCTCTATGATTGCCAACAAGGGTTTTGCTGCCAAGTACTCAGTCATGTTTTGCAGAGGGGTCAAATACTTATTTCCCTCATTAAAATGCAAATCAATTTATAACATTTTTGACATGCGTTTTTCTGGATTTTGTTGTTGTTATTCTGTCTCTCACTGTTCAAATAAACCTACCATTAAAATTATAGACTGATAATATATTTGTCAGTGGGCAAACGTACAAAATCAGCAGGGGATCAAATACTTTTTCCCTTCACTGTACCTCCTGAGCATAACTCCCTTATATACTGAATATGGATTTTACTGTAGTTCAAATTTCACACAAAACAATGTAACCTATTCCTGAAACAATTATGAATCGGCTATTCTGTGATGAAATGGGGATCTCCATAGCCTACATCAGGTCATAGCCTATAATTATGTTCGAAATGGAAGGAAAACATTATTCACATTGTATAGGCTAGTGGTTGCTCTAGTGGTTTTTAAATTGTTGCTTTTTGTCTACACGTTAACTTACTACCCGACTCACAAAAGATATAAGGGGAATTGGGAGATAAAAACTCGTGTTATCTCAACCTCATTCTATTTTCCCACAATGCACGGACCGTGAAAATTGTCAGTTGTGGCAAAGAAAAGAACATATGTCTATCTCGATTGGAAGGAGACAGAAAGACAGTTGGGTTGTCTTTAGCTACGTTTGGTGTCTGCATATACCTGCGCTGGAACGTGCTAAATTCTGACACTTTTGTATCTAAAGTTTTAGTCGGAAATAGAGCAAATGGCCAATGAGTAGTTTGCTGCGAACAAGCTCTAAAATGCTGTGATGGTTGGTCTATTCTACAGGCTGTTCCGCACGATTTGAAAATAATCACCGTGTCAGTTTCATCTTTCTTATGCAAAGTAGCTGTCTTTGAAGGCGGATCTTTTGGCAGGTTAGTCCAGGGCGGTGGCGACGATCAGCTCAAACGAGAAATGCCACCAACCACTCCAAACTGATTAGGTCTGTCTGCAGAGTGCTTCGTTAGGAATAGACCACAACTCTGTTTTAGTTTATAAGGTTACTACACCGTTTGCGTGGATTTATCGTACGCAGTTAGCCTACCCAAACGCAGTGCAAGAGGAAGAACAATTTAGTTGAGTTGGTAAATATTGAAGTTACGACAGACTGCTTCCACTCGTGCTGCAGGACCTGATTTTAATGTCTATGTGCAGGACAGAAGCAGGAGGATTCCGTCCTGACGTTGTTGAAACCGAGGAGGACTGTCCCTAAACGCACTTTGAGAAGCGCTGGAAAGTTTCTCAGGATCGGAACACTTTTATCCAATCAGAGAAAGAACCAAGGCAGACAGAAAAATAAATGGTGCGACGGACTAGACACAACTACCACAAATGCATTTAATCTCTTAATATGTTGGATTATTCTGGAACAAATTAATACACTTCAAAGCATGGACATTATGGTAAGCGACCATTATTTTGAGGGGAAATTATTCTCACTTTTTTTGGAATTGTCTCTGGAGTTAAATTCTAATCAAAGGAATTAGCCTACACGTTAAAAGGTGAAACGATGGCCTTTTCATAGACAATTGTGAGTTTTCATCCACAGTTTGGCACATTCATAAAACATAAGCTACAGAAAGCTTTTTAGTAGACCTTTCCTGTAGGAGACACAACTTCTGCTTTATCCTAAGAAGTGACATTTTATCTTCAATTGTTTGCCACTAAAAGGTTACAAGAGGACAGACTATGCATTCCACTGCTAAAAGGAGCCTTATCAATGTGCTGCTGGTCTGTCTGAGTGGTGGCTGCTCAGCCATTAGCTCCATAGACCCAGATCGGCCAGGTGAGGGGAGATGTCAACAGATTGTCATCCCCCTTTGTAAGGACATTGGCTACAACATGACAAGGATGCCCAATCTGATGGGCCATGAGGACCAGAATGAGGCAGCCATCAAGCTACATGAGTTTGCCCCGCTCATAGGGTTTGGATGCCACACTCACCTCAAGTTTTTTCTCTGTTCGCTGTATGCACCTATGTGCACAGAGCAGGTATCCACTCCCATCCCTGCCTGCAGAGTGATGTGTGAGCAGGCCAGGCAAAAGTGCTCCCCTATCATGGAGCAGTTCAACTTCCGCTGGCCTGACTCCCTGGACTGCTCCAGACTACCTACCAAAAATGACCCCAACAACCTCTGCATGGAGGCCCCCAACAACGGTTCAGACGAGCCCCCCAAAGGCTCCCACACCCAGCGTCCTGACTTCAGGCTTCATCGGCCCATGAAGGAGACGGAGAGCAAGGAGGCCTGCAGTAACCCAGGCAAGTTCCACTATGTACAGAAGAGTGAGTCCTGCGCCCCCAAGTGCTACCCCAAAGTGGATGTGTACTGGAGTCAGGGAGATAAGCAGTTCTCTCTGGTGTGGATGGCTATCTGGTCCATCCTTTGCTTCATCTCCAGCTCATTCACTGTCCTCACCTTCCTTATCGACCCCCAGCGCTTCAAATACCCAGAGAGGCCCATAATTTTCCTCTCCATGTCCTACTGTGTCTACTCTGTGGGCTACCTGATTCGTCTGTTTGTGGGGGCAGACAGTATCGCCTGTGACCGGGACAGTGGGGTCCAGTACATCATCCAGGAGGGACTGGAAAGCACGGGCTGCACCATTGTCTTCCTCATCCTCTACTACTTCGGCATGGCCAGCTCTCTCTGGTGGGTCATCCTCACACTCACCTGGTTCCTGGCTGCAGGGAAGAAGTGGGGCCACGAGGCCATCGAGGCCAACAGCAGCTACTTCCACCTGGCGGCCTGGGCCATCCCGGCCATCAAGACCATCATGATCCTGGTGATGAGGAAGGTGGCGGGGGATGAGCTGACGGGGGTGTGCTACGTGGGCAGCATGGACGTGAAAGCTCTCACAGGCTTCGTGCTCATCCCACTCTCCTGCTACCTCATCATCGGCACCTCCTTCCTGCTGTCGGGCTTCGTGGCCCTGTTCCACATCCGCAAGATCATGAAGACGGAGGGGGAGAACACGGATAAACTGGAGAAGCTGATGGTGCGGATCGGAGTGTTCTCAGTCCTCTACACTGTACCTGCCACCTGCGTTATCGCCTGCTACTTCTATGAGAGGCTCAACATGGACTACTGGAGGAGGCTGGCCGTGGATCAGAAGTGTGTTGACAGCAGCAGGAACAATGCAGAGTCTGAGGAGTGTGGTATGAAGAGCTCCATCCCGGCTGTGGAGATCTTCATGGTTAAGATCTTCATGCTGTTAGTGGTGGGCATCACAAGTGGCATGTGGATCTGGACCTCAAAGACACTGCAGTCGTGGCAGAATGTATTTAGCAGGAAGCTGAAGAAGAGGACGAGGAGGAAGCCTGCCAGTGTGTTCACAAGCAGTGGGCCTTACGTCAAGCCTCACCCAGCACTCAAAGGGCACAGCACGAAGTATGAGCCTACCAGGCCCCCTCCTACATGCGTATGAGCTGGCGCTCTCACAGACAGTCTGCGAAACCAACACCCTTCTAAAGCCCTTACCTACAACAGACATTATAATCAGAGTGCCAACAAGAGACAACAATGTTCATATTTATTTTAAGTATATTTTTTCTTATCTTGATCCATCTCAAGCTACAAGGACAGCCTTTGTTTAAAAGATATGCTACTCCTGGAACCACTTATCCATTTAAGAACATGATATAGAAAAAATGTTTTGTTTCCAAGACAAAGAAAGTGGAATAAACCATTTGGATGTGTCATGGAGTTGCTTGAATAATGTGCAATAAATGTTTTCCTTAGTGGCAAAAAAGACAGTACTGTAGAAACAGATTAAAGACAATGAAAAGACTCCACTGACAAAGGGAGTGAATGGTCTGGGAGATCGAGACCCTTTAGTGTTATGTTGTGTGACTTTTTAATGGAAATCAAGGCAGTCATACATGTTTGGACTGAAGTGAGAAAGCAGCTGTTGAAAGGGGCTCAGGACTACATGGACTGCCTATTGTAAAGCAAATTCATGCCACAAATACATCAACAAGCACTGGGCATCGCAAAAGTTAATATTTGTACAGACAGTTTTCCTGTTGTTGTATCTTTGCTGTTTTATAGCACAAGGGAGCATTTGTATATATTTCTTAAAGTTCATGTTTTATAAAAAAAAATTAATAAAACATTCCAGTTTTAAATGTCCTGAAATCTGGAATTGTATATTATAACTGTGTGGATTTTATCTGTCATGTGAATGAGTTCACCATGGGTTTTTACGAAAAGCACATTTCTCAATTTGTATGACAAATTATTACATTGGACATTTGAAGATAGTCATCACTTACCATTGATGTGAAGGTATGGGATATTTCAATCATCCACTGTGGTCTGAGCGTGTACTTGTGTGTGTGATAGTCCGTGCAGCCGTGCACACACTTGACTTACAGTATCTCTCTCTTTTGAGAGGTTTATGCTTTTAATTACATTGGTGTTTGAAGTTAGCCTTATGAATACTCAGACTTCTGTTGATACCTGATAGAATGGAGTGAGCTCTCAGTGAAGTACATACAGGATGTAGAAACAATGATATCTGTACATGTCTGTTTTAATTGTTGAGAAGGAAAGCATCATGGGTAATCCAGAGCCCACTCCCTCATAGCGCATTTATTAGAGTTGACTAATAGAAAAATGTTTGATGACATCAAAGAGATTATGAACAAAGCACTTTTATATTAGTGTAGAGTCATTTTTGAGAGTGAGGCTTTCATATTCCACTCCTATTAAAATGTATCTATTAACTTCCATGTTTCATACATAATCTATAAGGAAACAAAGGCTTTTATGTTTGTTTGGTCTGATATGATCCTCTCACAAATAACCTCTCACTCAAAGAACTCACTCAAGTCAGGCTTTGATTATGTTATTGAGATGATCAGTCCACTGCTTTAATGGGATTTCTCTAATTACAGTTATGCTCACACTTCTGTAGGCCTATAGATGAACATCTATGCAGTTAAGTTGAGATAACACAAAGACAATTATTTAGTTTTTGTGCTTTTTTGTCAGGCCACTGATTCAGTCACGTGTTTTCATGCATGTGTGTTTTAGGGATGGGGGTTATGCAATAATCCTACAGTCATTCAGGACAGGATTAGGCAGTTTGAAGGGTCTGGCTTTGAGAAGAGGATAACTGTAAACAAAATAAACTGTCTGTCATCTACCCTCCTCTTATCACCCAGGCATAGTGATATTTCTTTAAAGAAACATCTGGCCTGGATTTCAGGCTATCGTATTGACTGAGACCAGTTTTCAATAGCATGGTAGGCTATTGACTGAAACAATATATCCGTTAGCGTACTAATTTGGGTGGGGGTTAAATGCTCTCACACTGTAAACGATTATGTAAACAGACCATCATTGTAAATAAGAATTTGTTCTTAAATGACTTGCCTGGGTAAATAAAGGTTAAATAACATTCAGGGCACATCCCCTTCAAACTACAAATCCATTCTGGAGCGGAAGCCACACTAATATGAGCTCAGCTACCCTCTGGGTTTTGTCTTTAGGATTTAGAGAGGTTACAGCACAAGACCAAATGGGTAGAATGTCATTCTAATGTGAGGGTACGTTTTAGCCTATTAGCCTTGAATACTCAACTACCAGCACTGAATTACCCAATTCCATTAGGTCATACCATAATAGACAATTTCAGAAAACACCAAAAAACAAGGATCATTGTGCACCTTCATTTTAACTTTAAGGTTATGTGGCTTTAATATGCATGAGAAGAACTCCCAGACCCAGGTATAATAATGTTGCAGGTTGAGTGTAAATATGTGCTCTCCCCTGAAGGCATTCAAGTTCCAGCATCAGCCCAACCCAAAATTAAAGCAGTGTCTATTGATACTCTGTGTTACGGAAAAAGTGAGTGTTTTCGAGGGCTTCAACGGAGGCCACCTGGATAACAGCCCCCAAGGTGTCTGGAAAAGCTGTAAATATGACAGTTACCACCCTCTTCCTCTGGAGCGTATGCTTCTAAGTTACTCTTTTCTTTTCAAAGAGAAACACTCTGAAGTATGTGAGCAAGGGCACAGTAGTGTCAGCCCAAAATGTTTTGGAATAGACTACACATGCTTCTGAATTTTGATAAAGGAAAATGGAAGACCATGTTTCTCTGAGGTAGATTTCTTGTTTTCAAGACACTATATCACAGATTATTAGACCTGCTATTCCTCATTGCTGCCATTGTTTTCCCCTAGCAGTGCAAAGGCTTTATGGGTCTGGAGCTATGATTTAATCAGCCAAGTGGCTCATTAGATAATGTGTGTGTCACATGGCCCTCTCATAGCCCAGTTGTTGTCCCTAGTGATGGTTTGGTAGACAGCATGTTTTGTTTGTCCCAGTGGGGAATCTGGCAGCCGGCATGTGACTGTGGCTGAGGGTCTTCAGATCACCATATCTCAAAGGCAGACCATGGCCCCAATCTGAAAGGCCTCACTCACCCCCCACAGCCCCTCTCACACTCACTCTCTCATTCTCTCACCCTTTGCTTCCTCGCAACTTTTCATCTCAACAACTCTCCTGCTAATATGACACTCACATACTGTAGTTCTCTACAGCAGCAGTCTTTTGGGGGAAGTGTAAAAGTGTTTGACAAAAGAGACTGGAGTTTCTGCTTGTGATCAGCTTACCCACTGGGCACAAACTGTTTGAATCAACGTTGTTTCAACGTAATATGTCAACGTATTGTGACTTGAAATCTACAGGAAAATACATTGGATTTGAAAAAAGTAATCAATGTCGTTTTGTGGTTGAAATTTCAACCACAGGATTATGTCATCATGGTAACCAAATTTCAACATAGACAAACCTTCTATAAAATATGTTGAATTTGTACCTTTATAATATAATATGCCATTTAGCAGACACTTTTATCCAAAGCGACTTACAGTCATGCGTGCATACATTTTTGTGTATGGGTGGTCCCGGGGATCGAACCCACTACCTTGGCGTTACAAGCGCCGTGCTCTACCAGCTGAGCTACAGAGGACCACAAACAACCTCAGATATTCAACTTTATTCATTTTACATTTAAGTCATTTAGCAACTTACAATTAGTGCATTCATCTTAAGATAGCTAGGTGAGACAACACATCACAATCGTATCAAGTATCATATGATGCAAAACGCAACATCATATGATGCAAAATGTATCATACTGGCTGTATTTCTGTATTTTGAAAGTTATATGTCTTGAAAAGTTGATTGCTGCCATTCAAAACATTTTGGGACTATGTCAACAATGGACTAATACCAAAAGATAGTTTGGGGGTAGTTTTCCTTTAAGAATACTCTTCAAAGAGCACCTCCTACTGGATAATCTACCATTTGGTCTCCCATCCAGGGTTTTAACCAAGCCAAGCGCTGCTATTACCAATGTGCTATCATGAGAATGATTGTTGAGAGATCTCCACTTAAAAACTAAATTGATTCACTGTTGCTATTGAAGTCATTCCAAAGGTAGGTTTAACAGAGCAAATGAAATATTACCATACTTTAGTCAGTCATCAACAGCTTTTGCTTAAAATCAACATAAATAGACAATACAACAGGCCTAGGGTTTCAAGCTCTGGTTGATTTGAAATGTAATGATGTTTAGTGATATTGAATTGTGTTTGGTTGTCATTGCAAGCAAATATCAACATTTGAAGAACATCTTCTGCTTGGATAGTTCCATCTGTGCCACTGACTTAGTCTGGCTTTAATTCCAATTTATCTACAAATTAATAATTGATATGTTTGATTCACGTCTCCATTCTAGCTGCCTCTAGAACAAGATTCATAACGAAAAACGCTAACCTGCGTTATAATTTGCACAGAATCTTGAGCGGCATTGATCACTTGCACCATGACTTTTAATTTAAACTCCACTGCAATCCAGGTCATTTGGTGCTGTTATTAGATGAAGCACAGTGATACATTAATCTGTTGTATAAATAAACAAAACATCTGACATTGTATTCCCATTTTAACTTTCCTGTTTGTTGTAAATTGTTGAAAGCGCAGCGATAGACATTTGTGTGACAACTAAACAAAAAATCAGACATTGTTTTTCCATTGAAATTTGGTTTTGCTTTTAGATGGTTGAAAGCATAGTGATAACATATTGGAAATTCAACTAACTTTTGGCTTTCTTTTTGAGTGGGTGAATATACGGTAGGTTGTAATCTCATTGATCAACATCTCAATCAAATATTACCCAATTATCCACATTGAAATGACGTGGTGTGCCCAGTGGGTACTTGAAAGTATCAAACCTTTGATACTAACTTAATTTAATTGAAACTGACTGGTTTTCCACAAGTTGGGATGGCAGATGGTAGTATTTTCACATTGTGTAATTGAGATGATGTTAAGCGTCTTTGTGTGGCCGGGTGCTGTAAATATACAGTTAATGTGACAGAACAGGCCTTCTGGAAGCAAGTCTCTGACGATCAATGACTCACATTCAGGGAGGGGAAAACCAGCAGGGTAACATCATCACTTCAGCTGATCCCTTAACACCAGCACATCAAGTCAAGATATAGTCATACACCTATAAAAACGATGACCAAATTCCTATTCCCTTGCCCCCACGCATATTGTGTAGCTTTTCTCCCATTGTATATGAAGGTGAGGTGGAACCAGAATTCTGCCTCTCTACCTGTGCATTGGCTGCTGCTGCTGCTAGTAGTCATAAAGTGCTCTGGCACGGTGACATAAATCAGGCTGTCTGGTTGATTGGTTGACTGGCGGTGAGGCAGCTTCCCTTTTATCAGGCTTTCTGAGGACGCCCCATGTCCTCATCCTCAGCTGCCCAAGCAGCACCTGTTTACCAGTCCAGGCCTGTCTGTGGGAGTGCAGTACTCAGCTCTTCTCTCTCTCTCTCTCTCTCTCTCTCTCTCTCTCTCTCTCTCTCTCTCTCTCTCTCTCTCTCTCTCTCTCTCTCTCTCTCTCTCTCTGTCTGTCTCTCTGTATCTCTGTATCTCTGTCTTGCACCCATTACACACACACACACAAAGGAATTTGTCTCTAGCTAGGGGGGAGGTCTCCCAACATGTAAGCTCCTGATGCACTAAAACAAATGTAAAGGTTTGTTTTATCTTTGAGGAGTGAACCCTGGCACTTCTTCCACTTATTTAACAACAGCAACAAATATACATAATTTGCCACTTGTAGAGCTGCCCTTCCATTGGCTTTGGTGGGAAAGAAAAGGAACAGTGTACAGAATAAAAGTGATCTTGTTAAAAAAATATATAAAAAAATACCTTAATAAAGGTCTAGACATATCTACAATGGCTGGTAGTAGGATAAGGATATTTTTGCAAAAAGTCCTATTATCATTCTCCACATCCATAGCAAACACACACACATACCTCCGTTTGCATTTGGGCTGCAGGAGAGGCAATGTTCCCCCTGACTATTGAAGGTGAGGGTAATTACATGTGTTTGATAGTAGCTTTGGTTAGAAAGTGAGCTGAATATGTTTATTTGCATGTTTAGGAGCGAATGAGGTAGAGATCAGGCAGATTAGTGTTAATTTAGACAGACCTCTGTTGACAGCCTGGTCTCATAGACTAGACGTAATATAGTACATGTAAATATGTGACACTCAAATCCTAAACTTAACCTTAATCCTAACCTCTAACCCCTAGCCTAGCTAACATTAGCCAGCTAGCTAACATTAGCCACCTAGCTCGATTTTGTAACATATCATACGTTTAGCAAATGTATAACATGTAGTAAATTTTTCACAAATTAAAATAAAATAAATCTAATCAAATAAAATGTATTGGTCACATACACATGGTTAGCAGATGTTATTGCGAGTGTAGCGAAATGCTTGTGCTTCTAGTTCCTACAGTGCAGCAATATCTAGCAAGTAATATCTAACAGTACCATAACAAAACCTAATACACACAAATCTAAGGAAAGGAATGGAATAGGAATAAGATGCAATAGATAGTACAGAATACAGTATATACATATGAGATGGGAATGTAAGATATGTAAACATTATTAAAGTGGCATTCTTCAAGTGACTGGTGTTCCTTTTATTAAAGTGGCCAGTGATTTTCAAGTCTGTATGTAGGCAGCATCCTCTCTTTGCTAGTGATGGCTGTTTAACAGTCTGAAGGCCTTGAGATATAAGCTGTTTTTCAGTCTCTCTGTTCCAGCTTTCATGCACCTGTACTTACCTCACCTTCTGGATGATAGCGGGGTGAACAGGCAGTGGCTCGGGTGGTAGTTGTCCTTGATTATCTTTTTGGCCTTCCTGTGACATCGGGTGCTGTAGGTGTCCTGGAGGGCAGGTAGTTTGCCCCCGGTGATGCATTGTGCAGACCGCACCACCCTCTGGAGAGCCCTGCGGTTGTGGGCGGTGCAGTTGCCGTACCTGGTGGTGATACAGCCCGACAGTGTGATGGGTGAGTTGAAGGAGTCAGGCACAGGAGGGTAAATCACAGAATAACAGGATTTATTCCGGAAAACAGAGTTACGCAGTAATGCGTCAAAACAGTCCAGTGCGCAAAACAGGCGCACTGGAACCAACAAGGTACACGGGGAAAATAACCTGGTGATACAAAATAAAAGGAGCTCCACTGAGCTTCACTATCCTCACAATAAACAATCACACACAAAGACAAGGGGGCAGAGGGAACACTTATACAGGTACTGATGAGGGGTGTGTGTAATGAACAAGACAAAACCAATGGAATGATGAAATAAGGAGCGGCAGTGGCTAGAAGGCCGGTGACGACGAACGCCGAAGCCTGCCCGAACAAGGAGAGGTGGCAGCTTCGGAGGGAGTCGTGACAGACAGGATGCTCTCAATTGTGCATCTGTAAAAGTTTGTGAGGGTTTTAGGTGACAGGCCAAATTTTCCAGCCTCCTGAGGTTGCAGAGACGCTGTTGCTCCTTCTTCACCACACTGTCTGTGTGGGTGGACCATTTCAGTTTGTCAATGATATGTACGCCGAGGATCTTAAAACTTTCCACCTTCTCCACTGCTGTCCCGTCGATGTGGATAGGGGGGTACTCCCTCTGCTGTTTCCTGAAGTCCACGATCATCTCATTTGTTTGTAATGGAGATCCACAAATGAATACGGAACGTAACATATCATACTAAATGGAGCATCTCAGATTTACTTACAGAATAATATGAAATTCTCTGAGACCAGGTTGCTAGTCTGGTGTCAGCTGGAAGCAGGGTGTTTGCCATGGTGATTTAGCAGCGCCAGATTGTGACGCTCTAATCTGCCACCTTCCTAATCTTCACAGCAAAGTGCTCAGATAATAAAACCATCAGAATTCCAGCATTGCCCGGTGGAGGGGATGGGTTCCCTCTCTCTGAACGCATTCCCTCTCACACAAATACACACATATGCACATACAGTCATATTGAATGTAATGGGAGTGCTATTTTCTTCCCTTTGTCTTTAGTGCATTGGTGCATTGGAATGTAGTCACTGTATGATGCCTATTGTGATTACTGAACAAATCCTTCCCCATGCAAACTTTCAAGGAATGTCTGTGTGTGTGTGTGTGTGTGTGTGTGTGTGTGTGTGTGTGTGTGTGTGTGTGTGTGTGTGTGTGTGTGTGTGTGTGTGTGTGTGTGTGTGTGTGTGTGTGCACGCGTGCGTGCGTGCGTGATGTTGGCAAGGCAGTGAGAGGATTGATGGCAAAAGATGCAGGGGTGGAGGGAGCAAGCACACCAGGAGACTGTCAGTATGTTTGTGTACATTTGGGAGTGTTTGTGTGTTTGTGTTTGTATGTGTGTGTACATTTGGGAGTGTTTTTGTGTGAGAAAGATATATAGGGAGAGAACAGAGCGAGAGGGATGATGGTGGAACTGGCAGCGCTCAGGAACACTGCTGAGAGAGAATGCCTGTGGTTCAAAGACACTCTCAACAAACTTAACAAAGAAAGATGTCTCAGAGGGGGAGCATATGAAAGGAAACTACACAATCAACTGTCACATAAACTTGGGGAAAACATCTCGGCCTCACTACCAGAACATATACAGATATTCTACAACATTTTACAAAACTAGATTCTGTATCAGTTCCAAAACAACATTATGTACAGCATATAACACATATAGGAATAAATGTGTTCTTGTCATTGTATATAACCATAAGTGTGCCAAATCCTGTTTCCCGCTATGTGAAGTATCTATATTTTTACTCCATGACAACAAATGTATAGTTTACTGTAATTGGTCTGTTCTCATTTTCACCTTCCAGGTCTGGTACATGCAACATATGTGTTTCTGTCCACAAGGATTGTATTAAGTGGTGCAATCAGAACCTGCCTGTATCCCTGGAGTGTTCCTTTTTTTCTGGGGAAAGTAGTTAATTTAAACTGGCATGTACAACACATAACATGTGTTACCCCTCAGTGGTTCCGTAGTTTACTCTAGGCAGTGACAGGACTGGAAGAAATGTATGCCAAACACAGAACAATGACCAAGGAGTTGATAAATGGCTTTATTGTTTTGTTTCTTACTGTATCTGATACCAGATACATTCAAAGGAACATGTGTTCCTTTGAATAATCAAGTTAAAGCCTGGGAAGGGGATCTCAGTTTCCCAAACACTGAGGTTGACCCTGATTGCATGGTCCTGATAGTGGTAATGAGAGTGATGACAAGTGGGTAATCTACAGAGTGAGGAGGTCAGAAGCCACTTATCTGCCCCTAGTGGAAAATCCAGGCCCACTTAAAGTCTGTCTGGGCGACAGCTGTCTTAAGTGAGAGAGGCCCACAGGCATGCCCACTGCATTCTAGAACCCCAGTGTACTGTAAACGCTCCATGAAAGCATGCAGCACGCTCAACTTTAATCTCAATGTCTACTTGTTTACAACATATTTCATTTGCATATTAGTGTTTGTGGGTTCACAAATACAAGCGACATTGAAGTGATGTGCTAAACATAGCTCTCAGCATTTGATCGTTATATCAGGGCATGGGCAACATTTTCAATCAAGGCTAGACACAAAACAACATGACAAACAGCCTCTGATTTAGTTATTCAAAGGATAGAATAGTGTGCAGAGAAATTAAATCAAACTCCTCTCAATTGTTCATCTGAAGGTGGGGATTGAAATGATGGAAGCAGAGATGGATGAGCTCTCATTAAGTGTTGTTTTACTTAAGAATATAGGCCTTGGAGCTGAATTAACTAAGTGGCTGGAGCAAGTCAGCAGAGGTCAGGGAGGATATTGAAGGGCTCCCATGAGAGCCAGACACTTTTGAGGATATTCAAGGATTTGACCCGGTGACAACAGGGATGTCACTAAGGGTAAGACAGCCTTACTTCTCCTTATTGTGCCTATGCCAAAAAGCAGAGGGGTCTCCAAGTCTTTGTCATAGTCACGTCGGTACATTCTCCCTTTCTTCCTCTCTTTCTTCCTTTTCCCGCTGTCATTCTTTCCTGCTGCCTCACCAAGGCCCTGGAAAAGGGAGATTTCTGTCCACTGACAATGCTTACTGAGTCACAGACATCCACGTATGTATACAGACACACAGGCCGTTGTAAGGTTCTGTATTTATTTTCTTAGTCAACCTTGTGTTCTTGTACGTAGCCCTGTTTCTTTGTGTTCTTGAACGTAGCCCTGTCTTTCATTTTTGTTCATTGATTTCACCTGTGTTAGTTACTCACCTGGTCTCATCAGCTCCTTATTTAGTTCAGTTCTTTCTGTTTGTGCCTTGTGAGGTATTGTTCGTTTTGACTCTACTAAGCCTAGCTCGTTTGTGAGAACCAGTTATAGCCTTCAGTCCTAGTTTTTGATTCTCCTGCCTGTTTGCATTTTCATTTACATTTTCGTCATTTAGCAGACGCTCTTATCCAGAGCGACTTACAAATTGGTGCATTCACCTTATGATAGCCAGTGGGACAACCACTTTACAATATATCTAAAAATATATATTTTTTTAGGGGTAGGGTAGGGGGAGGGTAGAATGATTAATTTGATCCTATCCCAGGTATTCCTTAAAGAGTTAGGGTTTCAAGTGTCTCCGGAAGGTGGTGAGTGACTCCGCTGTCCTGGCGTCATGAGGGAGCTTGTTCCACCATTGGGGTGCCAGAGCAGCGAACAGTTTTGACTGGGCTGAGCGGGAACTGTGCTTCCGCAGGTAGGGGGGCCAGCAGGCCAGAGGTGGATGAACGCAATGCCCTCGTTTGGGTGTAGGGACTGATCAGAGCCTGAAGGTACAGAGGTGCCGTTCCCCTCACAGCTCCGTAGGCAAGCACCATGGTCGTGTAGCAGATGCGGGCTTCAACTGGAAGCCAGTGGAGTGTGCGGAGGAGCAGGGTGACGTGAGAGAACTTGGGAAGGTTGAACACCAGACGGGCTGCAGCGTTGTAGGGGTTTAATGGCACAGGCAGGGAGCCCAGCCAACAGCGAGTTGCAGTAATCCAGACGGGAGATGACAAGTGCCTGGATTAGGACCTGTGCCGCTTCCTGTGTAAGGTAGGGTCGTATTCTGCGAATGTTGTAGAGCATGAACCTACAGGATCGGGTCACCGCTTTGATGTTAGCGGAGAACGACAGGGTGTTGTCCAGGGTCACACCAAGGTTCTTTGCACTCTGGGAGGAGGACACAACGGAGTTGTCAACCGTGATGGCGAGATCATGGAGCGGGCAGTCCTTCCCCGGGAGGAAGAGCAGCTCCATCTTGCCGAGCTTCAGCTTGAGGTGGTGATCTGTCATCCAAACTGATATGTCTGCCAGACATGCAGAGATGCGATTCGCCACCTGGTTATCAGAAGGGGGAAAGGAGAAGATTAAGTGTGTGTCGTCTGCGTAGCAATGATAGGAGAGACCATGTGAGGATATGACAGAGCTTGGACAGGAGAGGGCCTAGAACTGAGCCCTGGGGGACACCAGTGGTGAGAGCACGTGGTGCGGAGACAGATTCTCGCCACGTCACTTGGTAGGAGCGACCTGTGAGGTAGGACGCAATCCAAGAGTGAGCCGCGCCGGAGATGCCCAACTCGGAGAGGGTGGAGAGGAGGATCTGATGGTTCACAGTATCAAAGGCAGCAGATAGGTCTAGAAGGATGAGAGGTCATTCTGAGAGAGATAGCAAGAGAGTTGGCTAAAGACGGCACGCTCAAGAGTTTTGGAGAGAAAAGAAAGAAGGGATACTGGTCTGTAGTTGTTGACATCGGAGGGATCGAGTGTAGGTTTTTTGAGAAGGGGTGCAACTCTCGCGCTCTTGAAGAGGGAAGGGACATAGCCAGCGGTCAAGGATGAGTTGATGAGCGAGGTGAGGTAAGGGAGAAGGTCTCCGGAAATGGTCTGGAGAAGAGAGGAGGGGATAGGGTCAAGCGGGCAGGTTGTTGGGCGGCCGGCCGTCACAAGTCGCAAGATTTCATCTGAGAGAGAGGGGAGAAAGAAGTCAAAGCATAGGGTAGGGCAGTGTGAGCAGAACCAGCGGTGTCATTTGACTTAATAAATGAGGATCGGATGTCGTCAACCTTCTTTTCAAAATGGTTGACGAAGTCATTCACAGAGAGGGAGGAGAGAGGGGGAGGAGGAGGAGGATTCAGCAGGGAGGAGAATGTGGCAAAGAGCTTCCTAGGGTTAGAGGCAGAGGCTTGAAATTTTGAGTGGTGGAAAGTGGCTTAGCAGCAGAAACAGAGGAAGAAAATGTAGAGAGGAGGGAGTGAAAATATGCAGGTCGGCAGGGAGTCTAGTTTTCCTCCATTTCCACTTGGCTGCCCGGAGCCCTGTTCTGTGAGCTCGCAATGAGTCGTCAAGCCACGGAGCAGGAGAGGAGGACCGAGCCGGCCGGGAGGATATGGGACATAGAGAGTCAAAAGATGCAGAAAGGGAGGAGAGGAGGGTTGAGGAGGCAGAATCAGGAGATTGGAGGGAGAAGGATTGAGCAGAGGGAAGAGATGATAGGATGGAAGAGGAGAGAGTAGCGGGAGAGAGAGAGTGAAGGTCGCGACGGCACATTACCATCTGAGTAGGGGCAGAGTGAGTAGTGTTGGAGGAGAGCGAGAGAGAAAAGGATACAAAGTAGTGGTCGGAGACATGGAGGGGAGTTGCAGTGAGATTAGTAGAAGAACAGCATCTAGTAAAGATGAGGTCAAGCGTATTGCCTGCCTTGTGAGTAGGGGGAAACGGTGAGAGGGTGAGGTCAAAAGAGGAGAGGAGTGGAAAGAAGGAGGCAGAGAGAAATTAGTCAAAGGTAGACGTAGGGAGGTTAAAGTCACCCAGAACTGTGAGGGGTGAGCCATCCTCAGGAAAGGAACTCTCTCCAAGGGAACCTGGAGGGCGATAAATGATAAGGATGTTAAGCTTGAATGGGCTAGTGACTGTGACAGCATGGAATTCAAATGAGGAGATAGACGGATAGGTCAGGGGAGAAAGAGAGAATGTCCACTTGGGAGAGATGAGGATTCCTGTGCCACCGCCCCGCTGACCAGATGCTCCCGGGGTATGCGAGAACACATGGTCAGACGAGGAGAGAGCAGTAGGAGTAGCAGTGTTTTCTGTGGTAATCCATGTTTCCGTCACCGCCAAGAAGTCGAGGGACTGGAGGGTAGTATAGGCTGAGATGAACTCTGCCTTGTTGGCCGCAGAACGGCAGTTCCAGAGGCTGCCGGAGACCTGGAACTCCACGTTGGTCGTGCGTGCAGGGACCACCAGGTTAGAGAGGCAGCAGCCACGCGGTGTGAGGCGTTTGTATGGCCTGTGCGTAGAGGAGAGAACAGGGATAGACAGACACGTAGTTATAGTTAACAGGCTACAGAAAATGCTACACTAATTCAAAGGAGATCGGAATGAAATTAACTAAACATCTGGGGAAGCGAGGCCTCCCTCACTAACCTTTCACTGAAACACTCAAATTCAACTCTTCCAACTTCCACTTTAGAAATTATAATTGCTGTAATCTACAGTAGTTCAATGTTTCCAGGAATAGACTAACTTAGTTTATTCAGCTAGCTAACTTGGTACAGTATTCTTCTGTGAAAACTGCCCAGGGCACCGTATCCTATGACGCCATAGCTAACTAGCATGCTAGCATCCAATAACACACGGTTTAGCACCAGTACTTGGTTACAACAAACTACCAATGGATCATTCATGTCCGTGTCTAGTTCCTTTCATAACGCGGAAGTAATTAAATGTTGGCTAGATAGCACAAAGTCAGTCATGCTAGCTACACAAGTGGACTACACATCTCTAATGTTCAGAAAGTGAAGCTTACGTTGCAAAATTCTCATTGACTAAAATGATACAGTACTGCTAGCTGGTAATGTTGGCTAGCTAGCAGTGGCTGCGGTGTTGACCTCGATATTTTCTCTATACTACACCTTTGTCTTTGATACCAAGACAACTATGTAGCTAGCTAACTTTACACTAATCAAATCATTCCGTTGAAATGTATTTAGTTGCTACAGTACTGCTAGCTGGTATAGTTGGCCAGCTAGCAGTGGCTGCGGTGTTGCTACCCGCTAGCTAGCTAGCTTTAATGGTCCAGGTAGTGGGTTAGCTAGCTAGCCTCGTGCTTCACCGGGCTCAGCCGAATACACTACAATACCTACCTACAATAACTACCTACAATAACTACCTGGATAAACTACCTACAATACCTACCTACAATCTAAATGCATGGTTTAAGCTTTACTCGACACATATAAAGAAGAAGCCAAGCTTACCTCTCTGCTTACCTCCCCGCTTAGAGGAACACAACCTCACCCCATCGCTCCTCAGTTTGCCTACCTGTGTATGACCATTGCCTGCCTGTGACCACGATTCCTGCCTTCTGCGAAGGCTAAATAAACACCTGCCGTGCACTGCGCGTGAATCTACACCTTTTTCGCCCTGAGTATTCATTACAGCCATAGAGTTCCTAGTTTACCCACTCTACCAAAATAACCCAGTAACACAAAACCATTTCTCTGAAACGCCAACTAACACATCATATATATTTCAGGAGAGAGGGACAGGATGTGTGTGGGTGAGATATCTAGGTGGTAGTCTCCAACAACACGGGTTGCATGAGAAGACAAGTGATAGGGTGCCAAGAAGTGCACACATACAGTATACCAGCCAATCAAATTCCTCATATTACTTGAGGAGGGAATATTATATCTGTGCTGATTATGTCCTGTGCCAAACAGCCCATTGAATGTCAGCACAAACATTCTTATTGCATGCTTACACTTATTACTCGAATGTTGTGAGTTCCTATGACAGTTAAATTAAATAAATCATATTTATGTATGCATTTCATTGTCATACAAATATGTTCCGAGAGCAAATGTCAGGGAGATTAGGCTGAGGGGAAAATTGCAGCAGTGCTATTTAAACTGAGGAGGAGCAGCCAGGAGAGCAGAAGGGAGCAGCTCCTCTCTCTCAGGTCATGGGGCATGTCTGTGCCTCAACCTGGCTGAACCTGTAGCTGTACCTGATTGCTGCGGCTGCTGCACTGTAATTATACTATCAGAGAGGGAGCGAGGCATCGTGGCCCCGGGGCCCCAGAAGGCCCCCCCTGACAGGAGTCAGTCACCATCAGAGAGACACTGTGCCCTCCTGCACTCACACCAAGCCAGCACTCTCTTGACTTCACAACCTCCCCTGACCATGGGAGCTGGCCGTACAGGAGCCTGCACCTGTCCAACAAGTTCAGCTCTCTCTCTCTCACAGCCAGCGCATACCACATGTGCATCCTGCACTCCAACATTCTGAACACTTTAAAGGAGTTATAGCGCCAGCCAACAGGAAACAATGGTGGCGACTGCTGATGTGAACCAACACCATTCTTCTCTGTTGGCTCACGGCCCTATGGAGGAAAACTCTAAAACACTTGGTATGGCCAACCTGACAGGAGAACCCATCCAATAGAACATAGAGTGGAGCAGCCCCAGCCAAGGACAAATTGGGGGTAAAAGTTCCTCTCCAGGTGACAATTGTATAAGATTTCATATAATTAATATTGATATTATAAATTATATACATGTATTTGCCCTTCATATTGAAATGTTGGCAGAATCATGGGTGTCTCCGGGGCTTACTTGAAAGATGATGGACTGCACATACAGTACATACATATTAAGCACCACCCCTCTCCTCCTTTCATATTTTCTCCAATTACTTTTCATACATGTACCTTTACCTTTACACAGACACACACAAGTACAGTGTTTTAAAGCTCAGTTTTGACCATGCATTAACACACCACGCTATACACTATAGCAACTATACAATATACACTATATACATTATACACACTATACACTACACACACTATACACTATACACTCTACACACTATACACACTATACACCAGTGGTGGAAAAAGTACCCAGTTGTCATACTTGATTAAAAGTAAAGATCAGGGACGGCCTGTTCAATAGGGCGATATGGGCGACGCACTGCCAAACGGGAAAAGGAAGGGATTTTTTTTCTAATCAATTATATCACGGCAACAGTAGTTATCAGTGTTGTAATCTGATATGACTGCCACTAAATGTCAAATCAGGCTAAAGTCGTGCTTCAAATGGCCCCGCCCGTTTTTGGGGCGATTTCAGTCAGGTTGAAAATCGCCCAGAAGTCTCTCATAGCCTGTCATGTAAAATCTATTTTTTTCAAATTTCAAAGCTTTCAATACATTCTCTATGGGTGTCTGTGGGCTTGCACTTACGCGCTTTCGTCATACGTGACGTAACCATGAACGTAACTAAGAAAATAGCGGCTAGCAGCGTCTCTGTTGCGACCTGCAGTGTGGCGTTATCTTATGTTTTCAATTTGTACACTTAGTGGCGTTATTTTATGTTTTTAATTTGTAGACTTAGTTTACAAACATTCTGCCAACCATGGATTTCCAGTGGTGGGTTTTGGACTGATCTTGTTGATCGTGTACATACCCGCTACGAACGGACTAAATAATGAAAACGCTGCTGGCAGCGGAATCCAATACAGCTGGGAGACTTGGCTGGATGACAGAGTCCCGGACAGAGAAGTGGAGCCGGCCGGCTTCACCCTGGTCAGAGCGGACCGCGATCCTGGTAAGAGAGCGACTCTGTACCCCCGACATTGAACTGCTTTCTGTGTCACTGCGACCTTACTATCTGCCCCGTGAGTTCCCCCAATTGTTTGTTACCGTTGTGTACTGTTGATAATCACAAGTTTACTGGAGAACTGAGACCAAGTAGAGACTTTGGACAGGGTGGATATGGTATAATAAAGGCAGTTTATTCAGAGGTAAAGATATCTGGAATCGCGTGCACGGACTCGTTCGTCAAACTCTTAGGGAGCTATCTGAAGAGAGCCCCGAAAACATTGTGTGCAGACATTTTATACAATAAATGATGTAGGTTGAATCTAGTAGTTCTGATCTTCTGATTGGTCCTGATGAGTTGGGCGAGGTCCCCTCCACTGTTGCATTGGCTCTGAGTCGGGTTCTCTGTCTTCAAATGTTCAGCCTAAAGAGAGGGGATTTTTGTGTGTGTGTGTGTGTGTGTTTAACAGTGATGATGTGTGTGTGTGTGTGTGTTATCAGTGATGATGTGTGTGTGTGTGTGTGTGTGTGTGTGTGTGTGTGTCCTCAGAGCAAGAACTCGTGAGTTGGAAGAACTGAGAGACCTATGGCGTGGGTGTTGTCCTTGGCCACCTGCTGACAAGGCTGACAAGATAGGACTATTTTGTCCATTGTTATAGGATAGGAACAGCATTGATTGAAAACAAACGCCCAACACAAAATGGGTCATGCACAAGATTTTAGTCAGACCAAGCTATAACATTATATGTTTACTACGACAGTACATTCAACCAAAAGCTAATATAACAAAGGCATCAGAGATTATTTATAATCTGTCACAGAAACTGGAATCCATCTCCCCAGATCAGTCAATAAATGCTTCTGGTATTGACTTATATGCTGCCCCTGTCTTCATGTTGTTGCTGGACATATCTTTTTTAAAATGTGTGTAGGTCACCTAAATCATCAGAAAAATTGCCCCTCCTGAGAATTTTTTCAGGAGCCGCCACTGGTAAAGATACCTTAATAGAAAATGACTCAAGTAAAAGTGAAAGTCACCCAGTAAAATACTACTTGAGTTAAAGTCTAAAAGTATATACCTAAGTATAAATAGTAAATGTAATTGTTAAAATATACTTAAGTTTCAAAAGTAAAAGTAAAAGTACAAATCATTATATTAAGCAAACCAGATGGTGCCATATTATTGTTTGATTTATTTACAGGAAGCAAGGGGTACACTCCAACACTCATAATTTACAAACGAAGCATGTGTGTTTAGTGAGTCCGCCAGATCAGAGGCAGTAGGGATGACCAGGGATGTTGTCTTGATAAGCATGTGAATCGGACCCTTTTCCTGTCCTGCTAAGCATTGAAAATGTAACGAGAACTTTTGGGTGTCAGGAAAAAAATGTATGGAGTAAAACGTTTTTTTTTTTTAGTAATGTAGAAAGACTTCATAGTTAGTGAGTGCACACATTTTTTTTTTTCATAATGGCCCCCCGAGGGAATCAAACCCACAACCCTGGCGTTGCAAGCGCCATGCTCTACCAACTGAGCTACACGGGGCCTATATACACTATATACACTATTCACACTATACACAATAAACTAACTATACACTATACACACTATACAATATACATTCTATACACTATACACACTATACACTATACACTATAGACACTATTCACTCCACACTATACAAACTAATCACTCTACACACTATACATTATACACACTATACACGGTACACTATACACACTATACACTATACACACTATACACTATACACACTATACACACTATACACACTATAAACGATACACACTATACACACTATACACTATATACACTATACACACTATATACTATACACACCATATACACACTATATACACTATACACTATACACACTATACACACTATACACACTATACAATATACACTATATACACTAAACACTATACACACTATACAAACTATAAACACTATACACTATACACTATAAACACTATACAATATACACTCTAAACACTATAAACACTATAAACACTGTACATAGTACACTATACACACTATACACTCTACACTATACACACTATAAACTCCACACTTTAATGTACAGATACAGTACAGTACTTTAAAGTATTTTTACTTAAGTACTTTACACCACTGCTATACACATTATATGCATTTTACACTATACACTATACACACTGTACACTATACACATTATACACATGATACACTATACACACTATACACACAATACAATTTACACTATACACACTATACACTATACACACTACAGACACAGTACACTATACACACTGTACACACTATACACCATACACACTATACACACTATACACTATATACACTATACAAACTATAAACACTATACACACTATACATTATACACATTATACACTCTACACACTATACACTATACACAAGATACACTATACACACTATAAACTATACACACTATACACTATACACACTATACACACTATACACTGTACACATTATACACACTATACACACTATACACTGTACACACTATACACTATACACACTATACAATATACCCTATATACACTACAAATTATACAATATTCACACTATACACACTATGCACTATACACACTATACAATATACACGATATACACAATACAGTATACACTATACACACTATAAACAATGTACACGATATACACAGTACATACTATACAATATACACACTATACACTATACACACTATACAGACTATACACACTATACAAACTATACACACTATAAACACTATACACTATACACACTATACAGTATTCACACAATACACTATACACACTATACACCATACACTATACATAGTATATAATATACACTATATACACTATATACACTATACACTATACACTATACACAACATACACTATACACACTATACACTGTACACTATACACACTATACACTCTACACTATACACACTATACACTCTACACACTATACACTATACACAAGATACATTATACACACTATAAACTATACACACTATACACTATACACACTATACACACTATACACTATACACACTATACACTATACACACTATACACTATACAGACTATACACACTATACACACTATACACACTATAAACACTATACACAATATACACTATACAGTATACACACTATACACTATACACTATACACACTATACACACTATCATCTATACACACTATACACTATACACACTATACGCTATATACACTATACACACTATATACATTATACACACTATACAATATACACTTTATACACTAAACACTATACACACTATACAAACTATAAACACTATACACTATACACTATAAACACTATACAAAATACACTCTAAACACTATAAACACTATACACACTGTACATAGTACACTATACACACTATACACTCTACACTATACACACTGTAAACTCCACACTCTAAAGTACAGATACAGTACCGTACAGTACTTTTTACTTAAGTACTTTACACCACTGCTATACACATTATATGCATTTTACACTATACACTATACACACTGTACACTATACACATTATACACACGATACACTATACACACTATACACACAATACAATTTACACTATACACACTATACACTATACACACTATACACACAAAACACTATACACACTGTACACACTATACACACTATACACACTATACACTATATACACTATACACACAATACACTATACACACTGTACACACTATACACACTATACACACTATACACTATATACACTATATACACTATACAAACTATAAACACTAAACACTATACACACTATACACTATAAACACTAAAACAGTATTCACACTATACACTATACACACTATACACTGTACACACTATACACTATACACACTATACAATATAGACTATATACACTACAAATTATACACTATTCACACTATACACACTATACACACTATGCACTATACACACTATACAATATACACTATATACACAATACAGTATACACTATACACACTATAAACACTATACACAATATACATAGTACATACTATACAATATACACACTATACACTATGCACACTATACACACTATACACTATATACACTATATACACTATACAGACTATACACACTATACAAACTATAAACACTATACACTATACACACTATACAGTATTCACACTATACACTGTACATAATATACACTACATTTACATTTACATTTACGTCATTTAGCAGACGCTCTTATCCAGAGCGACTTACAAATTGGTGCATTCACCTTATAGCCAGTGGGATAACCACTTCACAATATGTTTTTTGTTTTGTTTTTTGGGGGTGGGGTAAGGGGGGGTAGAAGGATTACTTTATCCTATCCCAGGTATTGCTTAAAGAGGTGGGGTTTCAAATGTCTCCGGAAGGTGGTGAGTGACTCCGCTGTCCTGGCGTCGTGAGGGAGCTTGTTCCACAATTGGGGTGCCAGAGCAGCGAACAGTTTTGACTGGGCTGAGCGGGAACTGTGCTTCCGCAGAGGTAGGGGGGCCAGCAGGCCAGAGGTGGATGAACGCAATGCCCTCATTTGGGTGTAGGGAATGATCAGAGCCTGAAGGTACGGAGGTGCCGTTCCCCTCACAGCTCTGTAGGCAAGCACTCTTGTAGCAGATGCAAGCTTCAACTGGAAGCCAGTGGAGTGTGCGGAGGAGCGGGGTGACGTGAGAGAACTTGGGAAGGTTGAACACCAGACGGGCTGCGGCATTCTGGATGAGTTGTAGGGGTTTAATGGCACAGGCAGGGAGCCCAGCCAACAGCGAGTTGCAGTAATCCAGACGGGAGATGACAAGTGCCTGGATTAGGACCTGTGCCGCTTCCTGTGTAAGGCAGGGTCGTACTCTCCGAATGTTGTAGAGCATGAACCTACAGGATCGGGTCACCGCCTTGATGTTAGCGGAGAACGACAGGGTGTTGTCCAGGGTCATGGCAAGGCTCTTCGCACGCTGGGAGGAGGACACAACAGAGTTGTCAACCGTGATGGCAAGATCATGGAACGGGCAGTCCTTCCCCGGGAGGAAGAGCAGCTCCGTCTTGCCGAGGTTCAGCTTGAGGTGATGATCCGTCATCCACACTGATATGTCTGCCAGACATGCAGAGATGCGATTCGCCACCTGGTTATCAGAAGGGGGAAAGGAGAAGATTAATTGTGTGTCGTCTGCGTAGCAATGATAGGAGAGGCCATGTGAGGATATGACAGAGCCAAGTGACTTGGTGTATAGAGAGAATAGGAGAGGGCCTAGAACTGAGCCCTGGGGGACACCAGTGGTGAGAGCACGTGGTGCGGAGACAGATTCTCGCCACGCCACTTGGTAGGAGCGACCGGTCAGGTAGGACGCAATCCAAGAGTGAGCCGCGCCGGAGATGCCCAACTCTGAGAGGGTGGAGAGGAGGATCTGATGGTTCACAGTATCAAAGGCAGCAGACAGGTCTAGAATGACAAGAGCAGAGGAGAGAGAGTTAGCTTTAACAGTGCGGAGAGCCTCCGGGATACAGAGAAGAGCAGTCTCAGTTGAATGACCAGTCTTGAAACCTGACTGGTTTGGATCAAGAAGGTCATTCTGAGAGATATAGCAAGAGAGTTGGCTAAAGACGGCACGCTCAAGAGTTTTGGAGAGAAAAGAAAGAAGGGATACTGGTCTGTAGTTGTCGACATCAGAGGGATCGAGTGTTGGTTTTTTGAGAAGGGGTGCAACTCTCGCTCTCTTGAAGACGGAAGGGACATAGCCAGCGGTCAAGGATGAGTTGATGAGCGAGGTGAGGTAAGGGAGAAGGTCACCGGAGATGGTCTGGAGAAGAGAGGAGGGGATAGGGTCAAGCGGGCAGGTTGTTGGGCGGCCGGCCGTCACAAGTCGCAAGATTTCATCTGGAGAGAGAGGGGAGAAAGAAGTCAAAGCATAGGGTAGGGCAGTGTGAGCAGGACCAGCAGTGTAATTTGACTTAACAAACGAGGATCAGATGTCGTCAACCTTCTTTTCAAAATGGTTGACGAAGTCATCCACAGAGAGGGAGGAGGGGGGGGAGGGGGAGGAGGATTCAGCAGGGAGGAGAAGGTGGCAAAGAGCTTCCTAGGGTTAGAGGCAGATGCTTGGAATTTAGAGTGGTAGAAAGTGGCTTTAGCAGCAGAAACAGATGAAGAAAATGTAGAGAGGAGGGAGTGAAAAGATGCCAGGTCCGCAGGGAGTCTAGTTTTCCTCCATTTCCGCTCGGCTGCCCGGAGCCCTGTTCTGTGAGCTCGCAATGAGTCGTCAAGCCACGGAGCAGGAGGGGAGGACCGAGCCGGCCGGGGGGATAGGGGACATAGAGAGTCAAAGGATGCAGAATGGGAGGAGAGGAGGGTTGAGGAGGCAGAATCAGGAGATTGGAGGGAGAAGGATTGAGCAGAGGGAAGAGATGATAGGATGGAAGAGGAGAGAGTAGCGGGAGAGAGAGAGCGAAGGTTGCGACGGCGCATTACCATCTGAGTAGGGGCAGAGTGAGTAGTGTTGGAGGAGAGCGAGAGAGAAAAGGATACAAAGTAGTGGTCGGAGACATGGAGGGGAGTTGCAGTGAGATTAGTAGAAGAACAGCATCTAGTAAAGATGAGGTCAAGCGTATTGCCTGCCTTGTGAGTAGGGGGGGACGGTGAGAGGGTGAGGTCAAAAGAGGAGAGGAGTGGAAAGAAGAAGGCGGAGAGAAATGATTCAAAGGTAGACGTAGGGAGGTTGAAGTCACCCAGAACTGTGAGGGGTGAGCCATCCTCAAGAAAGGAACTTATCAAGGCGTTAAGCTCATTGATGAACTCTCCAAGGGAACCTGGAGGGCGATAAATGACAAGGATGTTAAGCTTGAATGGGCTAGTGACTGTGACAGCATGGAATTCAAATGAGGAGATAGACAGATGGGTCAGGGGAAAAAGAGAGAATGTCCACTTGGGAGAGATGAGGATTCCTGTGCCACCACCCTGCTGACCAGTTGCTGTCGGGGTATGCGAGAACACATGGTCAGACGAGGAGAGAGCAGTAGGAGTAGCAGTGTTTTCAGTGGTAATCCATGTTTCCGTCAGCGCCAAGAAGTCGAGGGACTGGAGGGTAGCATAGGCTGAGATGAACTCTGCCTTGTTGGCCGCAGAACGGCAGTTCCAGAAGCTGCCGGAGACCTGGAACTCCACGTGGGTGGTGCGTGCAGGAACCACCAGGTTAGAGAGGCAGCAGCCACGCGGTGTGAGGCGTTTGTATAGCATGTGCGGAGAGGAGAGAACAGGGATAGACAGAGGCATAGTTGACAGGCTACAGAAAACGGCTACAATAATGCAAAGGAGATTGGAATGAAATGAACTAAACATCTGGGAAAGCAAGAGAGCGGGGCCTCCCTCACTTACGTTTCACTGAAACACCCAAATATAACTCTCCCAACTTCCACCTCAGAAACTATAATTGTTGTAAACTACAGCGGTTCAATGTTTTCTAGGAATAGACTAACTTAGTTTATTCAGCTAGCTAACTTGGTACAGTATTCTTCCGTGAAAACCGTCCAGGGCACCTAGTCATATGACGCCACAGCCAACTAGCATGCCGGACTCCAACAACACGGTTTAGCACCAATACTCGGCCACAACAAACCACCAGTGTGTCAACACTCCAAGCAGATCATTCGTGTCCGTGTCTAACGTTGTGGGTTAGTCCCGACAGCTTGAGCGAGTCCGTCGTCAACTTATTCAGCCAGTTAGTTAGCTAGAATAGTTAGCATACTAGCTAGCCATTGCTTTCTGCCAACGAAGAAACCCCTCCTCCCACGGCACGAACACACAGAGAGAGCCAAGCTAACGTTAACTAGTCACCCATGTCCCGAATTCCCTTGAACGACTCTGGCTACCAGTATGTAAAAACAAAACACAAATGTAGGTTATAACTTCCCCTAGCAGCTACTGTTAGCTAGCCAAGTGCAAAGCTAGCCACTGAATTGACTCAGCCAGTTCGCGTCTGTTCGCTAGGTCGTTCCAGCTATTGTTTAGTAGCTATCCAGGTAGCAACAAGCTAGCTACATTTCAAGCACAGTAGCCACTTACTACCTAACGTTAACGCTTCAGACAATGAGGTTAGAAAAACAGCTGAATGGTAGGCATTATTGTATGTAATTATTGTAGGCAGCTAGATGGCGTAATTACAGGTACTCTCAGGCGTGAAAACACTATCCACAGTTGCTAATAGTTACCAGTAGCTACCCGCTAGCTAGTCCAGGTAGTGGGTTAGCCAGCTTCGTGCTTCACCGGGCTCAGCCAAATACAATACTAACATACAATAATTACAACCCACGATAACAACCTACAATACCTAACTACAATCTAAATACATAGTTTAAGCTTTAATCGACAAAGACCAAACTATGTATATAAGCCATTTAAGCCAAGCATACCTCAAGTTTACCTCCCGCCAGAGAGAAACATAACCTCACCCGACAACACCACTGCTATACACATTATATTCATTGTACACTATACACTATACACACTGTACACTATACACATTATACACACAAAACACTATACACACTATACACACAATACAATTTACACTATACACTATACACACTAAACACCATACACTATACACACTATACAATATACACTATATACACTATATACACTATATACACTATATACACTATACACTATACATTATTCATACTATACACACTATACACTGTACACTATACACACTATACACTATAGACATGTTACACTATACACACTATACACTATACACACAATAAACTATACACACTATACACTATTCACACTATACACACTATACACACTATGCACTATACACACTATACAATATACACTATATACACAATACAGTATACACTATACACATTTTAAACACTATACACGATATACACAGTACATACTATACAATATACACACTATACACTATATACACTATATACACTATATACACTATACAGACTATACACACTATACAAACTATACACACTATACAAACTATAAACACTATACACTATACACACTATACACACTATACACCATACACTATACAATATACACTATATACACTATATACACTATACACTATACATTATTCACACTATACACTGTACACTATACACACTATACACTGTACACACTATACACTATACACACGATACACTATACACACTATACACTATACACACTATACACTATACACACTATACACACTATACACTGTACACATTATACACACTATACAGACTATACACTATACACACTATACACTATACACACTATACAATATACACACTATACAATATACACTATATACACTACATACACTATACACTATACATTATTCACACTATACACACTATACAATGTACACTATACACACTATACACTATACACACGATACACTATACACACTATACAATATACACACAATAAACTATACACACTATACACTATAAACACTATACAATATACACTCTAAACACTATAAACACTATATGCACTGTACATAGTACACACTATACACTCTACACTATACACATTATAAACTCCACACTCTAAAGTACAGATACAGTACAGTACAGTACATTAAAGTATTTTTACTTAAGTACTTTACACCACTGCTATACACATTATATGCATTGTACACTATACACTATACACAATGTACACCATACACATTATACACACGATACACTACACACACTATACACACAATACAATTTACACTATACACACTATACACTATACACACTATACACACAATACACTATACACACTATACACACTATAAACACTATACATGATATACACAGTACATACTATACAATATACACACTATGCACTATACAAAATATACAATATAGACTATATACAAAATACAGTATACACTATACACACTATAAACACTATACATGATATACACAGTACATACTATACACAATATACAAACTATAAACAGTATACAAACTATACAGTATTCACACTATACACTATACATAATATACACTATAAACACTATACACCATACACTATACACACTATACACCATACACTATACACACTATACAATATACAATATTCACTATATACACTATATACACTATACATTATTCACACTATACACACTATACACTGTACACTATACACACTATACACTCTACACTATACACACTATACACTCTACACACTATACACTATACAAACAATACACTATACACACTATACACTATACACACTATAAACTATACACACTATACACTATACACACTATACACACTATACACTGTACACATTATACACACTATACACACTATACAATATACACACTATACATTATACACACTATACACTACATACTATACACTATACACACTATACACACTATAAATACTAAAACACTATACACAATATACACTATACACTATACACACTATACACACTATACACTATACACACTATATGCTATATACACTATACACACTATACACTATACACACTATATACATTATACACTATACACACTATAGACACTATACAATATACACTATATACACTAAAGACTATACACACTATACAAACTATAAACACTATACACTATACACTATAAACACTATACAATACACACTCTAAACACTATAAACACTATACACACTGTACATAGTACACTATACACACTATACACGCTACACTATATACACTATAAACTCCACACTCTAAAGTACAGATAGAGTACAGTACAGTACTTTAAAGTATTTTTACTTAAGTTCTTTACACCACTGCTAAACACATTATATGCATTTTACACTATTCACTATACACACTGTACACTATACACATTATACACACGATACACTATACACACTATACACACAATACAATTTACACTATACACACTATACACTATACACACTAAACACACAATACACTATACACACTGTACACACTATACACACTATACACTATATACACTATACACTAAATAAACTATGCACACTGTACACACTATACACACTATACACACTACACACTATACACACTATACATACTATACACTATAAACACTAAAACAATATTCACACTATACACTATACACTGTACACACTATACACTATACACATTATACAATATACACTATGTACACTACAAATTATACACTATTCAAACTATACACACTATACACTATAAACACTAAAACAGTATTCACACTATACACTATATACACTATACACACTATACACTGTTCACACTATACACACTATACAATATACACTATATACACTACAAATTATACACTATTCACACTATACACACTATACAATATAAACTATATACAAAATACAGTATACAGTATACACTATACACACTATAAACACTATACATGATATACACAGTACATACTATACACACTATACAAACTATAAACACAATACACTATACACACTATACAGTATTCACACTATACACTATACATAATATACACTATACACACTATACACCATACACTATACACACTATACAATGTACACTATATATACTATATACACTATACACTATACATTATTCACACTATACACACTATACACTGTACACTATACACACTATACACTATACAAAAGATACAGTATACACACTATACACTATAAACACAATAAACTATACACACTATACACTATTCACACTATACACACTATACACACTATGCACTATACACACTATACAATATACACTATATACACAATACAGTATACACTATACACACTATAAACACTATACACGATATACACAGTACATACTATACAATATACACAAATTACACTATACACACTCTACACTACACACACTATACACTCAAAACACTATACACTATACACACAATACACTATACACACTATACACTATACACACTATAAACTATACACACTATACACTATACACACTGTACACATTATACACACTATACACACTATACACTATACACACTATACAATATACACACTATAAACTACACAGTATACACTATACACACTATACACTATACAGACTATACACACAATACACTATAAATAATATAAACACTATACACAAAATACACTATACACTATACACACTATACTCTATACACACTATACACTATACACACTATACGCTATACACATTATACACACGATAAACTATACACACTATACACACAATACAATTTACACTATACACACTATACACTATACACACTATACACACTATACACTATACACACTATATACATTATACACTATACACACTATACACACTATACAATATACACTATATACACTAAACACTATACACACTATACAAACTATAAACACTATACACTATACACTATAAACACTATACAATATACACTCTAAACACTATAAACACTATACACGCTGTACATAGTACACTATACACACTATACACTCTACACTATATACACTATAAACTCCACACTCTAAAGTACAGATACAGTACAGTACAGTACTTTAAAGTAGTTTTACTTAAGTACTTTACACCACTGCTATACACATTATATGCATTTTACACTATACACTATACACACTGTACACTATACACATTATACACACGAACACTATACACACTATACACACAATACAATTTACACTATACACACTATACACTATACACACTAAACACACAATACACTATACACACTGTACACACTATACACACTATACACTATATACACTATACACACAATACACTATACACACTGTACACACGATACACACTATACACACTATACACAATATACACTATACACACTATACACTATAAACACTAAAACAGTATTCACACTATTCACTATACACTGTACACACTATACGCTATACACACTATACAATATACACTATATACACTACACATTATACACTATTCACACTATACACACTTTACACCATAAACACTAAAACAGTATTCACACTATACACTATACACGGTACACACTATGCACTATACACACTATGCAATATACAGTATATACACAATACAGTATACACTATACACTCACTATAAACACTATAAACTATATACACTATACAGACTATACACACTAAACAAACTATAAACACTATACACTATACACACTATACAGTATTCACACTATACACTATACATAATATACACTATACACACTATACACCATACATTATACACACTATACAATATACACTATATACACTATACACTATACATTATTCCACTATACACACTATACACTGTACACCATACACACGATACACTTTACAAACAATACACTATACACACTATACACACAATAAACTATACACACTATACACTACACACACTATACACTGTACAAATTATACACACTATACACACTATACACTATACAAACTATACACTATACACACTATACACTACACACTATACACACTATACAAACTATACACACTATACACACTATACACACTATACACTATATACACTATACACTATACACACTATACACTCTACACTATATACACTATACACTCTACACACTATACACTATACACACGATACACAATACACTATACACACTATACACACTATACACACTATACCCTATACACACTATACACACTATACACTATACACATTATACACACTATACACACTATACACTATACACACTATACTCTATACACTATACAAACTATGAACACTATACACTATACACTATATACACTACACACTATATATAATATCATAATATGCCATTTAGCAGACGCTTTTATCCAAAGTGACTTACAGTCATGTGCTATACACACTACACTCTATATACACTATACACTATACACACTATACAGTATTCACACTATACACACTATACACTATACATACTATACACTATACACACTATACGCACTATACACACTATATACTATACAAACTATACACTATTCACACTACATACTATACACACTATACAGACAATACACTATACACACCATAGAAACTAAACACTATACAGACTATAAAATATACACAATTTCCACACTATACACTATACACACTATACACTATACACACTATACACAGTAAACACACAATACACTATACACACTATACCCTATACACACTATACACACTATACACTATACACACTATACAGACTATAAACTATACATAATATCCACACTATACACTATAAACACTATACACTATACACACTATACACTTTACACACCACACACACTATACACTATACACCCTATACACTATACACACTATAAACACTATACACTATATACTATATACAATATGCACTATACACACTGTACACACTGTACACACTATACACACTATACTCTATACACACTATACACTATGCACTATACACACTATATATTATACACACTATACACTTTTCTCACTATACACAATACACACTATACACACTATACACACTATACACACAATACACTATACACACTATACAGACTATAAACTATACACAATTTCCACACTATTCACTTTACACTGTACACTATAAACACTATACATTATACACACTATACAAACTATACACTATACACACTGTACACTGTACACACTATACACTATACACTATACACACTATACACTTTACACACTATACACACTATACACTATAAACACTATACACACTATACACTATACACACTATAAACTATACACACTAAACACTATACACACTATACACACTATACACTATACACATTATATACACTATACACACTATACACTGTCCACACTATACACTATACACACTATACACTATACACACTCTACACTATACACTATACACACTATACACTATACACACTATACACTATAAACACTAAAACAGTATTCACACTATTCACTATACACTGTACACACTATACGCTATACACACTATACAATATACACTATATACACTACACATTATACACTATTCACACTATACACACTTTACACTATAAACACTAAAACAGTATTCACACTATACACTATACACGGTACACACTATGCACTATACACACTATGCAATATACACTATATACACAATACAGTATACACTATACACACACTATAAACACTATACACAATATACACAGTACATACTATACAATATATACACTATACACTATATACACTATACAGACTATACACACTAAACAAACTATAAACACTATACACTATACACACTATACAGTATTCACACTATACACTAAACATAATATACACTATACACACTATACACCATACACTATACACACTATACAATATACACTATATACACTATACACTATACATTATTCCACTATACACACTATACACTGTACACCATACACACGATACACTTTACAAACAATACACTATACACACTATACACACAATAAACTATACACACTATACACTATACACACTATACACTATACACACTATACACAGTAAACACACAATACACTATACACACTATACCCTATACACACTATACACACTATACACTATACACACTATACAGACTATAAACTATACATAATATCCACACTATACACTATAAACACTATACACTATACACACTATACACTTTACACACCACACACACTATACACTATACACCCTATACACTATACACACTATAAACACTATACACTATATACTATATACAATATGCAATATACACACTGTACACACTGTACACACTATACACACTATACTCTATACACACTATTCACTATACACTATACACACTATACACTATACACACTATATATTATACACACTATACACTTTTCTCACTATACACAATACACACTATACACACTATACACACTATACACACAATACACTATACACACTATACACACTATACAGACTATAAACTATACACAATTTCCACACTATTCACTATACACACTGTACACTATAAACACTATACATTATACACACTATACAAACTATACACTATACACACTGTACACTGTACACACTATACACTATACACTATACACACTATACACTTTACACACTATACACACTATACACACTATACACTATAAACACTATACACACTATACACTATACACCCTATACACTATACACACTATAAACACTATACACTATATACTATATACAATATGCACTATACACACTGTACACACTGTACACACTATACACACTATACTCTATACACACTATACACTATACACTATACACACTATACACTATACACACTATATATTATACACACTATACACTTTTCTCACTATACACAATACACACTATACACACTATACACACTATACACACAATACACTATACACACTATACACACTATACAGACTATAAACTATACACAATTTCCACACTATTCACTATACACACTGTACACTATAAACACTATACATTATACACACTATACAAACTATACACTATACACACTGTACACTGTACACACTATACACTATACACTATACACACTATACACTTTACACACTATACACACTATACACACTATACACTATAAACACTATACACACTATACACTATACACAATATAAACTATACACACTAAACACTATACACACTATACACACTATACACTATACACATTATATACACTATACACACTATACACTGTCCACACTATACACTATACACACTATACACTATACACACTCTACACTATACACTATACACACTATACACTATACACACTATACACTATAAACACTAAAACAGTATTCACACTATTCACTATACACTGTACACACTATACGCTATACACACTATACAATATACACTATATACACTACACATTATACACTATTCACACTATACACACTTTACACTATAAACACTAAAACAGTATTCACACTATACACTATACACGGTACACACTATGCACTATACACACTATGCAATATACACTATATACACAATACAGTATACACTATACACACACTATAAACACTATACACAATATACACAGTACATACTATACAATTTATACACTATACACTATATACACTATACAGACTATACACACTAAACAAACTATAAACACTATACACTATACACACTATACAGTATTCACACTATACACTAAACATAATATACACTATACACACTATACACCATACACTATACACACTATACAATATACACTATATACACTATACACTATACATTATTCCACTATACACACTATACACTGTACACCATACACACGATACACTTTACAAACAATACACTATACACACTATACACACAATAAACTATACACACTATACACTATACACACTATACACTGTAAAAATTATACACACTATACACACTATACACTATACAAACTATACACTACACACTATACACACTATACAAACTATACACACTATACACACTATACACACTATACACTATACACACTATACACTCTACACTATATACACTATACACTCTACACACTATACACTATACACACGATACACAATACACTATACACACTATACACACTATACACACTATACCCTATACACACTATACACACTATACACTATACACATTATACACACTATACACACTATACACTATACACACTATACGCTATACACTATGCAAACTATGAACACTATACACTATACACTATATACACTACACACTATATATAATATCATAATATGCCATTTAGCAGACGCTTTTATCCAAAGTGACTTACAGTCATGTGCTATACACAGTACACTATATACACTATACACTATACACTATACAGTATTCACACTATACACACTATACACTATACACACTATACACTATACACACTATACGCACTATACACACTATACACTATACAAACTATACACTATTCACACTACATACTATACACACTATACAGACAATACACTATACACACCATAGAAACTACACACTATACAGACTATAAACTATACACAATTTCCACACTATACACTATATACACTATACATTATACACTTTATACACAGTAAACACACAATACACTATACACACTATACCCTATACACACTATACACACTATACACTATACACACTATACAGACTATAAACTATACATAATATCCACACTATACACTATAAACACTATACACTATACACACTATACAGTATTCACACTATACACTATAGATAATATACACTATACACACTATACACCATACACTATACACACTATACAATATACACTATATACACTATATACACTATACACTATACATTATTCACACTATACACACTATACACTGTACACCATACACACTATACACTAAACACACGATACACTATACACACTATACACTATACACATAATAAACTATACACACTATACACTATACACACTATACACACTATACACTGTACACATAATACACACTATACACACTATACACACTATACACTACACACAATACACTATACACACTATACCCTATAAATATTATACACACTATACAATATACACTATATACACTACACATTATACACTATTCACACTATACACACTTTACACTATAAACACTAAAACAGTATTCACACTATACACTATACACGGTACACACTATGCACTATACACACTATGCAAAATACACTATATACACAATACAGTATACACTATACACACACTATAAACACTATACACAATATACACAGTACATACTATACAATATATACACTATACACTATATACACTATACAGACTATACACACTAAACAAACTATAAACACTATACACTATACACACTATACAGTATTCACACTATACACTGAACATAATATACACTATACACACTATACACCATACACTATACACACTATACAATATACACTATATACACTATACACTATACATTATTCCACTATACACACTATACACTGTACACCATACACACGATACACTTTACAAACAATACACTATACACACTATACACACAATAAACTATACACACTATACACTATACACACTATACACTGTAAAAATTATACACACTATACACACTATACACTATACAAACTATACACTACACACTATACACACTATACAAACTATACACACTATACACACTATACACACTATACACTATATACACTATACACTATACACACTATACACTCTACACTATATACACCATACACTCTACACACTATACACTATACACACGATACACAATACACTATACACACTATACACACTATACACACTATACCCTATACACACTATACACACTATACACTATACACATTATACACACTATACACACTATACACTATACACACTATACGCTATACACTATGCAAACTATGAACACTATACACTATACACTATATACACTACACACTATATATAATATCATAATATGCCATTTAGCAGACGCTTTTATCCAAAGTGACTTACAGTCATGTGCTATACACATTACACTATATACACTATACACTATACACTATACAGTATTCACACTATACACACTATATACTATACACACTATACACTATACACACTATATGCACTATACACACTATACACTATACAAACTATACACTATTCACACTACATACTATACACACTATACAGACAATACACTATACACACCATAGAAACTACACACTATACAGACTATAAACTATACACAATTTCCACACTATACACTATATACACTATACATTATACACTTTATACACAGTAAACACACAATACACTATACACACTATACCCTATACACACTATACACACTATACACTATACACACTATACAGACTATAAACTATACATAATATCCACACTATACACTATAAACACTATACACTATACACACTATACAGTATTCACACTATACACTATAGATAATATACACTATACACACTATACACCATACACTATACACACTATACAATATACACTATATACACTATATACACTATACACTATACATTATTCACACTATACACACTATACACTGTACACCATACACACTATACACTAAACACACGATACACTATACACATAATAAACTATACACACTATACACTATACACACTATACACACTATACACTGTACACATAATACACACTATACACACTATACACACTATACACTACACACAATACACTATACACACTATACCCTATAAATATTATACACACTATACACTATACACACTATACATACTATAAACTATACATAATATCCACACTATACACTATACACACTATACACTATACACACTATACACTATACACACTATACAAACTATACACTATACACACTGTACACTATACACATTATACATACCACACACACTATACACACTATACACCCTATACACTATATACACTATACACTATTCTCACTATACACAATACACACTATACACACTATACACACAATACACTATACACATAATACACTATACACACTATACACTATACACACTATACAGACTATAAACTATACACAATTTCCACACTATTCACTATACACACTGTACACTATACACACTATACATTATACACACTATACAAACTATACACTATACACACTGTACACTATACACACTATACACACTATACACTTTACACACCACACACACTATACACTATACACCCTATACACTATACACACTATAAACACTATACACTATATACTATATACAATATGCACTATACACACTGTACACACTGTACACACTATACACACTATACTCTATACACACTATACACTATACACTATACACACTATACACTATACACACTATATATTATACACACTATACACTTTTCTCACTATACACAATACACACTATACACACTATACACACTATACACACAATACACTATACACACTATACACACTATACAGACTATAAACTATACACAATTTCCACACTATTCACTATACACACTGTACATTATAAACACTATACATTATACACACTATACAAACTATACACTATACACACTGTACACTGTACACACTATACACTATACACACTATACACTTTACACACTATACACACTATACACACTATACACTATAAACACTATACACACACTATACACTATACACACTATAAACTATACACACTAAACACTATACACACTATACACTATACACATTATATACACTATACACACTATACACTGTCCACACTATACACTATACACACTATACACTATACACACTCTACACTATACACTATACACACTATACACTATACACACTATACACTATAAACACTAAAACAGTATTCACACTATTCACTATACACTGTACACACTATACGCTATACACACTATACAATATACACTATATACACTACACATTATACACTATTCACACTATACACACTTTACACTATAAACACTAAAACAGTATTCACACTATACACTATACACGGTACACACTATGCACTATACACACTATGCAATATACACTATATACACAATACAGTATACACTATACACACACTATAAACACTATACACAATATACACAGTACATACTATACAATATATACACTATACACTATATACACTATACAGACTATACACATTAAACAAACTATAAACACTATACACTATACACACTATACAGTATTCACACTATACACTATACATAATATACACTATACACACTATACACCATACACTATACACACTATACAATATACACTATATACACTATACACTATACATTATTCCACTATACACACTATACACTGTACACCATACACACGATACACTTTACAATCAATACACTATACACACTATACACACAATAAACTATACACACTATACACTATACACACTATACACTGTACAAATTATACACACTATACACACTATACACTATACACACTATACATTATACACACTATACAAACTATACACTATACACACTGTACACTATACACATTATACATACCACACACACTATACACACTATACACCCTATACACTATATACACTATGCACTATACACACTGTACACACTGTACACACTATACACACTATACTCTATACACACCATACACACTATATATTATACACACTATACACTATTCTCACTATACACAATACATACTATACACACTATACACACAATACACTATACACATAATACACTATACACACTATACACTATACACACTATACAGACTATAAACTATACACAATTTCCACACTATTCACTATACACACTGTACACTATACACACTATACATTATACACACTATACAAACTATACACTATACACACTGTACACTATACACACTATACACACTATACACTTTACACACCACACACACTATACACTATACACCCTATACACTATACACACTATAAACACTATACACTATATACTATATACAATATGCACTATACACACTGTACACACTGTACACACTATACACACTATACTCTATACACACTATACACTATACACTATACACACTATACACTATACACACTATATATTATACACACTATACACTTTTCTCACTATACACAATACACACTATACACACTATACACACTATACACACAATACACTATACACACTATACACACTATACAGACTATAAACTATACACAATTTCCACACTATTCACTATACACACTGTACATTATAAACACTATACATTATACACACTATACAAACTATACACTATACACACTGTACACTGTACACACTATACACTATACACTATACACACTATACACTATAAACACTAAAACAGTATTCACACTATTCACTATACACTGTACACACTATACACTATACACACTATACAATATACACTATATACACTACACATTATACACTATTCACACTATACACACTTTACACTATAAACACTAAAACAGTATTCACACTATACACTATACACGGTACACACTATGCACTATACACACTATGCAATATACACTATATACACAATACAGTATACACTATACACACACTATAAACACTATACACAATATACACAGTACATACTATACAATATATACACTATACACTATATACACTATACAGACTATACACACTAAACAAACTATAAACACTATACACTATACACACTATACAGTATTCACACTATACACTATACATAATATACACTATACACACTATACACCATACACTATACACACTATACAATATACACTATATACACTATACACTATACATTATTCCACTATACACACTATACACTGTACACCATACACACGATACACTTTACAATCAATACACTATACACACTATACACACAATAAACTATACACACTATACACTATACACACTATACACTGTACAAATTATACACACTATACACACTATACACTATACAAACTATACACTATACACACTATACACTACACACTATACACACTATACAAACTATACACACTATACACACTATACACACTATACACTATATACACTATACACTATACACACTATACACTCTACACTATATACACTATACACTCTATACACTATACACTATACACACGATACACAATACACTATACACACTATACACACTATACCCTATACACACTATACACACTATACACTATACACATTATACACACTATACACACTATACACTATACACACTATACGCTATACACTATACAAACTATGAACACTATACACTATACACTATATACACTACACACTATATATAATATCATAATATGCCATTTAGCAGACGCTTTTATCCAAAGTGACTTACAGTCATGTGCTATTCACACTACACTCTATATACACTATACACTATACACTATACACACTATACAGTATTCACACTATACACACTATACACTATACACACTATACACTATACACACTATACGCACTATACACACTATACACTATACAAACTATACACTATTCACACTACATACTATACACACTATACAGACAATACACTATACACACCATATAAACTACACACTATACAGACTATAAACTATACACAATTTCCACACTATACACTATACACACTATACACTATACACACTATACACAGTAAACACACAATACACTATACACACTATACCCTATACACACTATACACACTATACACTATACACACTATACAGACTATAAACTATACATAATATCCACACTATACACTATAAACACTATACACTATACACACACTCTACAGTATTCACACTATACACTATAGATAATATACACTATACACACTATACACCATACACTGTACACACTATACAATATACACTATATACACTATACACACTATACACTATACATTATTCACACTATACACACAATACACTGTACACCATACACACTATACACTAAACACACGATACACTATACACACTATACACTATACACACAATAAACTATACACACTATACACTATACACACTATACACACTATACACTGTACACATTATACACACTATACACACTATACACTATACACACTATACACTACACACAATACACTATACACACTACACCCTATAAATATTATACACACTATACACTATACACACTATACATACTATAAACTATACATAATATCCACACTATACACTATACACACTATACACTATACACACTATACATTATACACACTATACAAACTATACACTATACACACTGTACACTATACACATTATACATACCACACACACTATACACTATACACACTATACACCCTATACACTATTCACACTATGCACTATACACACTGTACACACTGTACACACTATACACACTATACTCTATACACACCATACACACTATATATTATACACACTATACACTATTCTCACTATACACAATACACACTATACACACTATACACACAATACACTATACACACTATACACTATACACACTATACACTACACACAATACACTATACACACTATACCCTATAAATGCTAAATGGCATATTATTATTATTATTATTATACACACTATACACTATACACACTATACAGACTATAAACTATACACAATTTCCACACTATTCACTATACACACTGTACACTATACACACTATACATTATACACACTATACAAACTATACACTATACACACTGTACACTATACACACTATACACTCTACACTATACACACTATACACTTTACACACCACACACACACTATACACTATACACCCTATACACTATACACACTATAAACACTATACACTATATACTATATACAATATGCACTATACACACTGTACACACTGTACACACTATTCACAATATACTCTATACACACTATACACTATACACTATACACACTATACACTATACACACTATATATTATACACACTATACACTTTTCTCACTATACACAATACACACTATACACACTATACACACTATACACACAATACACTATACACACTATACACACTATACAGACTATAAACTATACACAATTTCCACACTATTCACTATGCACACTGTACACTATAAACACTATACATTATACACACTATACAAACTATATACTATACACACTGTACACTGTACACACTATACACTATACACACTATACACTTTACACACTATACACACTATACACACTATACACTATAAACACTATACACACTATACACTATACACACTATAAACTATACACACTAAACACTATACACACTATACACACTATACACTATACACATTATATACACTATACACACTATACACTGTCCACACTATACACTATACACACTATACACTATACACACTCTACACTATACACTATACACACTATACACACTATATACACTATACACAATATACACTATACACTATACACTAAACATAATATACACTATACACACTATACACCATACACTATACACACTATACAATATACACTATATACACTATACACTATACATTATTCCACTATACACACTATACACTGTACACCATACACACGATACACTTTACAAACAATACACTATACACACTATACACACAATAAACTATACACACTATACACTATACACACTATACACTGTAAAAATTATACACACTATACACACTATACACTATACAAACTATACACTTCACACTATACACACTATACAAACTATACACACTATACACACTATACACACTATACACTATATACACTATACACTATACACACTATACACTCTACACTATATACACTATACACTCTACACACTATACACTATACACACGATACACAATACACTATACACACTATACACACTATACACACTATACCCTATACACACTATACACACTATACACTATACACATTATACACACTATACACACTATACACTGTCCACACTATACACTATACACACTATACACCATACACACTCTACACTATACACTATACACACTATACACACTATATACACTATACACAATATACACTATACACTATACACTAAACATAATATACACTATACACACTATACACCATACACTATACACACTATACAATATACACTATATACACTATACACTATACATTATTCCACTATACACACTATACACTGTACACCATACACACGATACACTTTACAAACAATACACTATACACACTATACAATCAATAAACTATACACACTATACACTATACACACTATACACTGTAAAAATTATACACACTATACACACTATACACTATACAAACTATACACTACACACTATACACACTATACAAACTATACACACTATACACACTATACACACTATACACTATATACACTATACACTATACACACTATACACTCTACACTATATACACTATACACTCTACACACTATACACTATACACACGATACACAATACACTATACACACTATACACACTATACACACTATACCCTATACACACTATACACACTATACACTATACACATTATACACACTATACACACTATACACTATACACACTATACGCTATACACTATGCAAACTATGAACACTATACACTATACACTATATACACTACACACTATATATAATATCATAATATGCCATTTAGCAGACGCTTTTATCCAAAGTGACTTACAGTCATGTGCTATACACAGTACACTATAAACACTATACACTATACACTATACACACTATACAGTATTCACACTATACACACTATACACTATACACACTATACACTATACACACTATACGCACTATACACACTATACACTATACAAACTATACACTATTCACACTACATACTATACACACTATACAGACAATACACTATACACACCATAGAAACTACACACTATACAGACTATAAACTATACACAATTTCCACACTATACACTATATACACTATACACTATACACTTTATACACAGTAAACACACAATACACTATACACACTATACCCTATACACACTATACACACTATACACTATACACACTATACAGACTATAAACTATACATAATATCCACACTATACACTATAAACACTATACACTATACACACTATACAGTATTCACACTATACACTATAGATAATATACACTATACACACTATACACCATACACTATACACACTATACAATATACACTATATACACTATATACACTATACACTATACATTATTCACACTATACACACTATACACTGTACACCATACACACTATACACTAAACACACGATACACTATACACACTATACACTATACACATAATAAACTATACACACTATACACTATACACACTATACACACTATACACTGTACACATAATACACACTATACACACTATACACACTATACACTACACACAATACACTATACACACTATACCCTATAAATATTATACACACTATACACTATACACACTATACATACTATAAACTATACATAATATCCACACTATACACTATACACACTATACACTATACACACTATACACTATACACACTATACAAACTATACACTATACACACTGTACACTATACACATTATACATACCACACACACTATACACACTATACACCCTATACACTATATACACTATGCACTATACACACTGTACACACTGTACACACTATACACACTATACTCTATACACACCATACACACTATATATTATACACACTATACACTATTCTCACTATACACAATACACACTATACACACTATACACACAATACACTATACACATAATACACTATACACACTATACACTATACACACTATACAGACTATAAACTATACACAATTTCCACACTATTCACTATACACACTGTACACTATACACACTATACATTATACACACTATACAAACTATACACTATACACACTGTACACTATACACACTATACACACTATACACTTTACACACCACACACACTATACACTATACACCCTATACACTATACACACTATAAACACTATACACTATATACTATATACAATATGCACTATACACACTGTACACACTGTACACACTATACACACTATACTCTATACACACTATACACTATACACTATACACACTATACACTATACACACTATATATTATACACACTATACACTTTTCTCACTATACACAATACACACTATACACACTATACACACTATACACACAATACACTATACACACTATACACACTATACAGACTATAAACTATACACAATTTCCACACTATTCACTATACACACTGTACATTATAAACACTATACATTATACACACTATACAAACTATACACTATACACACTGTACACTGTACACACTATACACTATACACTATACACTTTACACACTATACACACTATACACACTATACACTATAAACACTATACACACACTATACACTATACACACTATAAACTATACACACTAAACACTATACACACTATACACTATACACATTATATACACTATACACACTATACACTGTCCACACTATACACTATACACACTATACACTATACACACTCTACACTATACACTATACACACTATACACTATACACACTATACACTATAAACACTAAAACAGTATTCACACTATTCACTATACACTGTACACACTATACGCTATACACACTATACAATATACACTATATACACTACACATTATACACTATTCACACTATACACACTTTACACTATAAACACTAAAACAGTATTCACACTATACACTATACACGGTACACACTATGCACTATACACACTATGCAATATACACTATATACACAATACAGTATACACTATACACACACTATAAACACTATACACAATATACACAGTACATACTATACAATATATACACTATACACTATATACACTATACAGACTATACACATTAAACAAACTATAAACACTATACACTATACACACTATACAGTATTCACACTATACACTATACATAATATACACTATACACACTATACACCATACACTATACACACTATACAATATACACTATATACACTATACACTATACATTATTCCACTATACACACTATACACTGTACACCATACACACGATACACTTTACAATCAATACACTATACACACTATACACACAATAAACTATACACACTATACACTATACACACTATACACTGTACAAATTATACACACTATACACACTATACACTATACACACTATACATTATACACACTATACAAACTATACACTATACACACTGTACACTATACACATTATACATACCACACACACTATACACACTATACACCCTATACACTATATACACAATGCACTATACACCCTGTACACACTGTACACACTATACACACTATACTCTATACACACCATACACACTATATATTATACACACTATACACTATTCTCACTATACACAATACACACTATACACACTATACACACAATACACTATACACATAATACACTATACACACTATACACTATACACACTATACAGACTATAAACTATACACAATTTCCACACTATTCACTATACACACTGTACACTATACACACTATACATTATACACACTATACAAACTATACACTATACACACTGTACACTATACACACTATACACACTATACACTTTACACACCACACACACTATACACTATACACCCTATACACTATACACACTATAAACACTATACACTATATACTATATACAATATGCACTATACACACTGTACACACTGTACAAACTATACACACTATACTCTATACACACTATACACTATACACTATACACACTATACACTATACACACTATATATTATACACACTATACACTTTTCTCACTATACACAATACACACTATACACACTATACACACTATACACACAATACACTATACACACTATACACACTATACAGACTATAAACTATACACAATTTCCACACTATTCACTATACACACTGTACATTATAAACACTATACATTATACACACTATACAAACTATACACTATACACACTGTACACTGTACACACTATACACTATACACTATACACACTATACACTTTACACACTATACACACTATACACACTATACACTATAAACACTATACACACACTATACACTATACACACTATAAACTATACACACTAAACACTATACACACTATACACACTATACACTATACACATTATATACACTATACACACTATACACTGTCCACACTATACACTATACACTATACACACTATACACTATACACACTATACACTATAAACACTAAAACAGTATTCACACTATTCACTATACACTGTACACACTATACACTATACACACTATACAATATACACTATATACACTACACATTATACACTATTCACACTATACACACTTTACACTATAAACACTAAAACAGTATTCACACTATACACTATACACGGTACACACTATGCACTATACACACTATGCAATATACACTATATACACAATACAGTATACACTATACACACACTATAAACACTATACACAATATACACAGTACATACTATACAATATATACACTATACATTATATACACTATACAGACTATACACACTAAACAAACTATAAACACTATACACTATACACACTATACAGTATTCACACTATACACTATACATAATATACACTATACACACTATACACCATACACTATACACACTATACAATATACACTATATACACTATACACTATACATTATTCCACTATACACACTATACACTGTACACCATACACACGATACACTTTACAATCAATACACTATACACACTATACACACAATAAACTATACACACTATACACTATACACACTATACACTGTACAAATTATACACACTATACACACTATACACTATACAAACTATACACTATACACACTATACACTACACACTATACACACTATACAAACTATACACACTATACACACTATACACACTATACACTATATACACTATACACTATACACACTATACACTCTACACTATATACACTATACACTCTACACACTATACACTATACACACGATACACAATACACTATACACACTATACACACTATACCCTATACACACTATACACACTATACACTATACACATTATACACACTATACACACTATACACTATACACACTATACGCTATACACTATACAAACTATGAACACTATACACTATACACTATATACACTACACACTATATATAATATCATAATATGCCATTTAGCAGACGCTTTTATCCAAAGTGACTTACAGTCATGTGCTATTCACACTACACTCTATATACACTATACACTATACACTATACACACTATACAGTATTCACACTTTACACACTATACACTATACACACTATACACTATACACACTATACGCACTATACACACTATACACTATACAAACTATACACTATTCACACTACATACTATACACACTATACAGACAATACACTATACACACCATATAAACTACACACTATACAGACTATAAACTATACACAATTTCCACACTATACACTATACACACTATACACTATACACACTATACACAGTAAACACACAATACACTATACACACTATACCCTATACACACTATACACACTATACACTATACACACTATACAGACTATAAACTATACATAATATCCACACTATACACTATAAACACTATACACTATACACACACTCTACAGTATTCACACTATACACTATAGATAATATACACTATACACACTATACACCATACACTGTACACACTATACAATATACACTATATACACTATACACACTATACACTATACATTATTCACACTATACACACTATACACTGTACACCATACACACTATACACTAAACACACGATACACTATACACACTATACACTATACACACAATAAACTATACACACTATACACTATACACACTATACACACTATACACTGTACACATTATACACACTATACACACTATACACTATACACACTATACACTACACACAATACACTATACACACTACACCCTATAAATATTATACACACTATACACTATACACACTATACATACTATAAACTATACATAATATCCACACTATACACTATACACACTATACACTATACACACTATACATTATACACACTATACAAACTATACACTATACACACTGTACACTATACACATTATACATACCACACACACTATACACTATACACACTATACACCCTATACACTATATACACTATGCACTATACACACTGTACACACTGTACACACTATACACACTATACTCTATACACACCATACACACTATATATTATACACACTATACACTATTCTCACTATACACAATACACACTATACACACTATACACACAATACACTATACACACTATACACTATACACACTATACACTACACACAATACACTATACACACTATACCCTATAAATGCTAAATGGCATATTATTATTATTATTATTATTATACACACTATACACTATACACACTATACAGACTATAAACTATACACAATTTCCACACTATTCACTATACACACTGTACACTATACACACTATACATTATACACACTATACAAACTATACACTATACACACTGTACACTATACACACTATACACTCTACACTATACACACTATACACTTTACACACCACACACACACTATACACTATACACCCTATACACTATACACACTATAAACACTATACACTATATACTATATACAATATGCACTATACACACTGTACACACTGTACACACTATTCACAATATACTCTATACACACTATACACTATACACTATACACACTATACACTATACACACTATATATTATACACACTATACACTTTTCTCACTATACACAATACACACTATACACACTATACACACTATACACACAATACACTATACACACTATACACACTATACAGACTATAAACTATACACAATTTCCACACTATTCACTATGCACACTGTACACTATAAACACTATACATTATACACACTATACAAACTATATACTATACACACTGTACACTGTACACACTATACACTATACACACTATACACTTTACACACTATACACACTATACACACTATACACTATAAACACTATACACACTATACACTATACACACTATAAACTATACACACTAAACACTATACACACTATACACACTATACACTATACACATTATATACACTATACACACTATACACTGTCCACACTATACACTATACACACTATACACTATACACACTCTACACTATACACTATACACACTATACACACTATATACACTATACACAATATACACTATACACTATATACACTAAACTCTATACACACTATACACTATACACACTATACAGTATTCACACTATTCACACTATACACTATACACACTATGCCCTATACACACTATACACTATACACTATACCACTATACACTATACATACTATACACACTATACACACTATACTCTATACACACTATACACTATACACACTATACAGAATTCACGCTATACAAACTATACACTATACACACTATACACTATAAACTATACGCACTATACACTATACACACTATACACTATTCACACTATACACTATACACACTATTCACACTATACACACAATACACTATACACACTATATAGGTTATAAACTATATACAATTTCCACACTATACACTATACACACTATACACTATACCCACTATACATTATACACACTATACAAACTATACACTATACACACTGTACACTATACATACTATACACATTCAACGTCACGGGTGGCTCAGTTGATAGAGCATGGTGCTTGCAATGCCAGGGTTGCGGGATCGATTCCCATAGGAGACCGGTATGAAAAAATATGATCTGGTAAAAGTGTCTGCTAAATAATGTATAATATACACACTATACTCTTGGAAGATTAGTCCAAATGAGGACTAAAAGAGATCCTAGGTTAATCATACTATACACACTATATCCGGTCCTGTGTGGCTCAGTTGATAGAGCATGGCGCTTGCAACACCAGGGTTGTGGATTCGATTCCCATACAGTTTACACACTATACTCTTGGAAGGTTAGTCCAAATGAGGATTAAAAGCAATCCAAATCACACTATACAGTTTACACGCTATACCTATTCCTATGTGGCTCAGTTGGCAGAGCATGGCACTTGCAACACCAGGGTTGTGGGTTTGATTCCCAAGGGGGACCAGTATGAAAAATGTATGCACTCACTACTGTAAGTTGCTGTGGATAAGAGTGTTTACTAAAATGTACAATATACTACACAGTATGCATGCTATACACACCAACTCCACAGGAGCAGACTTTTTTTCTTTTTTTTTCTTTCTTTGAGCTATGGGGCAAACAGAGGGAAGCTAATAACAGTTCAAATAGGACATATGGAATTAATGAACATAACTGTAGCTGCCATAGCGGTTTCCATTCAAATGTCCTATTAAGACTGAAATAAGGTGGCAGTGCTCTCAAGGTCAACATCCCTCATTGTAAAGATGTGTGTGTGGCTAAGACAATCAGCTCTTGCGGTTGTATTTTGTCCGCATTCAGTGAGAATACATAGGCTCCACTGAGCCATAAAATCATTACAGAAGCTGCTGAGGAGCTTTTAACAGATTCCAAGGACCATGGCTTACTTTTTAAATAAAACATAAACAAGAGAAAATATCAAACCCATGAATCTTTCATTAAGCTAGCCAGATAAAAAAGAATAGCTTAAAGTATCACTGGTTACCATCACTGCGAGTGCAAAAGCCCCCCGCTAACATCAAAGGCTTCTCAAAGAAACAGAGAGGGAGAGAACAAGTCAGTAAACTGAATTTGGCTGAGAACCAGATAGTGGTTCAGTTTTAATTTCGTCTGACTCATACTGGCATCGAAGAGGAAATGGGGGCTATGGTGTTTTTTAGGAGTGGCATCAAGGCAGCAGGCCTTTCCAAACAAACACACACACATAAGCAATTCACTGCTGCTCTGAGGGTTAAGTGGTTATAGACTGGGAGTACTGGCCAGGGATGAGTTCTAATACAGTAAGCCATCCTTTTCAGCAAGCTTATAGGATCCCTATGGCCAGAGACAGGCTGAACTGCACTCTTCTGTCCTCCCTGGCCCTGCACAGATACACAGGCATTCCTCACATGGAAAGGGAGGAGGGGTTGTGATGTTTGTGAGGGGTATGTAACAGGACATTGTAGGAACAGATGTATTTTGCCCTACATGGGTTGTGAAGGAGACATTTCAGTTTTGTGGTGCAGCACCATGTTTCAAATGTGAATCAACCACTGTGTGCTACTGGTTAGTTTATCAGAACACGGATACAAGTCTAATTGACAGAACAGCTTTAAGTGATACTGTAGGTTAAGAATGGCGAGGACCTAATCACACCTGAGTAGGGCAGATATGAAACTCTTCAAGTGCTCTTTTTGTTGTTGTGACATGAAGGTGTGCAGATGTAGGTAGATGCAGGCAGGTGGGCAGGCAGGCAAGCAGCATAGTGGCTGTGAAACTGTGGTAGTGCCATGATTCTGTCTAGTTTTCTAATGAAGCTTGCTTTGGCCTGGATCTGTAGAGAACAACCACAGTGATGTCTTTTGGCTTACTCTGCTTCTTTTCTTGTCTTTTGAAAGCATTAAAACAGCTTGGCAGTGGTGTCAGGTAGGTTAATAACATGCAGTGGATTAAGGTTTCAGTATGGCTCTTCACTCTGCTCAATTGGAGTGGAACTGATTTACTAAGGGGTAAAATAACAACTAAACCCTATCCCAACACACATACCTCTCACATGGTGACCTGCATCTCAACAGTGGGATACAGAATCTGAAAATGAAGTCATATTCATTCTGTCAGGGAAGTCAGGAAAGTAGCTTCTAATATACTTCACCGGCCCAGTGTGCTACATGGGTTAGTCATGCCTCTTACTGAATTAAACATGGCAAGAATAGTTAATTTTTATCTGCAGCCAATGTACTAAATCTGATCACTGCTATTGATACTTGCCCGTTTCAAATATTTCCTTTGATACTGTGGGCCTATGAGATTAAAATGTATTAGTTCATCATCCTTTTCTAAAGGCTCGTGTAGCAAACATTCACTGATCCACATATTATGTAACTAATCGGCTATATCTTCTCAGACTATATAAAATAAGGTCCTGTTAACATATTCTCTGATGAAAAATCTTGTGGTGTTTTGTGGAGTGAAAATATTTGCATGCAACAGAAATGCTTATGAATGCGACTGAGATTGCCAGAGCTGTGCTCCCTACGTTTCCCCCATCAAAATCAACACTATATCATAATGTGATATCATATAGCCCAAACTCTCCGAACATGGATGATGGGTATCGAAGTAAGACCAGTTGTTTGAAATAAGGTTGGTCTAACAGGAATTGCTTGATCATTTGTTTCTTTGTTCACAACAGGAGTGGGAAGGAGCAGCTACTAGTTCTGATATTGATGATACTTTAATTGGCTTAGAGATGTTACAACCAATAATGTGTTTTGGTAGTTTGTACTGTACAACTCCCCTTTGTCAATGTGGAGTAGTTGTGATGTTTTGGGACAAACAGGGATGAAAGCCCAGGGTCCTGTGGCTAATGAGATACTGAGGCAGTAAGAATTATGCTTTTAATTACTGCCCAGGCATCGTCTGAAGGGGAGATTGCTGAAGAGCATGCTGTGTGTCTTAGGTTGGGAGTTCAGGCCCATGCCAGTCATGCTGTGGCTTCCCGCCTTTGATGCTCACTTCCCTCGGCTTTTCTTCCCCCCTCCTGCTTATTAGATTCTTGCCGCACAGTGCTTCAGTGCACCTTTGTTCAAGCCCATGCTTTGGACAAAGAGAGGCATAGCGACTGAAATCTCAACTTCAAATCCCCAGACAGTTTCAGCAGTGTGGATAGCAACTTAATCTTTTGTGGAAATGAAATCAGTGGCAATCCCATTGTGTGACGGCTTTGGGCCAACTACCGAGGAGGGGAGATGAGAGAAATTGTGTGTGTTTGGGTATAGGAGGAAATTCTCAAATCGCTAGTGCTGGGCATTTGAAATAACAAAAAGATGATCGCTTCCAAGTAATGTCAGCATGTAACATACAATTAACAAAAAACAATATCACAAAAAATAAGCCCCAAATCCAACTGGTTACTAAAGAGCCAAGTGATAAGGTTCTTTATGAACAAAGAATCTAGTGAGAATCTAGTGAGTCGAGACACCCCTGTAAGAGAGGAATATACTGTACATGCAAAGGCAGGCAGGCAGGGAGGCCATGTGAATCCACCAACCCTCTCCTCTTCCAGAGCCCAGCAGGAGGGTGTTGCTAAGCGTCTGCTCTCTGTTCCCCTGAAGCCCAGCTGTGGCCCAGCCCTTTGTTGACTTTTGAAAGATCACGTCATCCTCTCTGAGGCTCGCTCCAATGGGCACAGCCTCTGTAGGACACTGCTCTGGTCAGCATGAGCTGGTCAGGATGAGCCCCCTCCTCCTACGGCCCCCTCCTCCTACGGCCGAGCTGGCTAATGTTTACACATGTGGAGCCAAGCTAAAAACACAAGATTCACTACAGCATTTAGCTCCGGTTACTATTAGTTGTTTGGTATCTATAAAATGAGTCAATTACTTCCCTGTCTTTGGTGTCTGAATAGTAGCATGACAGGTGGGACAAACTAAATGACAGAAGTGTGTGATGTTTACATTTCACATCTTCGCAGACAGATGACAGTTATCTGATGACACAAGTGTTATTCCATTCACTGAACTAAGGGTCTCTCTCTTTCTCCATCAACAAACAACCTCCAAAACATGTTGTTCAGTCCTGAAAAGAGTCAAGCCTCTTGGCTGAATGAGATCTTTGTTATCAAACCCAGAGGGAAACAACATTTGCCAAATAAGAAGGAACTTGAATTTGAAGGGGAGAGTTTCCTTGGTACTTATTTGTGTTAGGGGAAGTATGGGTAAGGGTAATTATTTCAACAAACAGAAGAGAAGGAATTATCAAGGCCATGGCAGAGGTTTGGTTTAGTGTCTTGCCCTATATAATGTATACACCCAATTTCAGTGCTATACTTTCTGTACAAATGTCTGTAGACAGTGGTATAAAATGCTGCCCTTCCCTTTTATGAAATACACTTATACACCGTTTATGAATTACTTGTCTAGGTTAGCCCAAGTCCGAGACCAATGTGTCTCCAATAGTTTTAATCCCTTTAATTTGTGCAATTCAAGTATTTTACCTACATGCTTTACACACAATGATGTTCAGGAAGGGGAATATTAATTGAAGTCAAGTAGCTGACTCCTTCTCCCTGACCTGGCTCTCACACCAAGCTAGTGCACAAATTTTAAAGGGTGGAGCTATAGTGTGTGTGCTCGCTGCAACCGGTTAATGACAAAAGACAGGGACACACAATCTCCCAGCCAATTAAACAGTCATGGTCTATTTTCTTCTATTTCCTCATTCCTGAACCATTTTTTTTTCTAAATGAAAGATAATATGAGGATGCATGTGAGCTCCAACCAACCGTTTTACTCAGGGCATAGCCAATCAGCATGTCACCCTGAGTGTGTGCTGATAGCTGAATTCTGTCATGTCAGTTGAGTGTCAGCCTAGCCTTCCAACTTGCATGGCAAACACTGGGCAGTCTGTCAGCTCAGGCTTAAACACTTCACATGCTGTAAGTCCTTTAATTTTTACATATGAGCTCAATAGCAGCCCCTCATAAACTGCCCTGTTATTAGACATGAGTCCTGTCCTTGTGGCACTCATGCCATGTTAAGTATGATTAACAGCAGCACCATGTCAAAACAGAAAATGGCCCCTTTTTCCACATTAATTCAATCACGTCAAAGCCCCTCTTCATCTAAAAAAAAGTTAATAGAATTTGACTCTTTGTAAGTGTGTCATACTGTATTTCAAAATGGCCTCAAATAATTAAATGTAACGCTGGGTATCTCCATGGCCCTCAGTCATAATGATCGCATGCTTCAGAAACTGTATTAGAATTAATCTGTGATCACTTTGAGTATATATTGATGAGAACAACTCAGAGATGTTTATCATCACAAGATGATGGATATGACAAGATTACAGCAAGTAGTAATAGTGGTGCTGCTTTAATTCATCTCTGACTACCAGGGAACAGACAGGCTGTTCCTTCCCATTTCTCTTTGACTCCCTAATGTTTGTTCTCTTTGTTTTACAGTTGATATATTTGCCTTTGATATTTTGATTTACTGTTCCATCAGTTGCGGTGTGTGGCACAGTTGCTGAATGGGACAACTTCAAACTAAATGTGTTGAGGGGGAAATGTGAAAAGAATGTCCATCACAGTCATCATCCTCTAGGGGGATCTTTATCTCGCACTCCATTTGTTTCCACTTACTGGAGTTCAAAGAATGTTCCAACTTTTTGGTCAAGGCTGCATTTAATGGAGATAATGGTTCAGTTTAGTAAAATGTGAGATTAAAGGCAGAAACATTTCAATCTATCAGAGAGCAAGAACCCTTTCCATGGATTTAACTCTTTTGGGGGAAGAAACCATCTTTCAGCAGTCTTCTACATGATGACTCAGCTTGACTGTGGCTTTGTAGAAGAATGGAGATAAGGAAGGATGGAGGATTCAAGACATATTTGGACACACCTACTCATTCAAGGGTTTTTCTTTATTTTTACTATTTTTAACATTGTAGAATAATAGTGAAGACATCAAAACTATGAAATAACACATATGGAATCATGTAGTAACCAAAAAAGTGTTAAACAAATCAAAATATATTTTATATTTGAGATTCTTCAAATAGCCACCCTTTGCCTTGATGACAGCTTTGCACACTCTTGGCATTCTCTCAACCAGCTTCACCTGGAAGGCTTTTCCAACAGTCTTGAAGGAGTTCCCACATATGCTTAGCACTTGTTGGCTGCTTTTCCTTCACTCTGCCGTCCGACTCATCCCAAACCATCTCAATTGGGTTGAGGTCGGGGGATTGTGGAGGCCAGGTCATCTAATGCAGCACTCCATCACTCTCCTTCTTGGTCAAATAGCCCTTACACAGCCTGGATGTGTGTTGGGTCTTTGTCTTGTTGAAAAACAAATGATAGTCCCACTAAGCCCAAACAAGATGGGATGGCATATCGCTGCAGAATGCTGTGGTAGCCATGCTGGTTAAGTGTGCCTTGAATTCTAAATAAATCACAGACAGTGTCACCAGCAAAGCACCCCCACACCATAACACCTCTTCCTCCATGCTTTACAGTGGGAAATACACATGTGGAGATAATCCGTTCACCCACACCGCGTCTCACAAATACACGGCGGTTTGAACCAAAAATCTCTAATTTGACTCCAGACCAAAGGACACATTTCCACCGGTCTAATGTCCATTGCTCGTGTTTCTTGGCCCAAGCAGGTCTCTTCTTCTTATTGGTGTCCTTTAGTAGTGGTTTCCTTGCAGTAATTCAACCATGAAGGCCTGATTTACACAGTCCCCTCTGAACAGTTGATGTTGAGATGTGTCTGTGACTTGAACTCTGTGAAGCATTTATTTGGGCTGCAATTTCTGAGGCTGGTAACTCTAATGAACTCATCCTCTGCAGCAGAGGTAACTCTGGGTCTTCCATTCCTGTGGTGGTCCTCATGAGAGCCAGTTTCATTATAGCGCTTGATGGTTTTTGTGACTGCACTTGAAGAAACTTTCAAAGTTCTTGAAATGTTCCATATTGACTGACCTTCATGTCTTAAAGTAATGATGGACTTTCGTTTCTCTTTGCTTATTTGAGCTGTTCTTGCCATAATATGGACTTGGTCTTTTACCAAATAGGGCTATCTTCTGTATAACCCCCCCCCCACACACACACACACACACACACACACAACACAACCGATTGACTCAAACGCATGAAGAAGGAAAGAAATTCCACAAATTAACTTTTAAGGCACACCTGTTAATTGAAATGCATTCCAGGTGACTACCTCATGAAGCTGGTTGAGAGAATGCCAAGAGTGTGCAAAACTGTCGTCAAGGCAAAGGGTGGCTATTTGAAGAATCTCAAATATAAAATATATTTTGATTTGTTTAACACTTTTTTGGTTACTACATGATTCCATATGTGCTATTTCATAGTTTTGATGTCTTCACTATTATTCTACAATGTAAAAAATAGTAAAAATTAAGAAAACCTTGAATGAGTAGGTGTGTCCAAACTTTTGACTGGTAGTGTATGTAAAGCCTTATACAGAGCTGGCTATAGTACATTTTGTGGTGAGGTATACTATACTATTTGGTGCTATTTGATTAATCCATGGGTTTAGAGGACATGGGTGTGTGGGCAAGGGAAGTGAGGTCAAGTCAGGTAAACAATATTGCATTTTGCTCTTCCTGCATCTCCATGATGTGAGAAACACACAGTGGTGTGTGTGTGTGTGTGTGTGTGTGTGTGTGTGTGTGTGTGCGTGCACCATTTTACCGGGTGATCGCATTGATGCTGAGCAGATTAAGTTCCACAGCAGGCAATAGAGTAATCTAATTGTCCTAACCCGCTTACTGATATCATGTCACTGTATCCTTATTATTCAGAATCCCCTCTTGTTCTACATTACCAATCAAGTGTAGGAGCTCAATAGGTCCACTGCTATTCCTACAAAGGCTTTGATCCTGCTTTATTAGCATATTTTTGTCCAAATGGGACAGTGTGTTGGGGGGAAATAGTGCTAGCCATGATATATTGGACAGACATACACAGCTATTTTTAAACAACAAAACTAATTTGGTGTATCTTAAAGCACTGTTCATTCCGTGTTTCTCTTGGAGGAAGGCGCCTACTCATTTGTGTTGGGCCTGGATAGTCTCTCAGTGGTTGATAAGTGTAAGTGTGGGATCCACACTGTTGGACCAGCTTGAAGCCTGAAGCGCATTCATCAACGTCCCTGGCAGGGGGTACCTTTCTCAGCCTCACACTGCTCAGCTTGCAGCTCGCTCTCTGCATCGCTTTTCTTCTTTTCCCTTTCATTTTTGTTTCTTTTTTGGGCTTTGGCCTTTGTTGTTTTTTTTTTAAGGGAAGGGGTGGTGTTTGAAGGAAACGTTTTCTTCCCAAAGAAGGCCTTTATAGAATGTGTCCGATGTCTTATCATTGGAGTGAAAGGTGATATGATAGATACAAATATTTTTCGGAAGCCACACCACTGTTTTATCATTTGGAGCTACTAATAAAAATACATTCCAGCTTCAAATTGAAGTATTTTTTTCTGTCTCATGGTTGGCCAATCTAGCTACCCCAAATATCAAATTGAATTTGAGGGAAATCTGTATTTGCTTGTATAGCCTAATGCTCATTGAGGATGAAGGGCATTTCTCCCTTCAGATGTCAGATGTAAGATGGATGTGATTATGATCTTGTAATAATTTACTTTGTTACTCCAAGTGAAGAAGTTCTAAAGACAAAAAATCTGCCGAACGGTCTTGTTGCTCTAAGGAGAAAGGAGTTTTATGACTTCTTCCCAGAGGGGCCCACTTTACGTTTCCAGGTGTTCAATTAGCACTTTATATGGAGCATTTACCTCTAATTTGCATTTAACTGGCCCGTCATAAACATTTAAACATTACATGCAGTCTTTTTAAAGACAAATGCTATACAGAGTAATATTTGTGTATTGTTTTTCCCTTGTTTGTCATCCATTTTGTGGTCCAGTGGCTTTTTTATTTATTTATAATGACTGATTGACGAAAGGAAGTTATAATACTTATGTAGATTATAGCGTTACATTAATGTTGATGACACTGATGCCCCCTCTCCCTCTTCTGTCTATCCTCTCTCCGTTCTCTCTCATCTCTCTCCCTTTTGTCAGGCAGGTAAACAGTGACTGGAGCGATTCCTCTCAGACTGGTCCCTCAGGTCTGAATCAGTAATCACTCTTAGATCTCAGACATGAAAGACTTGTGTGCATCTTCCTCAAAATGCCAACTTATTTTCTAATGGATAAAGGGTGAGACGGGAAAGGGGAGGAAGAGGGTGGGAGAAGAAATGTTGACTCTTATTTTAGCCCCTTGAAAGAACGTGAAAGATAAATAAAAGTGACTTTGTCACAGAATCATTAACATCTGAAACATTAATATTTTATCAATGTCAAGAGGAACGCCGAAACAAGAAAAGGAATGGTCCATCCCAGTCTTTAGGAAACTTCTGGCCTCCAGTAACTTTGGGTGAAGATATATAATAAGTATATAGGTTGAGCACTATTGTGAAAGAGCACAGTTTGGGGGATATGGCATGTAGAGGCAAACCGGATGAACATCATGAAAATGATCGGAGAGGTTGAGGGTAGAGGAAGTTCAGGAGTAAAAACAAACTAAATATAATTATTGTAAAATTGACTGTGTCCATAAAATGTATATAGTATGTATAAGCTGGAAGTAGAGGCCTAAGTGTTGTTGTTCACTAGTTTACTCCAATTAGGGGAGGGGTGGTAGGGTTGGAAAGTAATAAAAGAAAATACAAAATGTTAAATTATATGTATATATATGTATGTATGTGTATATATATGTATGTGTATGTAATATATATATTTGTGAGAAAAAACATATGGGGGATTGGAAGTGATGTAGACAATTACATTGATGGAAGTTACAATCTATCTGCAATATTAAAGCTGATCTACCCCCTAAAAGAAAAAAAACTATGGGTGAGTGCTTAGTACATGATGATCTGTTTGCCACCTAGTGCATATAAAAACCAACGTAAGAAGGGAGTTATTAAACAAATTATGCACAGTAATGTTTGATAGAAAAAAGACAGATTGCTCCTATGAAAAGAACAATGGGCATACAAAATTAGGAGGGATGACAGTGGCAAAGTTTAGGTATCACAGCTAGATTATTGGAGTGGCTGGGCTGCAAGGAAAAAAACATCAGATTCTGTTAAAAGTTTTACTATCCATGCTTCCTCATTATTCTTTGCTTACCAAAACAGCTCATCAAAATCTGAGATGATGCAAGCACAACACTAACATCAGCAGCAATTTATTGGGAAAATCGCACAACAACCTAGATCACTTTTCCTTTGAACAACCAGAGGAAATTAGATAGATGTCCATCCAGAATCCACGTTGAGCAATGTGCTCCCCCCAAAACAGGCATTTCCCATTGATCTAGTCAACATCAAAACAAATCATGGTGATGAAACAGACCAAAGTGGCACATTAGGGGGACTTCTACCAAGTATAATCTCTGAACGTATCAAAACACATCTCTGAGTTTAAGGCTAAATTCGGATTAATAAATTAGGTATTACCTATGGTATAAATTATAATTCCAGATGATTGGACTAGGTTGGGTACTTAATTTTGAATAGCACAACAACACATCCAAACACAATACAATTCTTATGTTATTAATTATAGGGCATGAGTAGTGAGTAGACCTGATATAATTTCAGATTATGTGTGTTCCTTGGGGTTTTGAATGACACCACCCTGTGTATTATGATGAAAAAAATATTGTTTTATGATGTCAACAAGATAAGAGGTTTTTTTCTAGAAATTATACAATTATGTCTAGATTATAATCAGGTAGTCTACTAGGACGATGTATAGACATGGGTTTATGTCGGTTTGTGTAGCTGCCAGGCCTGTACTTTATCACCATCTGGTGGATATTTGTAAGATTGCAGCTGGCAGGTGCAAGAGGTATACTGAAAACGTTCAAGGTCATGAAGATCACTCCGCTGATTATCTTTCCAAAAATAGATATCTTTCTCGCTTCCCTTTTGCACATATGTATAGTTAGAATTTTTTGATCCATTTTTTCTTGAAAACAAACCAATTTTATCCAATAAGTGAAATATGTTTCAAAATAAGATGTTTCTCGTTGAACTGTTGTTCATTTCATTTCCAGATTGAACGAGCGTAGTAATACTTTGAAGTGAGAAGACCTACACATACTGCGTTCAAGCAAGAAACAAATCTAATCGCTGCTGTTTATTCGTTCTTAGACTAGGTTGAGTTTGTAAGTAGGTAGAAATATTGATATCATATTCACATAAATCACCAAAGATTCTGCTAGACATTAAGTGTATGAATTAACTTTATGTGAAGAATGGAATCTGTAAATGTACATGATTTGAAGTTGGAAGTCAAGTTTGTAAATGTTGTCAACTAGCATGCTAGTTAGCTAGCAAATGTTGGCTGGCTAGCTAAACAACATTCCTGCTGCGTTTTTTAGACATCACGAACAACGAACACTTATCATGTTAGCTTGTTGAAAATAAGTTAATGAAACGTGTTTTTTAATTGTAACATTTTAATGTGCATAGATAGTTAGCTGTCACTCCAATGCTAGCTAGCTAAACTAGCTTTAAGGGGCCATGTGCCTGCCATGCAATTTTTTAAAACTTCATTGTGGAAGTAATGTTAGCTAGCCAGCCACTGCCCCAGCACATGCTTTTAACTTTGTCAACCAATTTTTCTCTTTTCACTTTGTGGTTGAAATAATTATAATTGGTAACGTTTTGTTGGCCATAGCTAGCCATTCATGTTGGCCATAGCTAGCCATTCATGTATTAGGCGTTGGCAAATAATGTGCTGCAAGTGACTTTAATTTATCTTACAAGGAACATAGTTATCCGAATATTTTAGTAAATTCATTGCAATAACGCTGTCTTCTTTTTAGGTTTTAGAAGTTGAAAATGACTGGCCGTGCACGAGCACGATCAAGGGGACGAGCGCGCGGTCAAGAGACCGTGGCACCTGGCATGGTTAGTCTGCATGAGCAACTACTTAATATGCTTTCTGTTAACTAGGGCCTGGAGTTTTTTCCTGGTCCTATGATACATATTATTACAGTAGTCAATTTTAACACTTTAGTTTTGTTTGTGACGAAAACATTGATGTACTTGAATCTTAAGCTGTTTGTTAATCAAATGTAAGAAATTACAGTTGTCTTACCTGATATGAGTCTGTGATCTTCTTACCTGCAGACCCCCTTTCAGGAGACTGCACGAGAAGCTCCCCCCTCTGAGGGTGAGCTTGTGGGTCGAGGAAGACAGAGAACTGCCCCAGGGGCTGTGTCCTCCGAAGGTGCAGTGCTCTTTTCATACATCCTCTGGAT